>NW_012106475.1:4306388-4330829 GCF_000951045.1 Mandrillus leucophaeus | reverse complement strand
GAAGGAGGAGGAGGAGAAAAAGAAAGAAGAACGAAGAACCACAACAACAACCACAACCTAAAGGAATAGGGGTGATTCAAGAAGTAAGCTGACTAAAGAAATTACACATAATTCACAGTGCAAGTGCTGTGGTGAAAGGTGGGTAAGGTATGCTTTTAAAGGCTAAAATTATCTCTGCCTTTTATTTTTCATTATGGAACCTACAGTTATATATAACAGTTAACTCCTTGAGAGGAAGAAAATATTCCAAATTGCTGAACTGATTTTTTTTTTTACACTGCCTATAACCCTCTCCAATGAAGTTGGAAACTCCCTTACTTAGGTCAAGGAGATGGTGTTTGGTTTTATTTTAAATTGTGGTAAAAGAGACATCACCATTACATGCATTTACCATTACATGCATTTTTTACTGTACGGTTTGGTGGCATGACATATGTTCACATCATTGTTGCACTCACTCTTGTAGTCTGATTTTTAAGACAAGCCTGGACCACAACCTAGAGTCACAATTTGTCAAATAACAGCCACTTTGTTCCCCACAAGGAGTTAGACCCAAGCTGTCTAACTCCTGATATAGTACAAAAACAAGTCTGGATGGAGAGAAGAGGAATACAGTGGTAAGAGGCAAATAGTTCAGGCAGTATTAAGAAATGGAGTTGAGTTCTGACCAGTCTGACCAACATGGTGAAACCCCATCTCTACCAAAAATACAAAAAATAGCTGGGCCTGGTGGCGCATGCCTGTAATCCCAGCTACTCAGGAGGCTGAGGCAGAAGAATCACTTGAACCTGGGAGGTGGAGGTTGCAGTGAGCTGAGATCGCGCCATTGCACTCCAGCCTGGGCAACAGAGCAAGACTCCATGAAAAAAAAAAAAAAAAGCAAAAGAAAGGAAAGAAGGAAGGAAGGGAGGGAGGGAGGGAAAGAAATGGAGTTGGGTGCAAAGCAAAGAGACAGATACGTAAAGTTAGCGTGAGGCACGGAAACAAAGAAGACTTCCAAATGGCAGCAAATGACTCTGGTGCCATCCTACCTCCCTAAACTGCCGTCCTTCTTGCTTCCTGCTAAACCCTCCTGGAATGCCCTTTCTCTCTAATATCCTACTCCACACCTTCTCTAGCCCAGGAAAACTTGCTCCAATCCTCACTGCATTCATTCATGACCACACACCACATTTGCAGGTATTTCACTTCTTATTGAAATACATAATGTCACCATCGCACTGCTTTAGATTGTTGTTTAGCCCTTTCATGTGCTTCTGACTTGTTCCTCAAAATTAGTGAAGGCTCCCCCAAGTCAAGGACCATGTCTTAGGTATGATGCTTCATTAGTCCCACTTCCCCATCCACCACCATCCCTCATAAAGCTGACCACATAATAGGCATTCAATGAATACTTGTTGACTCAAATCCCATTATTGTGGAAAACCCTCTAAGTGACCTTTGCATGAGTTAAGTTCTCAATCTTTAACTTTCTATTTTTATGTGGCATGCTATGGAGATCCATTGTTTGAAATTGCTTCCAGAATTTCTGTTTACTAAGTATGGTTTGAGTTATTTCGTGCAGGCAAAAAAAAGAAAAAAAAAATGACTGTTAGTTGCCGGAAAACATTTTTTATAACATTGTTATTGGCAACTCATGCTGACATGGAACTAGTTCTTTATTTTGACTGAACTTTGAACACAGATTCACATCCTCTAAGTTTCTTTTGGAGACAACTTTACTCTCATAATAATTTCCTAAGATTGCCAGCTAACTCTCTCGATATGAAGCAGAAATGGCCTGTATATAGAAGAATGATCAAGCTAAAAGTCCAGAGTCTGTGTTCATTTTGCTGCCTTTAGTTAAAACGTTCTGCTAGCAGCAAGGCTGTAATAACCAAATGTTCACCATATGCACAAGCCCAAGAAAATCAAACAATTTTCTGTTGTAATTGGGTAATAATATGGCCTACCTTCTGTCTTACCACTTGAGTTTGAATATGAGCAATAGCAAACAAATACCATTTCTCTCAAGGAAGAACAAAGATTTTCAGGTCAGTATTATTCAAGAATGCACAGCACACAACACCCAGAATTCTGTGATACCAATGACTGCCCCATCTTCCCAAGGTCTTTGAAACACCCATCATGGAGGTTTCTTTTCTTTTCTTTTTTCTTTTTTTTTGAGAAACGGTCTGGTTTGTCATACAGGCTGGAGTGCAGCAATGTGATCTCGGTTCACTGCAACCTTCTCTGCCTCCTGGGCTCAAGTCATCCTCCCACCTCAGCGTCTCATGTAGCTGGGACTACAGGGGCACACCACCATGCCTGGCATGTATGTATGTATGTATGTATGTATGTAGAGACAGGGTTCTGCCATGTTGCTCAGGCTGGTCTTGAACTCCTGAGTTCAAATGATCCTCCCACCCAGCCTCCAGGCATGAGCCACCATGCCCAGCTGGTTTCTTAACGATGATAAATTAGCATATTATAATATTTTAAATGTATTAAACCTCCTTGTATTTAAATTCCATCTTCCAATTAGATTGCAAACTAGAAGTGAATAAGACATTGTTTACATTTGTTTGTTTCACTTACGCTTTGAAACCAGTAACTTAATAATTGAATTGACTCATGATTAAGTCAACAAAAGTTGAACTGGCTTTTTCCATCAGAGACTACTGATTTTTTTGGTATTCTGCATTCAGAGGATGTTACCACCTTTTATTTATAAATTTAACTTATAAATATTTATCCTTTTTTTAATCAGAGGGTTGCCTGGACTAAAAAGCATAGTTAATACAGAAACATAGAAGGTGCCAACTTTCTACTGTCTGTTTGATTTTTCAAGTATTTTTTAAAATTTTTGGACTACTCTTTAGCTTTTTTCCCAGGCTGAATCCCATCTCAGATGGCTTTTCTTGAACCAACGCAAGACCAGCTGATAAACGGTACGGTTTACCAATAGGCTAGTACTTCTACTCTATGTTGAATAGCTAAGTCCCTAATGCTCAGCAACACAGGCAGTAGTCTGTAAGACTAATCACATAAAGGAGCTAGGACATCTCCTTATCCCTACCATCCAGATCTTTCATGGACCCTGGGTTCTTCCATCTCCCCAGGGTACTGGTAGCCAGTGGGATTCCATTCCATGCTGTGTACATCAGATAACTGGCTCAGTCCCACTCCCCACCTCTCTGTTCTTTTTTATTCTCTTCTCTTCTCTCCCCTTCGTCCCCTCACCAGGCTTTCCTTAAGAACCACAGTCCTATGAGACCCCGGGGAGACTATTCTGCTGTCTTCCCCTGCACTGACCTGGGCCTTTGCCTCACACTCCTGCTAGCTCTTCCTTCCCACCAACCCCACAGATGCTTCCTGAAGCCCCTGCGCCCTCCCTTCCCGCCCAGCCCACACCAGGAAGTCCCGTGCCCCATCCTTCCCAATCCGGGGAACATGTGAAAGTCAGGCCAGTGTAAGTGAGGGTTTGGGAGTGAGAGGCAGGGAGGGGGCACTTTTATTTCTGGGGTTGTGAGAAAATAAGTTCCTGTAATCCCAAGTTAGAATCTGGAACAAACATCAACAAAGTAATAAGGAACGATTTGTTTCTCTAGTGCTGAGAGTATTATTCTATGGCCATATTCAATGATGTTGTGAAGACTGGCCTGGAAAACTAAACCACCTCTTGATTTAAAAAAAAAAAAAAAAGTATCTGGGGTGTGGGCTGCATTTTGAGCTCCACTAACCTGTAGTCTAACCCAAGATTCTCTCCATCCCCTTCCTCAATTCCACTACTACTTTCCCTGATTAAGCCCATTGATTCTCAGAGCTTCAATTCGTACCTCTAAAAAATGAATCAAAACCTAGAATTCAAGTGCAACTCACCCTCTGAGCATCAGACACACACTTCATCTCGGAGATGTGCCCAGGCCAAGCTGTCCCCAAAGTTTCCCAACTCAATTAAGGTGCCCACTGAGCTCCACATCTTCCCCTCGTATCTGCCCATGGCCAGTGCAGAGAGACCTATGAAAATATTTAAAAGGCACTCCCCTGGGGGCAGTGGGGAGATATGAAAAATGAAATATGAAATGTGCCTGCCCCTTCCTTCGGGAAACTAGGAGCACAGCTTCCCAGGTCACAGGCTCCTGGTCAAGGCGCTGAGCTCCACTACGAGAGCACACGCTGAATTTCAACTCTGGGCTGTCATTCTTGTATAGAAGCTCCTCCTCCCGTCTTCCCTCTTTCTGTCACTATTTTCTCAGTCTCCGGGGTTGAACATCTACCAGTCAGCTTCGAAGGCAGTTCTTCCAGCAAGTCTTCCTGAGCCTCGGAGTTAGAATGCGGTGCCCTCAGCGTCCTGTGCCCCACTCCCCCACCTGCCCCCGCCCCTTAGACTTAGCGCACTGCAGTGCAGCCCCCTGTGATTTCCCTGCAAATCACACTAGTGAGAGCTGGGAGTAATGAGAAACTCGGCTGTCTTAGTTATACGGCTTTTACGGCAATTCCCTTATTTCATTTTATATGTATGGTTTAGGCAGTTGGGCAAGTGTGTTAGTCCGTTTTCACGCTGCTGATAGAGCCTGAGACTGGGCAATTTACAAAGGAAAGAGGTTTAATTGGACTCACAGTTCCACATGGCTGAGAAGGCCTCACAATCTTGGCAGAAGGCAAGGAGGAGCAAGTCATATCTTAAGCGAAGGGGGCAGGCAAAAAGACAGCTTGTGCAGGGAAATTCTCGTTTTTAAAACCATCAGATCTCGTGAGACTTATTCACTGTCAAGAAAACAGTGCAGGAAAGACCCGCCCCCATAATTAAATCACCTCACACCGGCTTCCTCCTGTGAGGTGTGCGAATTGTGGGAGTTTACAATTCAAGATGAGCTTTGGGTGGAGACACAGCCAAACCATATCAGCAAGAAATACTGAATTTCCTGTTTTCTTCAAACCGATTTAGTTTTTATTTCTATTTTATTTATTTATTTATTTATTTATTTATTTATTTATTTATTTATTTTTGAGACAGAGTCTGGCTCTGTCGCCCAGGCTGGAGTGCAGTGGCCGGATCTCAGCTCACTGCAAGCTCCGCCTCCCGGGTTCACGCCATGCTCCTGCCTCAGCCTCCTGAGTAGCTGGGACTACAGGCGCCCGCCACCGTGCCCGGCTAATTTTTGTGTGTGTGTATTTTTAGTAGAGAGGAGGTTTCACTGTGTTAGCCAGGTCTCAATCTCCTGACCTTGTGATTCTCCTGCCTCAGCCTCCCAAAGTGCTGGGATTACAGGCATGAGCCTCCGCACCCTGCCAAACCATTTTATTTTTATTCCAAATCCCTATCCCACCATACTGGGATGTAATTCCTTCTCAGTCATCCTTAGCCTTCTCTGCAGGGTCAAGACCCCAGGGACCTGCCTCAGTTACCAGGACACCCCCATGGGATGTGGGTTTTAGCAGCTATGCTGATTCTAGGCTATGTGTGGGGACACTGAAATCTTGGAAAAGTCAAAATTTGAGGTCCCATCACTCCCCAGGGCACTTCCAGGGAGCAAGAGCTCCCACACCATTCCCAGTTTCACCCACCCACCCCCAAGGATGGGAACCACCACCCCCACCCCATCTCCAGGCTTCCCTCTCCCCTCTCCCTCCAGGACACCCAGCCAACTTCCTCCATGCACTTTGGCTTTTAAAAACCAAAAATCAGAAAAGGAAGTGTCTTGCGAGGAACTTCTGCCTTTTGCACCCTCTGAGGCAAGGTCAGAGCCTGTCTCCCTGCTTAAATGCGAGAAGATAAATAATAAAATACAGGAAGAAAAACATAAATTCATATCTCAGAAAATTTCCCCAGCCATGTATCTGTCATCCTTGTCCTCTCCCCTGGCACCCTTGCGGTGAATAATACTCCCTCCCCGCCCCACCAAAGGTGTCCGCATGCTAATCCCCACAACCTGTGAATATACCACCTTACATGGTAAAAGAGATTTTGCAGATGTAATTAAATTGAGAATCTTGATGTGGGGATATGAATCTGGATTAGCCAGGAAGGCTCAGTATAACCACAAAGGTTCTGTTTTTAAGTTTTAATTTGTTCTTTAGATTCACGGGGTACATGTGCAGGCTTATTACAAGGTTATATTGTGTGATGCTGCAGTTTGGGCTTTTATTAATTCTGTCACCCAGATAATGAACCATAGTACCCAATAGGAAGTTTTTCAGCCCTTTCATCCCTGCCTCCCTCCTTCCTTTTGGAGTCGCCAGTATCTGTTGTTCCAATCTTTATGTCTCCCAATTCTAAATGAGAACATGCAATATTTGGTTGTCTGTGCATTAATTCACTTAGGATGATGGCCTTCAGCTGCATCCATATGCTGCAAAGAACACGATTTTATTCTTTTTTATGACTGTACAGTATTCCATGGTGTATATGTCTATATTTTCTTTATTCAATCCACTGTTGATGGGCACCTAGGTTGACTCCATGTCTTTGCTATTGTGAATAGCGTTGTGATAAACATGCAAGTGCAGATGTCTTTTGGGTAGAACCATTTGTTTTCTTTTGGATATATACCCAGTAATGGGATTGCTGGATTGAATGGTAGTTCTATTTTTAGTTCTTTGAAAAATCTCCAAACTGCTTTCCACAGGGACTGAACTAATTTACATTCCTACGAACAGTATATAAGTGTTCCCTTTTATCCACAGCCTTGCCAACATGTTATTTTTTGACTTTTGCATGTTAGCCATTCTGACTGGTGTGAGATGGTATCTTATCGTGGTTCTGATTTGCATTTCTCTGATCATTAGTGATGTTCAGCTTTTTTGCCATATGCTTGTTGACCACGTGTATGTCTTTGAGGAGTGTCTGTTCATGTCCTGTGCTCAGTTTTTAATAAAGTTGGGTTTTTTTCTTATTAAGTTCCTTATAGATTCTGGATATTAGTCCTTTAACAGTGGTTTTTATAAGAGGGAGGCAGGTGGGCCAGAGAGAGGAGCTGTAAAGGTGGAAGCAGAGGCCAGAGAGGGGAGATGCTACACTGCTGACTTTGAACATGGAGGACGAGGCCACGAGCCAAGGAATGCAGGCAGCTACTAGAATCTGGAAAAGTCAAGAAAACAGATTCTTCCTCTAGAGCCTCCAGAAGAATCACAGGCTTGCCAACACTTTGATCTTAGCTCAGTGAGACTGATTTTGTACTTCTGATCTCTGGAACTGTTATGATAACACATCTGCATTGTTTTAAGACACTAAGTTTAGGGTAATTTATTACATCCTATTGAAAACTAATGTGCCACCTGTGGGCAGGGACCTTATGAAGTATCTTGCACAGAGTACTCAAAAAAAGTTTATAGAATTGAATTCCCTGCCTCTCATATGTAGAAATTCAGCAACAGCATACTAGACCTAAAATATCGTTTAATTGGCAGGATTTGGGCAGGGTAGTTTTGGGTTTTTCCAATGTATTTTCCAGGTGTTTGCCCTTACTCTTCCCTCTACCACCCAAGTAGTATCGGGGGCTTTGTTTGTACACAGGTCTTGGGGCATGGGTGATCCAGCCTGAAAGGAAGAAGCACCTTCAGCTCCTGGCTTTTGAGCCCTTGGGGAGACCTCATTCAGTTGTAAGATTTAGGCATTGGGAAGGAAAAAAAGTTTTTAAAATTTTCCAAATATGAATTTCTTTTAAATATCAGGAGCCACAACATGATACCGGATGATACCATGAATCGTGGAACAGAAGAAATGTGTGATTATGTAAGAACAATTCCTACCACAAGGACGGGCATTCCACCAACAGGAAGGCAAGAGAGATTCCTAAATGCTGAGACTGGAGGTCAGCTGCAGTGGGTCTCTGAGAAAGGCCTGTTCCTTGCACTCCCCTGGGCCAGGCATGAAGCCACGGAAAGAATGGAAGAACCCCCAAGTAAGTTTGGGAGATTCCGGAGCCAAAAAGACAGTTGAGACAAAGTGGATGCAGGTCACATGGACTTAAGAGCAGCAGACTAAGCTGCAGACATGGGCAACAGACACCTGTTCTAGTGTAGTGTTAGGGACCAGACAAATGCCACTCAGCTAGTACATGGGACATTATGTGGCAGCTGTGCCTTGCCCCAGTGCAAAACATTACGGAAGCACCCTCACTATCCTCACCTTCACCCCTCAACAAGGAGGTGAACCCTCGTGTTTGCCTTAGCATTTAGTCCAAAAGAGATTGTTCATCAAGTGATCATAATTAGGTAGTAGTAAGTCTTCCAGCACCACTGGCAGAATTTAGTGCTTGAGAGTAAAATAATTTCAGTTATGGAGAGATATAAACAATGACATCTTTTCACGTCAAAAATTTGTACCCTGGTAAAAATTTCTACCAACAAATAACTACTAATACATATGAAATGGAAACTTTCATTGGACTGAAACTCAATCTTTGTTATATAAAATTTGTTTTTATTCACTACAGTTCAAAGAAAATAATCCTATTGTATAGCTTCATACTTAAAGCACCGTTTTTCTTTCTTAAAAATGTTTTCACAGCTGGGTGCAGTAGCTCATGCCCATAATCCCACCACTTTGGGAGGCCAAGGGGGGCGGATCACGAGGTCAGGAGATCAAGACCATCCTAGCCAACATGGTGAAACTCTGTCTCTATTAAAATACAAAAAATTAGCCGGGCATGGTGGTGGGCGCCTGTAGTCCCAACTACTTGGGAGGCTGAGGCAGGAGAATCGCTTGAACCCGGGAGGTTGCAGTGAGCCAAGATCGTGCCATTGCACTCCAGCCTGGCAACAAAGCAAGACTCTGTCTCAAAAACAAACAAAAAAAAATGTTTTTACAGTAGTTCTGTATTTTTCTCTTTTATGACAAGGTGAATTTAAATTTTATAATTTTATATATCAATTCTACTTTAAATGTGTACATTTTATAGTAGGAGTCTTTTCCCCTTTTATCAAACATGAGTTGATGATTTAAAGCTCCGTTTTTCATCCCATAGCCTGGAAAAATCTTGATGCGAAAGAGACATAATCTTAATTCACTCAGGAAAAAACACTCACCATAATTTATTTTTATGACCTATCAGTGCAATGGAGTGGAAAGGTCCCAGGCCCTGGCACCAGCAGACATGGTCTCTAGGATCCCTGTGTTCTAGTGCAGTCTCGGTGGGAGTTCCATAATCTCGCTCGTATCTTGTTTCTTCTTCTCCCATTTATAAAATGAGGGTGCTGAAAGAGATGATCTCCAAAGCAGTGCTTCGCACACTTGAATGTATAGATCTTCTTAAAATATAAACTCTGTTTCAGTAGACGGAGGGGGAAGGCCTGACATTCTGCATTGTCACCAGCTCCCAGCTGAAGCTGATAATGCAAATCTTTGGACCACACTTTGAAAAACAAGATTCCAAGGGACAGCCCGTATCTAACCTGTCTTGTGTTTCAGCAGCTCATGTATGCATTCAGAGCCCTGCCATTCTGCACATGTTAAGAATATATTTCGGATAGTTAAAAAAAGACCTGTATTGTTCAGGTTTCAACTTAATTTGTGATTGGGATTACTATTAAGGATTGCAGATCACCATAAACAAATACATAAGCACAGCCCTTTCTTCTCTAGCCTAGTGGTTCTAACCCTAACTGCATATTAGTATCACCTAGGGTGCTTTCAAAAACTACCAGTGCCTGCCCACCCACCCCCGCTTACATACACACCAGAATACAATTTAACTGGTCTGGGGAGGGGCCCCGTCACGGGGTCTTACTCAAAAGCTCTACTTGTGATTTGTGCAGCCAACATAGAGAACCACTGCAGGCCAGTCTCTCCAACTATGAAGGCACTTCAGGTATGGCCAAGTTGGTTTTACTACTACCCACAGCTGTTATCCATTAACTCAGTGCATTCTCATGGAAAGCTTAAATTATACAACGCGCATAAACATTTCTCTTATTAACTCAGTAAGAGTTCTCGGCAAGAGAGATGATACAGAGCAACTCCCAGCTTTGTTTGGTCCTTTTTAGACAAAAACAGAAAATTATCAAATTACAATGCACACTGTGGCTGTAAGGAGCACACTGGCTCTAAGGGAGATTTTGTCCATTTTCTCTTTTGCAAGGCTCAAATTTAACCAGTAAAGTCTTGCAACACTAGCAGAAGCCAGCAGAGGCAGTAAAAGTTTCTGGAGGCTCAAATGTCAGCAGAACAATCCGTCTCCAGAGTACAGGTCTTTCCACAATGTCACTGTGCTCAAGAAGCCAGACTCTGTGTTGTAATACTGGCTACACCATTTTCTAACTGTATGACGTTGGGCAGTTTTCTCAACACCTGAATTCCTTTATAAGTAAAATTAGTAAAAGCGATTATGATTAGGTTAAAACAAGTTGATATGTGTAAGATGTTTTTTTGCACAATGTTTGGTATATAGTAACTATTATTATCTACCCCATGAGATTAGAAGTGTATTATTGCCACCCCCCCCCAACACACACACACCTTAAAATTACATCTTAACATTGCCTTAGCAAGACTACAGGATACGTATATTTGTTTAGAGAATGTTGAAAAATGTAGTGTGGCTGCTGGCAAGGTCGGGGCAGTCATAAAGCCAGAATAGTAAATTGAGGCTGATTTGTGGCAGACCTTATTGACTAGGCTAAAAAGTCTAGCTTGATCCTACTGACAATGGACAGCCATTTGAAATTTTTGAGCCAGAGAATGATGTGATCATTTTCCTGCTTTAAAACAGATGAGTGCAGAGTTCAAACAGGGTTTGCAAGTATCTCACCTCTTAAGCCACCAGCATTTCTCTGCCCTACTTCTACAATTGATGTCACCACGAGATTGCAATTTGTGATTATCCTAAAGCAAAAAGGGACTCTCAAACTACTGACGTTTTCGTTTCTGTCCCAAGAGGACGACAGTTGAACAAAAACCTTGAAGTCCCGATGTACCTCTGACAACTCCCAGTCAGCCACATCCTTGGGATAATTTTATTTTTCCCTTAAATCTTATAACAGATATTTGTATCGACCTAAGTCACTTAGGTGATTTACATTCCAGTCCCCTAGCAAGACCCAAATCAAAGCAAGAGAGAAGGTAACTGAGAATAATGTCATGGATCATTCTGGAAAAACTTAGGGCCTCCAGGTACTATGGAAATTTCTTCTTTATTTGAGAGAAATGGCTACCTTGCTAACAAGTAGCTCATAGGTTTAGGGTCAAGGAGTTTACAACTGAGAGTTGGGGCTTGGCAGATGTGATAAAGAATGTGAAAACTTATACAGGCAGTGAATTTTGCTCAAATTAACTCTCACATATTAAAACCAGAGGATGTAAAATTAGGTAGCCTGACTCTGGGCTTCTACTTAAGGAATTAAGACCAAACACTCTTCCTTCCTTTCTCTCTCTCTTTCTCCCTCCCCTCCCCTCCCCTCCCCTCCCCTCCTTTTTCTCTTGCTCTGTCGCCCAGGCTGGAGTGCAGTGGTGCGATCTCAGCTCACTGCAACCTCCGCCTCCCAGGTTCAAGCAATTCTCCTGCCTCAGCCTCCCGAGTAAGTGGGATTACAGGTGCCCACCACCATGCCCAGCTAATTTTTGTATTTTTAGTAGAAAAGGGGTTTCACCATGTTGGCCAGGCTGGTCTTGAACTCCTGACCTCGTGATCTGCCTGCCTTTGCCTCTTAAAGTACTGGGATTACAGGCATGAGCCACCACTCCTGGCCCAAACACGCTTAAATGAAACAAATAAATTTCTTCCAACACGTGAGAGGTATTTGGGAAGTGACATGGAAGTGACGTTGAAATAACGTAACTTATAAACCTAGTTCTTTCTTGATTTGGGGAGAGTTATTTAACATTTAGATATCTGTTCTCCCCACAATAAACAGTAGTAGCAAATTGTCAGTCATCCAGATGTGCACATTTCAACAAATGCTCTTGCGTGCTTACTATGTGCTAGCCCTTGCGTTTTATTCACTAAATCCTCACCATAACCCGATTGATTAGGTAACACTATTAATCCCATTTTGCAGAAAAGAGGACTGAAACGTAGATCAAGTAGCTTGTCCACAGCCACAGAGCTTGAAAGTGGCAGAGCTAGGAGGCAAACACGGAAACTAGAGCCTGTGCAGCTGCAATAAAATGCAGTCACTGCCCTGAACAAACGTATAGCCTCGTGGAGGGAAACAGCATGTACAAACACCTTTACAACACAAAGTGCATCTTCACGAAATCAAAAGGGAAATAAATGTTAAGGAAGAGAAGGAGGAAGAGAGAAAACATTGTTGCCAGGGTCACAGGGCTTCTGGGAAAAGTTGTGTTGGAAATGGGGCCGAAAAGAATGAGTGCTTGGGATTTCACAGGATGAGAGAGGCAAGACGTTCTAGGTGGAGAAAACAATATGAACAAAAGCATGAAAACAAATCCCAGGCACATTTGGAGTACATCATTACTGTGCTTTAGTAAAAGAGAGGCAGAGTGAGTGGAAACAGACTGCACAAGAGCCTGGAGAAGTATTAAGGGTCTGAACCAGCTGGTGGAGGACGAGAAAGTAGCAAAGAAATCTATGAGACATTAATTACTAAGGAAGAATGCTGAGAATTTGGCTACTCTTTAAGACTAATGCCTAATTCAACTTTGTATTTAGGGTGCGTAATCCTATATCTGGTACATAGTACACTCTAAGGTCATGTGTGTTGATTGAATGAAGGAGGAAAAGAACCAGAGATGGGTCAGGAAGTCAGCTGGGTATAAGTAATTCAATAAGTGTCATAAAAGAACTCTGAGGTTATACATATGAGTAAATGTTGGAGTCGTGAACTTAAATAGAGAAGTCAAGAAGGGAAACTGGTTTGGAGGACTGCCAGTCTACCTCACAAGGTTCTGTGATTTGATTTCAAAGATGAAATCAAATGAGGTTAATACAGTGCTTCTGTAACTCTATTTGAGGCATGTGTATTTACATTCATTTGTTCACTGAACATTCTTCCACATTCTCTGTGCCATGTATTCATTCAATGAATACTTCATGAATATCTGTAATCTGTGCTACAAAGATGAAGATAACACATTTGTCTGAGAAACTCGCTGCCTAGTGGTTGAGGTAGAAACAAAGCAGAGTAAAAATAGTAGCCAATGTTTATTGACTATTTGCTGCATGCCAAGCAAAATTACTTTGTGTATTGACTCATTTTATTCTCATAACAATCCTATGAGGTGTATATTATTATGATCTGTGGTAGGCAGAATAATAGCCTCCAAAGAGGCCCATGTCCTAATCTCCAAAACCTGTGACCATGTTATATGACACCACAAAGGAGAATTAAGCTGCAGGTGGAATTAAGGTTGCAAATAAGCTAATATTGGGAAAGGGAGAGTATCCTGGGTTATCCAGGTGAGCTCCATGTAACCATAAGAGCCCTTAAAAGTAAAAGAGGAGTGAGAGTCCGAAGGAGATGTGACAATGAAAGCAACATGTTACAATGGAGTAGTATTATGTCTCAACCCTCCATTGCCAGCTTTGACAATGGGCTTGCTGACACATTGATGTTAGCCCAGTAAGAAAGGCCTAATTCCAACTTCTGAGCTATAGAAATGTAAGATCATACATTTTTTTTTTTTTTTTTTTTTTTTTTTTTGCTTAAAGCCACTAAGTTTGTGGTAATTTGTTACAGCAGAAGTAAAAAACTAATAACTGTTCTATTTCTAGAGATGAGGAAATGGAGGCACAGAAAGATTAAGTTACTTGTCCTAATTTTGAGTACTTAATGTTGTTCTTTCTTGGGAGCTTGTTGGTTTTTCTCACACCTCTCAGATTCATTTTTTCTTGGGCTCCTTGCAAAATTCCTCATCCCAACCAATCTCTAAATGTCAGTGTTTCTCAGAGATTTCTTCCAGAGATACACTTGTCTTTCTCTTTGAATTCTTTTCTACATGATCTCATCTATGCCCAGAGTTTTAAATACTGCTTATGATACCGTATTATACTAATGACTCCCAAAATGATATTTCTGATTGGGACCCTTTCCTCTGAGCTCTACACTAGTAAGCTTGGCATCTGGCAACCTGATATCTTTATTTGAATAGATTACAAATATTTCAAACCTAACATGTTCAAAACACAATTCATTTCTACCACAAACAACTTTCCAATCCCCACATGCAACTACACTTAAGTCAAAAAGTTGAGTCAAGCTTCATCCTCTCTTTCCCTCAACCTCCATGTTCATCCCACCAGAACTTAGTCCAATCCATCCATTTTTGTCTGCCTTGACTACCAATCTGGCCTAAATGCCCATCATTTCTCACCTGCAAAATTGTAGTAACTTCCCAATGGCCTCTGCTTCTATCCTTGTTCCTTCATGGAACTCTATTCCTCATCAAGGTGACAGTGTCCTTCTTTGATAGTAAATCAGATCTTGCCACTTCCCTGCTTAACAACCTTTAAAGGGTTTTCATTGTCCTTAGAATAACATCCAAGCTTCTTTTCCATGACTCCTAAGGCCCTGTGCAATCCAGTCCCATCCACCTCATCAGCCTCACCTGATGCCATTGCCACTCACTCATTCACCTTTTTTCAATAACACTGGGCTTCTCTCATTGTCTCAACCCTCAAAGTTCTTTCCTGCCTCAAGGTTTCTATATCTGCTACTTCCCTTTTGTGGAGTATACTCGCACACCTTTCACCTATCTATTCATTCTTTGATTTTCATGTGAAATGTCTCTCAGTGAAGCCGACACCAAACCATGTGAACTAAAGTATTTTCATTCTGTCATCTCACCTCTCCCAAACTTTATTGTTTATCTCAAGTCCATTATTGCCTTCATAGCACTGATTACACCCTGCAGTATTTTTTGTCATTTTGGTTGTTTTTTGTTTTGTTTTTGTCTTTCTAGAATGTTAGTTCAATAAGAGCAAAAACTGTGTCTGTCTTAATACCACGGTAATCCAAGAGCTTAGTACTATGCCTGACACAAAGTAGGTGCTCAATAAATGTGTTCAATGTTGAATAAATGTTAATGTACAAAGTGAGTTATGTTCAAAATGGCACAGGAGAGTGACATCAGCCAGATGATGGAGTCGGAGATGCCAACCTCTATCTCCCCACAAAAACCAACAAGTAGGCAGATATCCATAAATGAAAATAGCTTTGAGAGGACTTAAGGGTCCAATTAAGAATCTGCAGAATGCAGTAGAGCAAAACGGAAAAGAATAACCCCACAGAAAGGACCACTGGGGAGATCAGCCTATCCAAGACATCTGGAGATGCCTAAGAACAAAGAAGAAGGGTGGGGGCTGCCAGTGTCAGTCACATAGTGGGTGTCACCACAGTCCTCTGTTCTCCAGAGGACACTGGCATATTTTTCACCACAAAGATAACCAACGCTATCCTGCTGCAGAAGCCTCCCAAGAGAAGGAGCTGCTGCTGTACTTCCTATTTCCTTCCAACCCTGCATGTGCCCCAGACCCTGGAGCTGCAGCTGCTTCATGTGTGAATGCACTCCAGACCTCAGCTCTGTGGGCACCCTTGCCTCAAACACCAGAGCCACCACTACTATAGCTAGCTCTGCCACAGGCCTTGAGGACTTGATAGTATAATCCAGCAAGGGTCAAAACATGCATAAGATTGCTTTAAAATTTCGTGTTTCATCTTTAATGTGAATTTTACATTATTCTCCAAGATAGCTTTGTGTTTTATGTCAATAAAAAAGAATGCTATCTGTCTTCAGATAAAAGGTGATGCTTTATAAAGATGCTCTATTTTTCTGTCTGTGGCTGCATTTACCCCATTTTGAGATTTGCTCATGACCCTAAGACAGCAGGAATTCATCACAGGAATTGAATGTAGAGGACTGAGATAAAGAGAATGTGCAGGTTAATGTGAAAAATGAACTTGGGGACAGAAGAGCTAGATATGAATCCTCGGTTATGCATTTGCTGGGTGACTTTAGCAAAGTCAATTCAATTATTTGAATTTTAGTTTCCGCACCTGAAAAATAGGCCTGCAGGTTGTATCTCTCTAAGAGTTGTAGGCTGTAGTTTTTAATCTTTCCAAGCCCTTCTTCTTTTACCTACCTATTTTGAGGACCAGTCTAGTAGTGTGAGATAATGCCCATTCACCTTGAGAGGATTTAGAAATCAATGGGAACCAGCATGGGCTAAGAACTCACCATAGTTCTGAAAAGTGAAAACTTGATTATTTAAAAAAAATAGTCATTTGTAACTATATTTTAAAACAATTCATAAACTAATAGAATATCTTACATATACTGTGTCTTGATTTTTACAAAACATTTGACATAGTTTCTTGTGGTACTTTTATGGATAAAATGATGAAAGCTAACTTTTCTTACTGCTTAGCTGGCATTGCAACTGGTTGAATAATACATTGAAAGAGTATTGATTACCGATTCTGAGAAAAGTTCACTTAACAGTGTACCACCAGTCTCTGTAACAGGCCCTGTAAGATGCAGTATTTTCTATTAATAATATGGAAGAAATATTGTACCAACAAATTATGTATAATTGATTAATACACCAGAGATTCAAAATGATCCTGACAAGCTAGAATATTATATATAAATTATAAAAATAATAATTTAAACAATATTAACTGTAAAGTTGTACATTTAGCCTTAGGATAGAAAATTCTGGGTTGCAAAGCAATTCTGATTCAATAGATCTGAGTATATAGTTAGTTACAAGTGCAAAAGTAGTTGGGGAAAAGTATGGTTGCTTTTTAGCTATCTTGGCTTTAGTTGGTATTAATAGGAGTATTATACCCAGAACACAGGAAATAGTAAGTCTAATATCATTCAGCAATGAAGAGATAAAATGTTAGATTCTGGAGGAGACTGTAGAAAAAACTAGACTATGTCCTGGAAGAAGTGACTAAATGGTGGGAGTGCTGTTTTATGATCATTTCAAATAAAAAAAGAAAAGTAAATAAAAACAAATGGTGGGAGATCTGGAAAACAGGAGGGTTGAAAGATGTTCTGGGGATGTGTAACCTGATGAGGAAAGTCTGGGGGATTGGGGGACATAATCTTCCCAGCCTTTCCAGCTACCTCCAAGCAGAGACAGTAGACGTACTCCCTCCCTGACATGGTTTGGCTATGTCTCCGCCCAAATCTCACCTTGAATTGTAATAATCCCCCCTGTCAAGGGCAGGACCATGTAAAGATAATTGAATCAGGCTGGGTGCGGTGGCTCAAGTCTGCAATCCCAGCACTTTGGGAGGCCAAGACAGGCAGATCACGAGGTCAGGAGATCGAGACCATCCTGGCTAACATGGTGAAACCCCGTCTCTACTAAAAAATACAAAAAACTAGCCAGGCGAGGTGGCGGGCGCCTGTAGTCCCAGCTACTTGGGAGGCTGAGGCAGGAGAATGGCGTGAACCTGGGAGGTGGAGCTTGCAGTGAGCTGCGATCTGGCCACTGCACTCCAGCCTGGGCAACAGAGCGAGACTCCGTCTCAAAAAAAAAAAAAAAGATAATTGAATCACGGGGGTGGACTTCCCCAGACTGTTCTCATGGTGGTGAATAAGTCTCATGAGATCTGATGGTTTTATACATGGGAGTTCCCCTTCATAAGACCCCTTGCCAGCCGCCATGTAAGATGTGACTTTGCTCCTCATTCGTCTTCAGTCATGATTGTGAGGCCTCCCCAGCCATGTGGAACTGTGAGTCCATTAAACCTCTTTCCTTTATAAATTACCCAGTCTCTGGTATGTCTTTATTAGCAGCATGAGAACAGACGAATACACTCCCCTTCAGGGGATAGGGTCAGGACCTAGGGAAAAGGGGCAGGTAAAGTGGGCTCTAATATCAGATGAAAAAGAACCAGAAACCGCTGAGTAGACTGTCTCGAAAGGCAAATCCTCTATTCACTGGCTGTTCTCAAGAAGAAACTTCATCACTCTGCATCAGGGATTTTGAAGAGGGGAGGATTTGTTCATCTAATAAAGCTGGATTAAATAAACAATGTGGCTCCTTCCAAACCTAAGTTAACATAATTTGTTTACAAATTACTAAGACAAGAACCTAAATCACATAGCTACCAGTCCCGTACAGTATACTTAGTTTTACAAATGTGAGGTAAGGCAGAAGGTGCCTACAGATGCCTTGTCTCACTATTTGCGTTTTGTAGCAACTGTTTTCCTTCAGTCACTATTGCAACCAGATTGAATGTCTTCATGCTTTCACTCCATTAGTGTACTAGTTAAAAGAGCATGAGCTCTGGAGACAGACCACCTCTGCTTTAATTTTGGTTTTACCAGTGTGGATTGAGGGCACGTTACTTAGCCTTCAAGCCTGTTTCTAATCTGTAAACTGGGGATAACAGACCCGTTCATAGAGTGGTTGTAAGGATCAAATGAGACAGTTCATGTAAAGCATCTAGTGTGGTTCCAGCAACATAGCAAATCCTCAACAAATGTTACCTATGATTGTATTATTAGTAGTAATAGACTGTACGGTTCTTTGCAATGTGGATTTTACCCTTCAACTTTAACTCTCTCCTACTTTAGGGCATAAATTACTGAGTTTGTCTTGTTAACTGTTCTGCTTCGGGAACAGTAGAATTGATGATACAAAGTGGGGCTTCTTAAACAGATGGTAAAAGGTAGCATGGTGCAGTGTTCAGGACAGGGTCCTGGAGTCTAATCCTCTGTTATAGACTAGCTCTGTGACAAGACAAATCATTTATCCTATGCATCAGGACTGAATTATCTTTATGCTCTTTCCTGGCTAAAATGTTTTATCCTAAAAGGAGCCATGCATGGAAAATAAAAAATGAGGACAGACAGAAGGAATAAGAAAACCGAAAAGCCTAAACACTGATGATTTAAAGTAGTCTATGAATCAAAGTATCTCCTTTGCAAATTTTACTGTGCAATTAATTGTCCTTGTGAACTGCATATGCTAAGGCAATAATAACCATTTCATCCAATTATAAATTACTAAAATTGCCCTAAATTTTAATGAGTGTGTACCTTGTTCAACAGAGGGGAAGCTAAAGGTGAAACTTGGCAGAGATTGTGACAATACTCATATGCACCCCTCATTATAGGTCTGCATGCTAAAGAAATGATCATAGCTGAAAGAAATAGGAAGTTGACTGCTATATAACCCTAGTGTGTTGTTTATTTGATTTGCTCTGAGATTCTGTAGATTTATTACAAAATCTTGGACAGATAGAATTAAAAGAATTCTTTTAATGACAGATGGCCACCTGAAGCTCTACTCTAAGCCAGAGCCACACATTCCCTGTGTATCAGAGATGGCCTCAGTAATCAGGGGCACAAGGTTCACTCTCCTCCTGTCTCCTGCTCCCCTCTACCCGTGTCTCCCAATTTTGCAAGCACCTCCAGAGTGAATGCATTGTACATGCAAAGAGTAAGATTTGCTCCTAGTGTCAAGGAATTCACAGTGTCATAGAAGGAATAGCCACATAAACAGGTCACTCCAGTGCATCATCATAAGCGCAATGTAGAAATATGTTTGGAGCAGTATCTTGGTATTAGAGGAGGGCTAACTGACCCAGATGAGGAGTAGGGAATGAGACAATTAAACAAGAGAGTACTGGGCAACAATGCAAACCAAGTCTTTAAAGTTACATCGGAATTAGTAAAATAAATGGAATAGGCGGGGTGGCAAGAAACAGCATAGTGGCTGCAAGTGCACTATAAGCAGTTCCACATTGCTGAATCATAACATGCAGGACAGGAGGTAGGAAATATAGACTAAAGAGGTTGGCATGAAATGAACAGAAAAGATCCATTTGTGTGATGGTAAAGTGCCTAGACCGGTAGTTCTAAAAGTGTGGCCCATGGACCAACAGTATCAACATCACCTGGGAACTTGAACATGCACATTCTCATGCCTTTTCCTAGACCTACTGATCAGAAACTCGAGAGGTAGGGTCCAGCAATTGATGTTTTCAAAGGTGATTTTTGTGCACACTATGGTCTGAAGAACACTGGCCTAGACTATCTTGTAGTGGGAAGGGAAATTTTGAAGAGTGACATGGTCAGATTTGCATCTTAAGCCTCTGCTCAGGTCTCTATTTGTCCACCAAATCCCCGTCCCCATCTGTAGCAAAGCCAACCTGGAGACCTTTAGCTCAGAGAAATATTCAAAACTTCATGGTCTCCTGAGCCAGGCAATATTGGACGGTAGGGGCCCAGTTTATCAGCCATTTGTGGAAGTCCATTTCCACTACAGCATGCAATCTCTCATATTAATCCTAACCAAACAGTGCCTCTAAATGGTGATGAAGATTCTGACAGAACCTGCTAGTTCTAGCTGCTAGATCAAATTCCTTTAGGCCCACCACTGAGTTCGGCTACCCCAATGCTGTCAATACCCCAGCCCACAACACCACAGGCTTTTACTCCACTTCGCACCTGTCACCAATACTTCAGAGTTTTATGAACCTGAGTCACGTTTTTCTTCCTTCCTGCTATAGTTCCGGTTGTAGTTCCTGCTATAACAGCCAAAAGAGAGTCCATCTAGTCCCTGATCCTGTGTCCACATCTTGGTTTAGTCTTTTCATGAATCTTATAAAAACAAATCAGGAACATGACATCAAATACACATCTCCCTGCCTTTCATGATTTTAGAGATTACTGCCATAATTAAAGGCCACTTGAGAAGGTGGACTTGCATTTGGGAAACAAAGTAAATTATATTTTCCTACATATTTATAAAACTATAGAGCTGTGTAACATCAAGCTACTGGGATGGAATATGTCCTGAAAAAATCCTTATCACAGAAATATCTTATTGGCTACAAAACATATATTTGGACCATTTTGAGATATGACCTCATCATCAATGAAAAATTATTTTGTCAAAAATTTCATGCAGATACCATACATATTTAAACTTTGAGATATTGGTCTATCTTAACCATAAATCTGTAAGTTTTATTTTTAGCACTGGAATTTCTCTACTGTTTATATACCACCCTCCAGTATATTAAATAAACAGAAGTGAAGTCAGTCTGGCTGAAGCTCAGGAAGGGGGACAGAGTATCAGCTGTCAGCACTTTCCTTTTCCCCATTAGCAGTGCCTGATACACTTCCACAGGCTCATTGGTTTAGAATCATTGATCTAATTTGCTCCCAGCAGGCATGAATAATCCCATTCCACTAATAAGGCTGATTGAGGTTGTATCAGTCAGATTCTCCAGAGAAACAGAACCAACATGATTTGTGTGAGTGTATTCACTCTTTACATAAAAATATATAATATATCCCTTAAAATATCTTTATATATGAATATACTTCCATATAATATTTATATATGTAAAATAAAAATTTTTTTTGCCTGGGTGCGGTGGCTCACACCTGTAATCCCAGCACTTTGGGAGGCTGAGGTGAGTGGATCATGAAGTCAGGAGATCAAGACCATCCTGGCCAACATGGTGAAACCCCATCTCTACTGAAATACAAAAAATTAGCCAGGCATGGTGGCATGTGCCTGTAGTCCCAGCTGCTTGGGAGACTGAGGCAGGAGAATCGCTTGAACCCAGGAGGCAGAGTGTTGCAGTGAGCCGAGATCATGCCATTGAACTCCAGCCTGGTGACAGAGCAAGACTCCATCTCAAAAAAAAAAAAAAAGGAAAGAAAGAAAAAGAAAATTAGCTGGATGTGTGCACCTGTAATCCCAGTTACTCAGGAGGCTGAGGCAGCAGAATCACATGAACCCAGGAGGCAGAGGTTGCAGTGAGCCAACATCGCACCACTGCACTCCAGCCCAGGTGACAGTGTGAGACTCCATCTCAAAAAAAAAAAAAAAAAGATATTTCATGTGATTGTGGGGCTGGCAAGTCTGAAATCTGTTAGAAATTCCGTCAGGAATTGATGTAGTCTTGAGTCCCAAGCTAGACTGGAGTCAGAACTTCCTTGAAGGACCTCAGTCTTTTTTCTTAAGGCCTTTAATTATATGAGACCCACCTACACTATAGTGGCTAATCTGCTTTACTTAGTGTCTACTGATTTAAATGTTAGTTACATCTAAAAAGAATACCTTCACAGCAACATCTAGACAGGTGTTTGATCAAACAACGAGGCACAATAACCTAGAGAAGCTGGCGCATAGAATTAGCCAACTCAGCTTGGGCTGAGTTTTCTGGCTCATGTAGTAATGAAAAAGACTCAAAAAATTTTTGACCAGAGGTGAAAAAAGCATCTTGTAGTGCCAGTGTGATCAAAAGATGCTACTTTGAAATGATTAATGTCCAAAACTACAGGTCGAGCAAGGGCCACAAGCAGAGTAAAGAAGGCCTAATTTTGGTGAATTTGGCTTATCTCAAAAGTGAATTCTAGAGGAGAAATTCATCACCAAAGTTCTGCCAAAAACAAAAAGCTTTTCATTAAAGATCTATTAATATTTGAGGTTGATAAATTGAGGTTGAAACTCCAGCAGATTGGAGTTTCATGCGTAACTGGGACCTGTTTCCTAGCAGCTGGTTCTTGTTACCAGGGGTGTAAATGATGAAAATAAAACTTTTGCCCTTTGAAAGCTGAGCTCATGGTTCGTTTTCAAAAGACTATTAACTCTTTAACCTAAAAAAAAAAAAAAGTTCAGAAAGGAGTGGCTGAATAACCAATACAGTATAGTTCACTTATGCATTATTTGATCACTCAAGAAGTTTTTGGAATGTAAGTTGTGTATGTTTACACTGCACAGCCCAAGTCTCAGAATGGTCCCCTCTAAACCCACCCCAAGGTGAACTACATATATTACTATGCTGGTACCACTCTTATTTTGGCCTCATCTGTTGGATCAGGACAGCCATTTTAAAAAACTGACAGATAACATTGTATGCTTTTATTGTATACATGATGTTTTGAATTATTTATACATTGTAGAATGGTTAACAACTCTAGCTAGTTTAAAAATACATTTTAACTCACTTAGCTGTCACTTTTCTAATGAGGGCACATAACGTCTACTCTGTTTACATTTTTCAATAATACAATATACCATCAACTACAGTCACCTTGCTGTACAACAGATCTCTTGAAATTTATCCCTCCTATCTAACTGTAATTACGTATACTTTGACCAGCATCTTCCTATAACCTACCCCTCTAGCCACCCTAGTCTCTGGTAACTCCATTATACTCTCTACTTCTATGAAATCAGCTTGTTTAGCTCCCACATGTGAGTGAGACCAAGCAATATTTGTCTTTCTGGACCTGGCTTATTTTATCTATTTATTTATTTTTGGGACAGAGTCTCACTCTGTTACCCAGTCTGGAGTGCAGTGGCACGATCTCGGCTTACTGCAACCTCCACCACCCAGGTTCAAGCGATTCTCGTGCCTCAGCCTCCCCGGTAGCTGGGATTATAGGTGCGCACCACCACGCCTGGCTAATTTTTGTATTTTTAGTAGAGGCAGGGTTTCACCGTGTTGGCCAGGGTGGTCACGAACTCCTGACCTCAAGTGATCCACCCACCTCAGCTTCCCAAAGTGCTGAGATTACAGGTGTGAGCTGCTGCACCCAGCCAGGCTTATTTCATTTAACATTATGTCCTCCAGGTTCATCCATGTCACAAATGTCGGGATTTCATCCTATTTTTATGGCTGAAGAGTATTCCATTGTGTATATTTACCGTATTTTCTTTCTCCACTTATTCATTGCTGGGCATTTAGATTGATTCTGTATCTTGCATATTGTGAATAGAGCTAAAATAAATATGGGAGCACAGATATCTCTTCACCATAGTGATTTCATCTCCTTTGGATATATACCCAGTAGTGTGTGTATGTGTGTGTTTAATTTTCATTTTGACTCAGTGTTCTGTGGAAAACTTTAATTCACTTGAAAAGGCTGAACTAAAAATATCAGTAAAGTTTCACTTTCAGCACAAAATTAGAAATGATGTAAATATAATTTTTTATCTTGAAGAATTATGATTTTAAGTTGGAGGATGGATGAGTGAATTAACAACTGTGTTTATGCTATTGGCATATGTCTTGGCCAGTTTTGCTAGTAAACATCTTTGTCAGTTCTATGGGAGCAATTAAACATGAAATATGCAAGTTTTGAATATTGCCAAGTCTTCAGGAACACGTCACTCTCATAAAATGAAACCATATTGTACTTTCCCTGCTTTAGTCATATGCCTGTACCAGTCATGTCAATAAAGTTTCTTTAATTTGTTGACTGGCATCTGGGTTTTAAGAGGCAGAGAAGAGAATCATGATAAATTTATGTTTCAGGCTATTAAGCGATATTTAGAAAAACTGAAATAAATAGTTCATTGTGTACAGTCATCTTGTAAGCTTTAATAGTTTTTTTGCCTTTTTCATAGCCATGAAACTCTTTGACAACCTAAAGAAAGCTATGGGTCTAGGGCCTAGGCGCTTGGGAGGCCAAGGCGGGCAGATCACTTGAGGTCAGGAGTTCAAGACCAGCCTGGCCAACATGGTGAAACCCCATCTCTACTAAAAATACAAAAAATTAGTGGGGTGGGGTGT
>NW_012106475.1:4294027-4305178 GCF_000951045.1 Mandrillus leucophaeus | reverse complement strand
AATAAATAAATAAATAAATAAATAAATAGTAATTCTTAATTTTAAAAAAGTATAGAATTATTTCTTCAACTAGAAGTTTTGTCTATTCAACTACTTGTCACACATCTGTATAAAAGGGCATTTATCCACAGGATTATTTATTCAGAAAACATAAAAGGTGAGTTGAAAGATATCATCCAAAAAATCTCTATTTTAAAAAGACACTTTTGAGCCATAAAAATCATTATTTTTCTCTAGTAGACCAAAAACTAAAGATCATTTTCAGGGGAATGGACCAACAGCAATGGACAGAGCCTGAATTCTCAGATTTCCCATAGCATCAGCGGACAGAGAAAACTTCCACTTTATTAAGTTGGATTAGAGCAAGTGTTAACAAAATAAAGTCTTCTACACATTAAAAAAAAATCCCATACTGGCTAATTAAGGGAGCAAGGGAATTACTAGAAATAACTCGGAAATTCTTTCCCACAAATACTGAACTCTCATTCTTTTTACAATGCGTGTCTGTCAACAATTATAAGAAGGAACAGTAAGACAAGGAAAACGAAGAAATTGCTGATTACAGGTTCTGTTAAATTTTATATTTTCAATGGTAGACATGATTTCTTATATGTTTATAATAATTTCACTTGGGTTGATTCCTAGAAACTTGGGAAAGTATAATCACATAGTTTATAGGTTTTACATTTATTTTTCGAAAGGCAAACCATCTCATGCATTCCTATAAGAAAAAATACTATTGTGAATTCTTGGGTTTATACTCCTAAAATACAAAAATGCTTTCTCAGGGAAAATGAATTATGATCAAAATTTTAAAAATCAGAGATGCAGAACTCAATCGGAAATTCCCTTCATAGGCTAGGGGAAGTGACCAAGGATAAATGAGAACACTGAGGCTAAAAGTTTCAGGTACTAGTTGTGTCTTTAATGTTTTCCCTGAAGCGCAAATCAGATTTAAGTAAGATCTAAGAGGTATGAGAGGTCTGCCTTGAATCCTAGAGCTTGGAAAGTCTCTGGGAAAAGACATGGAGAAAAGAAACACCTTGACGAAAACCTAGACAACTATGGCCTAGTGACTGGGTTATATTTGTAACAATGTAGAAAAAGCAAAAAACAACAAAATCTATGCACAGGAGATCGATTATTTAAAACATCGAAATAAACTTTATACCATTGAAAACATACACTTTACAAAAGCACTATACCATGTAATTCAGATTCTGAGAGCTGTACACACTTAAAAGCAGAAAGTGTTTGCAGTACTACTTACAACAGCATCACCTAAAACACAGATCTTCAACCAACAGGTGATAAATGGCAGCACAAAGAAATTATCTAAAATGTATTCTCCCCTAAATTTGTTTTATAAAAATCCTGCCTAGGGCTGAAATTCATCAACTTCTGAAAAATAAGAATTTGGAAAGTCTCAGTTTCAAATGTCCAAGAAGAAATCTTATAACCATAGCTCAATGGCTTCCTTTGGTGAAAAAAACAGGGTAAATCAACGTTACAGTTCATCAATATCACAAAATGGATTGTAGGTTGCATTTGCTAGGCCTTCTTTCACAGTGCCCTGGAGTTTATTTTCCTCTCTCTTATGGGATCTTCTTTATTCTATCATTTATTATCATTTATTATAATCATGAGTTTGATGTTTTCTCCCATATATTTTCAGAGCATCTTAGGCAAGCTCCTTTACTTCTCTGAGCCTTAGTTTCATCATTAGTCATATAAAAATGGAAACATCTACCACTCAGATCTTCCTTCTTGGGACTCGAGTGTAACTCGTCTTCTAAAACATGGAAGTGTCTCTTCCCCACGCACCTGGGAATTTACTACAGTTACATGGTAATTATTTTTTCATGATTTGTCTTCAAATTTACAGCTTATCATGGACTTTTTTTCGCCATGTCTCCTTGAAAGACACAAAGGATGAATCTACCATTTCCTCTGTCTTGTTCTCCTGCATTTCCTGCTTTTCATGCCTAGAAACAAAAAGATGACACTCACATCATGAATATCCATACTAACAACATTATCCCATAAAATGTTATCAATCTGAAAATTTCTGATCTTGACTGTCACTCCATCTTCACTTTTAAAAAAGTTGTTTTTAAAGGAAAATTGCTATAAGATTTTAATTCACATCCATCAACATCCACCCCTCTACCCCTGCCCCTCGACTCCCATCAACTGCGCCTACCTAACTTGTGGTCTATGGGAAACACCCTTGACTTGCAGTCTGCATACTTCATTCAAGTTCTGATTCTACTCCTTAAGAGCTTTAGAAATATCCCCCTAACTGGCTGGGCATGTTGGCTCACCCCTGTAATCCCAGCACTTTGAGGGGCCAAGGCAGGCAGATCACAAGGTCAGGAGTTTGAGACCAGCCTGGCCAACATGGTGAAACCTTGACTCTACTAAAAATACAAAAACTAGCTGGGAGTGGTGGTGGGCACCTGTAATCCCAGCTACTCAGGAGGCTGAGGCAGAAGAATTGCTTGAACCTGGGAGGGGGAGGTTGCAGTGAGCCAAGATCATGCCATTGCACTCCAGCCTAGGAGACAGAGTGAGACTCTGTCTCGAAAGAAAAGAAAGAAAGATCCTTTTAACCAGGGGTTCCCAAGCAGGTTCACTATCAGCATCATCTGGGCAGCTATTTAACTGTTAAAGCAGAATCTTGGAGCGGGTAGCAGAGGGCAGGAGAGTGAAGCACACAAAAAAATACAAGGGTCTGTTTTATGAAAAACTCTGTTAGAAGATGCAAATGAAGACTCTCGTTTGGGACCTATGTGCTGTAACTTCTTTTTTATTCTTTATTTATTTATTTAGAGACAGAATCCTGCTCTGTCACCCAGGCTAGAGTACAGTGGCGTGATCTCGGCTCACTACAACCTCCACCTCCTAGGTTCAAGCGATTCTCCTGCCTCAGCCTCCTGAGTAGCTGGGATTACAGGCCCAAGCCATCATGTCTAGCTAATTTTGGTATTTTTAGTAGAGACAGGGTTTCGCCATGTTGGCCAGGCTGGTCTTGAACTCCTGACCTCAAGTAATCCTCTGCCTTGACCCCCAAAAGTGCTGGGATTACAGGTGTGAGCCACCGTGCCCAGCCCTATGTGCCGTAACCTCTTGGTTTTGTTCCTAGCTTGTAAAATACTGAGTCTATTTTATAGTGATATTGTGAAAACTAAACAATGTATAGGAAAGAGCTTTATAAATGGGAAAACTGAATATAATACAAGGTAGTATGAATCAATATTTTTGTAAAGTTTAGAGTAAAATAAACTTATCAATCATTTCTGCAGCAACCATCACACACAGGATGTGATATAAACATATCAATACTGACTATCTTCTGAAATGCTCATAGTATAAACTCTCAGAGTGTACCAGAACACGATTTTAAAAACACATAAAGGAGTTTTGAAACTGAAAGACAAAATGTTTTCACAAGACTTTAGAATAACAAACATCGAAATAATTTCACTCTTTCTGACTTCTTGAATTACGTTAAGACTTTACTGTGGGAATCTGCTTCTCAAAGTCCCAGTCTT
Organism: Mandrillus leucophaeus; assembly: GCF_000951045.1. NCBI lineage: Eukaryota > Metazoa > Chordata > Mammalia > Primates > Cercopithecidae > Mandrillus > Mandrillus leucophaeus. The sequence continues at coordinate 4,301,624 of NW_012106475.1, read as the reverse complement.
CTAGGAAACCAGAGAAACACTGCAAGACTTTGAAGCCAAACTAAAGAAAAGAAATGGATGTGCACATATTGGTATTGGTCTGCCTCCTTCCCATACCCAAGTTGTTTCCTGGAACCATAGTAATTGAGATGCTAAGGGAGGTTTACTAACTCGGTTCCCATTTTGTGCAATTTACATTGCAGGGGAATAAATTGTACTCTAATAGTCTGGAAAAATTATTTCAGGAAATGACTTTGGCCCTAGAGAGTATGTGATTCATTGTAATTTCCAGGGTAAAACATTCACCTACAATTTTTAATCCCTCAGAGGGCTTAACCTACTTACGTTAATGTAAGCAAAGGGGCTGGTAGAAAGGGATTCTTACTCTAAAATGATTGTAATTACCATTTTAGGGAGACCATGCGTTTAAGGTAATCTATCATAGATGTTTAATTTTCCTCTTTCATCAAAATAGAAACACTTGAAGTTTACTTTTTTACTCTTGGGAATGGGTGAGGAACAACTGAATAGGCTTGTAACCTGAATTCATAACCTACAGTCCAGAGTTCAAGCTCACTAGTTCAACAACACTTTGCTGTATCTGGCTCCTGTTCCTCTCTGGCCTCCTGGATGTCTTTTCTTCGAACACTCTTCACTCCGAATGGAACTAGTGCTCTTGTTTCCCCATGCGCCAGGCTGTTCGAGGTCTGCATGTCATCACCCAGGCTCTTTCCTCTCCCTGGAAATTCCTTCAGTAAATTCTACTCACACTCCAAAATTCAGCTCAAGCATCCTCTCCCCAGGAAGGTTTCCTGGCCCCAGACAATTTAGCTGCTCCTCCTCCAGGATTCCCCACAATCCCGGGCCACCCTTTGCCTTAGCACTTATAACAACAGGCAAAAGTGATTTCCATGTCTCTCCCACACACTAGATGCTAAGGTCCTGCGGGTAATGGTCCATTCCTTATCTGACTTTATGTTCACAGCACTTAGCTCAGGGGCTGGCACTTAATAGGCATCACAGATGTTGGTTGGTTGAAGGAATGAATGTAAGTGAATGAATGATGTGATCTAAAGATGTGTGGCATGAAATCTCAGAGAATCAATTATGCCACTTGCCAATGCTGCAATAACTGCATATTTTCTAATTTTTTGTGTAGCCAGATTTTTTTTCCTTTAAGTGGGAAAAGTTGAACTCAACTTCTCTGGCAACCAAGTAGGCAATAAAGGGAGTCACTTTGGGTGATTGTCCTTGTTCTTTGAAGAGTCATTTGAATTGTTTTTATATGTTAAGCAAATGTAAGCCAAGATTCTCTGCTTATAGAAAAGGTTATATACCCTTTTCTAATACCCTTGGGTATTCACAATTCTAAGAAGGGGTGAAGTGATTTGGACAAGGATCCCTGGGCTTTGGGACAACTTCTCAGTGGGCCAGAGTGTTCCCGAACAATGCTCAGGGGCAGGGAAGGACAAGGGGCTCCCTAAAATAAACCTTGAGGATAGAAAGGTACTAGAATTGTTAAATGGACCCAGCACTGAGCTATAGAGAAGAGAAACAGCAGCCCGAGTCAAGAGATGGCAGATGCTGGAACTGCTTCAACCCAGATTCAGGGCACATTTGCACTCTGGGCAAGTGGCTATGGGTGAACCAAAGTTGCTGGTGACTAAAAACTGTAGCATTTGGGGACCCAGGCCTCCTTTTGGCATGGGGCTTCTGAATGCAGAACCTCTAGATCATCCTTACTGCTATGCTATTCCTGGGGCATATCTTCAAACCAGCATCAAGAACACGGCAGCATAGTCATGACCCATCCCCTTATCTTCCATTTTCCCTCTTGTGTCAGAGGCTGTGGATTTGTTACAGCATTTTCCATTGCTGTTTTCCAGTATAGAGGTTGGAAAACCAAATATAGGACTTACTTCCCAGCTCTTTTGCAGGTAGGAGTGGCTATATGGCCCAGCTCTGGCCCAAGTGTGATACACAAGCAGAATCTCCCAGGTGACTTTTGATTCAGCTTTTGTTCTTCTTATAAAATGGAGGTATCAGGCACTCACCTCTCTCTTTCTTCCTGCCTTAAATTCATGTTAGATGCTTGAGCTTCAACAAGCATCTTGCAGAAGAGAAGAAACAAGCCATTACATTATGGATAGCAAAGCAAAGAGACAGAACCTAGGACATTGTTACCACCATGAAGCTGCTATATCTGGTGTCTTCTTATGTAAATAAAGTAAAATATTTCACTTAAGTAAAATAAAACCCGATAAGTTATTGTTAGATTATCTGTTACATGGAGTTAAAGGATTCTGAACTGACACAATTTTCACACCTGCAGTCATATGCATGCAGACACTAGTAGCCACAAGTGGTATTTAGACACATTGGACAGGGGTTATCCCTTAGCAGGAAATCTGGTGGATTGTTAGTACAGAATGGTGTTCTCGAGCACAGCACTCCAGGACACCAAGGGGAGTTGTTTAGCCAAACAAAAAACAATCTAGGTACAATTATGTTAATTTTAAGTTCAGATTTGAAGAACAAAACTGCAGTCAAAAAAGCAACTATTGACTACATTAACGATCAAATGGGACAGATTTTTCTACAACCTCCCCCTTTTGATTTCAGCGTGAGCACTGAATATGGACGAAATATTTAATACCACAAAGTGAAAGAAAAAATGTTAATGCTAGATATGAAAATAAGTTTTAAAATGTATTCTAATGGTATCTTTACTTGATCCTAGTTGAAAAGACTGAGGGACAATTGACTAACCTAAGTATCTTTGAATCCTAAAAATAAGAAGTGAAATATTCAGGTCATATGGAAGCCAAATCATTAATGGTAGTTACCACTTGTCTCCATAATTGGAGTTGGAGGGAAGTGGGACCAGGTATTTTGTTTTTGTTTGTTTATTTCTATATTGTTTAAATTTTATTATGAGAATATATTACTTTATTTTATTAATAGGACAAAATTTCTAGTAAATGAACCAATCTTTAAGATGAGATATATCCAATGCTTACTATGCATACTCCCATTTAACCTTCAATACCATGTGGTAAGCAGCATTTTCACCACTGAGGAAACTAAGATGTAAGATTTTAAGTAACTTTACAATGTCACACAGCTAATAATTGGAAGAGTCAGGTCCAAAGATTCTTCAGCACAAATCTAAAGCCCATTCTCTCACCAATGTGCTATACTGGTTATGTCTCCCAGATGTTTCTGGATATGCAGGTTTCTCAATTCTGTCTACCGACATGAGAGGTTCTTTGAATGCTACTTTTGTTAGACTGTTTTTAAGAAAACTGTTCTCCAATAGCTTTTTCCCTCAGACTTTTAGTATCTTTAGAAACAGGAATAACCCTACCTTCTTATAATGTTTAAACAGCGACTTACTCAGTGTTCACATTTGTCAAGACCATCTGGGGCGGGTGTGACCTTAGAGTCCTCTCCTGGTAACTTTGGAGAAGTGATTTAGATGCAGCACTCTCAGTAAAATAAACCAGATATTCTGAAGGAGTTTCATGGCACAAAGAACTGGGTAGCTGGTTAGGTTGTATCTCTAACAAGAAAACAAGTTTAAACGTGAGGAAAATTAATTCTTCAAAAATAGCCTTCATAACTATATAAAATATCCACCTGAGAAACAGAAAATCCAGACTGCATTTAATGTCAGAGGAAATGAGTGCTTTATTTGATTAAAATACTGATGTGCAATTTTGCCCACTATAAGTCAAGAAGCCAGTCTGGAATATTTCACAAGACTCCAGATTCTGCATCTGTTTTTTTTATAGCTCTCAAGGCCTGTGTAAGGACTTGACCCTGGGTTATCCAAACTAAATCTTGGATAGGCTTCCACTAATAAATCTTAGTAAAAGAAAAAGGCTTATTTTAAGAGAATGTGAAATTACAGCCTACAACTATAAAGTGTTAAGAATATTAACTCTAAGGGGAGAGATTATTGAATTGTCTGATTATTCTATAATCTAGTCATGGGCCATTTTAATATTATTTAATGTATTTTATATATATTTTAAAATTTCAATGCAGAAGGATGTTATGGACAGGAAAGGCTTTACATGGTATTATCCCACTAAATGGATGTGAAGGAGACTCAGGTTTAATTCCAAATTTTTCCATTCATAAGCTATAGAATGCCTAGATTTTTATCTCAAGCTCAGGCTTGCATACCCAACTCCTTAACTCTATATCTCTAGGCATCACTTTGTTATTGATTTCTAGATTAATTGCACTGTGTTCAGAGAACATGTTGTACATGATTTTAATCCTTTAACAATTATCAATACTTGCTTTATAACCCAGTATATGTTCCTTTTTATAAATGCCTTGTGTGTGTTTGGAAAGAACGTGTATTCTGCAATCACTGGGTGAAGTTAGGTCAAGTGTATTAATGACATTGTTTAACTCTTTGATAACTTCCCTTATTTTTTTTCTGCTGGCTCTATTAATTACTTCATACCTAAAAATCTAATATGATGGTGAATTTGTCTACTTCTATTAATTTTTGCTTCATGTAATTTGATACCATGTTATTAGGTGATCACAAATTTACAGTGGTATAACTTACTGATGAATTGAACATTATCATTATAAAGAATCTATCTTTTTAATAATGCTTTTGACTTAATATCTATTTCTCTGACATTAAGGCTATCTGACCAGCTTTCTCTCACTTGCATGGTATGTATTTTTTTCCATTCTTTTTCTTTTAACCTTCCTGTATACTTCAGTTTGATATATATCTCTTATAAACTTCATATAGTTGATTTTTTAAATCCTGACAATCTTTTAATTGGAGCTTTTAGTCTGTTTGCATGTATTTACTGACATTTCAGATTAAATTGGTGTCCTATTTTGTGCTGTTTATCCCACCTGTTCTATGTTTCATTCATTTTCTTTTCCTGCCTTCTTTTGGCTGGTCATTTTTTTTTTTTTTTGTAGCGACAGTTTTTTTTTTCCTTCTCATAGTTTGAAAATTTTCAATTCTCTTAGTGTTTACCCTAGAAATTATAAAATTCATACTTATTGAAACACAAAATTAATCAGTAACTATCCTTTTCCCAAGGAATGTAGAATGCATTAACTCTATTGATTCCTTTTCCTGCTTATATATTGTCATTGTGTGTTATTTTCATTGTTGACTTTTTAAAACTCCACAGGACATTGTTTTATGCACTCAGTTCTCATTCAGATTTACCCATGTATTTGCCATTTTGTTCCTCATTCCTTTTTGCCTCTCTTCCCTTCCATCTGGGATCATTTTCCTTCCACATGAAAAATATATCCTGAATCTCCTATTTTGCAGACGGCAACTCTGTTTTTGCTACTCTGAAATGTCCTGATCTTACTTTCTTTTTTAAAGAAATATTTTCACGGATATAAAATTCTAGGTTAGCAATTATTTTTCTTTGTTTACTGAATATATCATTCTACTGGCTTCTGACTCAGTTGTTGTCTGACACTACTTTGAATGCAATGTCTTTTTTTTCATAGCACATTTTAAGGTTTCTCTGCTTTTGGTATTCTGTAGATTCACTGTGTATGTAGGATAAATTTGTTTTTATTTAATCTGTTTAAGAATTTATAAGCTTCTGAATTTGTGAATTGATGTCTTTCTTCATTCTGGAAAATTCTGTTAATTGTTCTTTCATTTGGCTTCTTTATCATCGTTTTCACCCTTCATCTCTCTGTGGTACATTCTGAGTGATTTTTTATGATCTTCCAACTACCTTTCTCTTTTCAGCTGTGTCTAGTTTAAATTTTTTAGTTATGGGTTTTTGTTTTGTTTTGTTTTTGAGATGGAGTCTCACTCTGTCGCCCAGGCTGGAGTACAGTGGTGCGATTTCGACTCACTGCAACCTCAGCTTCCCAGGTTCAAGCAATTCTCCTGCCTCAGCCTCCCGAGTAGCTGGGATTACAGGCATGTGCCACCACGCCTGGTAATTTTTTTGTATTTTTAGTGGAGATGGGGTTTCACCATATTGGCCAGGCTGTTCTCTAACTCCTGACCTTGTGATTCTCCCCACTCGGCCTTCCAAAGTGCTGGGATTACCGGCATGAGCCACTGCACCTGGCCAAGTTATGGTATTTTTTTTATTTCTAGAAATTTTCTTTCTCAAATTGGTTCTGTTGTCTTTTGATTGCCTATTTCCTGAAGATATGTTTAAGCTTGCCTTTTATTTCTCGAAACATAGTAAGCACAATTAATATGTCGAATCATGTTCATATCTGAAGCCTTTGTTTGGCTTTTAATTCTTGCTAGTTTTCAGTATGCTTGGTTTTTCCTTGTGTGCTTACTTAATTTTGACTATATGTAAACCACTGCCCTTGAAAAAGTTATCTTGGTCAATACTTGGGGGCCTGCTATGAAGTGGGTAGCTTTCCCCAGAGAGAATGTGTTTGCTTTTGCCAAGTTTCTAGTTCAAGGACCTGTTTGGGACCATTTTAAACTAATAATCACTTGAGAGTTTTTGGACCACATAGGTTACGGCAATTTGGTTTGCAAATCTCAAGGGCTCCAAGTCTGATTATTCTATAATCTAGTCATGGGCCATTTTAATATTATTTAATGTATTTAAATATATTTTAAAATTTCAATGCAGAAGGATGTTATGGACAGGAAAGGCTGTACATGGTATTATCCCACTAAATGGATGTGAAGGAGACTCAGGTTTAATTCCAAATTTTTCCATTCATAAGCTATAGAATGCCTAGATTTTTATCTCAAGCTCAGGCTTGCATACCCAACTCCTTAACTCTATATCTCTAGGCATCATTTGATATGATGTAGGCATCATATCAAAACTTGGATATAGTTCCAAGTTTTCAGACAGGGTTTGGCGTTTTGCTTCTCAGTATCAAAACATCTTCTTTTGTAGTATTTGACTATGTGGAGATGGAGAAGATTTTTTTCTTTTAAGTTCACCTTTTCCTCACAGGCTCTATGGAGTTCCAACCTTCCATGCTGGTTGGACTTTTAACTTTGGTTCCCACTGCAAAGCTGAAGTTTGGGGCTAGGGACATTTGCCAGGGTATGGGACAGGCAGTCACCCACGCCCACACTCCATGCACCTCCTGGGCCAGGCTGGACCAGTTCCGGCCCCAGGGTGAACTGGGAAATCTCACCGCAGGCACCTTACAGAGGTGGGCGTGGGGAGACTACTCTTGCTCACTTGAGGCAGAAGCGGTTCATGGGCTCCTGGGAGGATTTAGAAATTTCTACACAACAAAATCCTTCCTTCGTCATCTTCAGGCCAACGGAGACACTTGGCAGTTAAAGAAACTTGACTGTGTTTTTATTTTTATATTTATTTTTTGCTTTTCATTTTAAACAAGAAGTTTATTTAAACAACCCCATGCTTGGCGTCCAGGGAGAACTCTCCAGGATGTTTTTAGAGTCTTTCATCCCTACTTAAAGACAGATTGCCCAACATGTTGACAGCTAGTATAAAGAAGTTATAAAATGTACTTGGATTTAAATGATAACTGAAAAAGGCCAGGCACGGTAGCTCATGCCTGTAATCCCAGCACTTTGGGAGGCCGAGGCGGGTGGATCACGAGGTCAGGAGATCGAGACCATCCTGGCTAACACAGTGAA
>NW_012106475.1:4285189-4293412 GCF_000951045.1 Mandrillus leucophaeus | reverse complement strand
AAAAAAAAAAAAAAAAACCAAAAAACAAAAAACTCCAGAGCAAAATAACTTACTAAAATATAAATATGAGAGCTGAGTAAGTTAGCTTACATGGACAAGCGCTTTAGGAAAAAATACTTAAAAGCGCGTCCTTTAATTCTCTGGTTTCCTGCTTTTACTTACATTTTGGCCCAGTAATTTTTTGGTCTCTTGTCAGTCAGCCCCTCAATCGTTTGAATAAAGATTTTAAAAAATTATCTAGCATTCTAAATTGTTTTAAGTAACAGGGTTGATCACAAATAACCTGAAAGCTTGCTCCCTCATTTCCTTTTTAGGTTTTATTTAAGTTTACCTTATTAGTGAGGCCTTCCTTATCCACACTTCATTTTTAGAATCTCCTATACCTCTCCTTACCCTCCTTTGTCTTATTTTTTTCACAGCCATTATCATCTGTGTATCAACTGTATGTTTACTTATTTTCCATCTCATCTGCACTAGAATATAAGTTCCATGAAGAAAGGGGCTGTTTCATTCACATTTCCAAAAACAGTGCCTGGCAGACAATAAACAGTATTCGTTGAATCAATGAAGAACAGCTTTCCACTAAGCTCCAGCCCAAAGTATCCAACTGTCAACTTGAAATCAAACAGGTTTTTCACTCTTAATGTAGACAAAATAAAACTTTTGATTTTCTGTTCACCCTACCACCACCCCAGCTTCCCTTTTCCTCATTTCAGTAAATAGCACCACATTCTTTCAGTTATTAATATCAGAAACTTGAGTCATTTGTAGTTCTTCCCTTTCCCTCAAAACCTAGATCCAATCCATCAGCAAGGGCTACAGGTCAAACCTCTAAAATACAGCTCAAATCCATCCTCATCTCTCCATCTCCATGGCCACTCCTTATGGCAACTGGAATATTCTTCTGAAGTTTTGCATCCCATCATATTGCTCCCCTGCTTCTTGGTGCACTTAAATGCCTTACCATCCATGTCTTCCAAAACCCTGTGTAATGCTGCCTCTTCCTAGCTCTCCAGCCTTATCTCTTTACTGCCCCCCTTGCCCATTAGACTCCAGCCATATTGGTTCTATTCCATTCTTTAAATAAGCCAAAATCTTTCCTGAGTCTTCCAGATGCTATTCCTCTATCCTTAATGCTCTTTATTCTGATCTAGGGTGGCTATCTCATCCTTTAAGTCTTAGCTCAAATATCACTCCATTAGTGAGGACTCACCTCACCACTGTACTTAAGTAGGTGGTCCTCTGATCATAATCATTCTGTATCACTTCCCTTTATATATCCTTCATTGCATCATTGCAATTTGAATTATATACTCATCGGTTTGGGGAATTCTTGAACAGGAGAGATTTTCTGTACTTCTAGTGAGAGTGAATTTCTGCTTGGTTACTGGCACAGGATCCTGGGCCCACAAGATTTTCTGCCTTTCTCAAGGGCAAAAGATTTTTGCTTTTACATCTCCTTCAAGAGCAGTGGATCTCTGCCTGGGCCATAAGGGCAGGAAGGTTTGCCATCTCTCCCCCAGTGGCTTTGCTTTGTACAAGAGAAAGGTCTGAGGAAGCGGGCTGTGTTTCACGCCTGTCAGCCCAGCATTTCATGCATGCCTGTGTCACTGAGGGGTCTCTTCTCACCAGTCTCTTGCCCCAGTCTTTCTCATCAGCATGCAGTGGAGGCTTGTGGAAAGTGATTGTGAACCTCTGTCATGTCAGGGGACCTATTTTAAACTGATATCGATTACACAGTTGGCCTTTAAAGAATTCCTTAACATTTAATGATTTCTGTCAGTAGACAATTCTCCACGGGTCTCTCACATTTCTGCATGATTGCATGGAAAGGTACTGCCTGCCTTTTTTCTGGACTACCTTTTCAAGGATATTTATATAAAGAACAGCCTGGAAAGACCGACAGAGATACCATCTCTCCAGACAGTATCTCCCTCTAGAAGAAGAACAAGTTTGATTACTGTCCAGTATAATAAAGACCTATTCCTCCAGAGCAAAGGGCAAGCATGCTAAATATCCATTATAACATATTTGGTTCCCTAAACTCAGGGTTCCTTCTGTTATGCAATCCACTGTGTGTGCAGGTATCACCTGGGCCTCTTCTGATAACAACACTGTGGGGATGCTGACATTGACTAATGCTACTGGTGTAATAAAGTCATTTGTTTCCGATTCAGGAATCTGAGGCAAACTAACTTGCAAGGAGTGTAAGCACACAGACTCTTCTAAATTCTTTATCATTTATTCTCACTTGCTTTAATGGCAGCCTCCTATTCTCTGATGAAGGCAAAACAGTTCATATATCCTGTTTCTCTCTGAAGGGGGCTTGTCACTCTTTGAAAACCAGTTCCTTTGGCTACTTTCTCTGATGGATATAAGAAAATTTATCACTTTTTGTTGTTAGGATAGGAGTAACATTCTCTTGCAGCTTTCTACATCTTAGGTGGAAGTGAAAATCCCAAAGTGTATCTATTTGATTACTTTTTATTACTGAAATAGACACTGATTTGCAAACTCTTGTTGTTCACCTTACACATATTTAGTTTTTAAAGAAGCATAGGCATAAGTGAGGAACTCTAGGAATTTTGAAAAACAACTCATGAAATATTTCATCACAAGGGCTGGAAACAATGGACCAGGATATTTACATTCTAGCACAGGTGAGGCAGGAGAGGGTGAAATAATATGACTCATGAGAGATGAAATGTTATACAAAATGTATATATGCACTGGCAACCAACCCTACTAGAGGACCAGGAGAACATACAGAAAAGCTGTAACCACTCAGAGTAAAGAGAGGGCTTTTGGAGCTCTCAAAAATGGGTAAGAGGTAGCAGAAAGATCTGAAAAGGATACAGAGGATGGTAGAACAGCAAGCAGTGTCTTGAGGATTCATGGGTTTTCTATTTCTTCATTGTTTTTCCTCCTCTGCATTCATTCTCTTTTTCTGGTAAACAGAATTTGGATTTCTTTTGTGAGATTTACCCCTTCTGCATTCGAAAGTACTGTTAGGACCATCAATTAAAGTGACTAGTGGTCCCCAACCCAACTTTCCCAGGACTCCCTGAGTCATAAAAGATAGTATCTCTGTTGAAACTGATTCTTCACTGACTTGTTAGTTCCTATTACATAGAACAGACTTAGTTCCTATCCTTTGAAAGCCTAGTTTAATTTTTCTTCTCTGTGAATTATCCAATATTCTCATTTTGCTTAAGTGAGCCAAAGTTGAATTTCTGTTGCTTGTAACCAAAGAAACCCAACTGATAGAGGGAGAGTAGTCCAAGAGAGGGCACAGTAGAGACTCAAGAAGGCTTGTGAAGGTAGTCTGAAACCCAGATACTTTATTTAAAATTATTACAAACATTAATGACTGTCAAAATTGCTGACAAAGGTACAATGACTAAGCAATTTCATGCTTCTATGTGCTGGTACTTAATTAGCATTTTCTAATAATTAGGCTAATGATGTTTTATTACTACAAACCATATTTAGAGTTCACTCTCATAGATCCCATATTAGAAATAAAAGCAAATGAAAATGAGTTGAATTAATAAGGCATCACATGCTACAGGAAAAAAATTGAGGAGAGGGTGCTGAGAGTAGCAAAGGGTCTATGTTATAAGGAAATACATGCACTTACTGAATTTTAGCTGTTTGATTCCTTAAATTTCAGTTATAAAACTCAGTTGTATCAGGCAAACCATACATGAAGATAATTTAAAGAACAAGATACCAAGTAGATACTAAAATGAAAAATACAGTAGAGCACCAAATAGAAATTCTCAACAAATGTCTCAAAAAATGCACAGAGCAAAAATGAGACAAACAACTGCTACAAACAGATCAGTCTAACAGCTAAGTGATTTGGAATGAAAATTTACTCTGGCTAATCTTTCCCTCCCTCACAGATGAGGCCCTGTGGCTCAGGGAGACAAAATGGTTTGTCTGAAGCTTGCAAGGGTAGATTTCAGAGACGCTTCAGATGAGGGAGCCTCTCTTTCCATGAGGAGATGGCAGAATGCTGAATTCCTGTTCAATCTGAAATTTAGCCATATAAGTTGTAGAAATAAGAGCAGGTTTTAAGCCTCCCTTAAAATATAAATATCATTCTGAGTCCTCTTCTAGGGTTATCCCATCACTTTCTGAAAATATTAGAAAAGATCAAGTTGTATCCAGGTAATAATCAGGATAAGACCATCTAATACATATCTTTAATAGCCAAAATTTTTTCAAACATGATACTTGAGCAGAACCAGGAAATTCTGGAAACCTAGTCTGCCACAGGTTACCTTACCCAAGGTTACTCAGCCTTGGCACTGCTAATATTTTGGGAAGGGTAATTCTTTGTTGGGGGGGGGGGGGCTGTCCAATGTAGGTTATTTAGCAGCATCCCTGGCCTCTACTCACTAAATGCCAATAACTGCCCTAGTCATGACATCACAAATGTCTCCCAACATTGCTAAATATCCCCTGAGGAGCCAAACTGCCCCCGGGTTGACAAACACTGATTTCAATATCATGACTACAACAAAACAAATATAACTGCCAGCTGCATGAATGCACTGTGGAGTTAACTGTGATCAGAGTTATATTTTAATTTTAATCCAAGTATAAATCACGGCTAGAACTAAGTTAGTGATGCTAGTTTTTGTCTAACAGGCCACATATGGCTAATGAACACCTGAAATAGGGCTACTCGGAAGTAAGAAATGCAGTAAGCATAAAATATGTACTGTATTTTGAAGACTTGGTATAAAAAAGGATGTAAAATACCTCATTAATAATTTTTATATTAATTTAGCTATTTTTGGCATACTACTGGGTGAAAAATAATATCAAAATTATTTTGCCCTGCTCACTTTTACTTTGCTTAGTTACTAGAAAATTTTAAATAAAACATGTGACTTGTATTATAATTCTATTGGACGGCACTAGTCTACAAACTTGAAATGATTTAGTATTATTCTTTAAGGAAATAAATTAAGTCTAGTATGCCAAAAAAATTTTGGAAACCACAGCCCTATAAAATTAGTTCACCTTTGAGCATCATAACTCTTTATCATGCCTAAATGATTTTTCTGCTTCTTTAAACCAATTACTTCTATTCCAATGCTTTATTCTCAGAGTTTCAATCGGTTCTTTTCTGACTGCCGATTTATCTTCATGTTGTTCCTTATCATTCTCCTGTACATCTGTTTCTTTCATACACTTGGGAATTTTCCTAGTGCTATGTTGAGATGTTGCAGCATCCATCATACTTAGAAAATCGTAAGCTGGAAGAGGAGGTTTCCATTCCTGAGCAGGTAAAATTGCTGGAAGGAAGAAACAATCAAAGGTTAAAGATTAACAGCTGTAAAATTGTCACATCAACATACTAGAAAATGTTTTATTTTGAAAAACACATATGTAGAAGTGAAAGCTTTATTAGTTTTACTTATCTAAGCAAAGTTAGGAATTTTTTAATTGTCATCGTCAACAAGAAACTTGATACATTTGTCATTACTAGCCATTTTAATTTTTAGATTACATTTACGGACTATTATTTTCTTTCAAAAAGATAAGCATGAATACGGGGAAAAAGGTCCAGAATCTCAATGCCAATTAACCTCTGTTGAAGTTCTGAAAAATAGCAATATGTGTAACAAGATCACAAACACATATGTAAAACGTTATATGTAAAACGTTAAATGAAAGAGTTGCTTGCTTCCCTCTTTACTGCCAAAGAAATGTAACTATTTCTTATAAATCATTCAAGAAAAAAAATCTGGAATATATGTAATTATTTATTATATAGTTATTTATACAAGTGTTTCCTTACATTTTAAAGCATTTTCTGTTGTTGAAGCTTTTGATTAACATCTTTTCCACACACTTTATGAAAACAAGTTCATTTTATAAAAATAATTATAGACAAGAAATAATTAAAAATTGCTGTGGAATCAACTGTACTCTATACATAGTGATTAAATAATTTTTCTTAGATAAGCTTCATGACAATGAATCTTAACATTATTTTAAAATATTGGTTAGTAAAAGAGGAAAACTGATTAAAGCTGATAACATATACATGAGATAAATTAGCTAACTGTCTTCCATTTACTAGACAGTTTACAAAACAGTTTCAAAATTTAGTTGTCCCATTTAGGATACTATTTTAAAAAATAAACTATATAAGGAAATGTACAAAGTAAACCTTTTAAATATAAATTCCAATGAAAAATCTATGCACTGTTACACGCTAAAAAATAAATGCTCATAAGATACAAACTTGAGCATCTCTCATAAATTGAGTATCTTTAAGAACTTAGAAAAATCATATAAATTGCAATTTCCTAAAGCTCAAACAAAAATCTGTATATTATACATGCAGTACAGCTGTACTTTGCTTATTGATACATAATTTCTTCACTCATACTCAACTATATGAAATCTTGGTGTTGCCAGGTTAGCAGGTTCAAAAGTGACAAACAGATGATATATTTTCTTGAATATAATGAACAGGTGAGAAGAATAACTGTTTGTAGTTTGCAATATGCAGATAAATGTATATTAAAGTATCTGTAAGAGCCCCGTTTAGGCTGGGCATGGTGGCTCACATGTGTAATCCCACCACTTTGGGAAGCGAAGATGGGAGGATACCTTGACCCCAGGACTTCAAGACTAGCCTGGGCAACATAGTGGGAACCCTTCTCTACAAAAAATAAAAAAATAAAAAAATAAAATAAATTATCTGGGCATGGTGGCACGCGCCTGTAGTTCCGGCTACTCGAGAGGTTGAGGTGGAAGATTCACTTAAGCCCAGATGGTTGAGGCTGCAATGAGCCGTGTTTACACCATTGCACTCAAACCTGGATGAGAGTGTGTGACACTGTTCAACAACAACAAAGAGTCCAGTTTAAAGTGTAGCATGTAGCAAATATTATATTTAAAAATATTTATTTTTAAGGTCAACACTGTAGCCTAATGGTCTGAGACTATGATAAAATGCCTGAAACATCTCAATTCTGCTAATTACTTGCTGAAGGTACTCTACAAAGATCTTAAGGTTGTCAACTGCAAATAAAACAGTAACAACATAGGGTAACAAATACATTATTCATGAAATCAGTATTGATGATAAATAATATTAATTAACATTTATTGAGCCTTTACTATACACATGCATTATTCATTTAATCTTTACAATTTTATAGATGAGAAGACCAAAGCATACAAAGATCAGGGAACTGGGCCAAAGTTAAGTGTAAATCTCAAATAAGAATTGCCAGAAAGAGCAAGATGGCTGAATAGGAACAGCTCAAGCCTCCAGCTCCCAGCGTGAGCAACACAGAAGATGGGTGATTTCTGCATTTTCAACTGAGGTACCGGGTTCATCTCACTGGGGAGAGCAGGACAATTGGTGCTGGTCAGCTGGTGCAGCCTGACCAGCGAGAGCTGAAGCAGAGCGAGGCATCGCCTCACCTGGGAAGCGCTAGGAGGAAGGGAATCCCTTTTCCTGGCCAAGGGAAACTGAGACACACAACACATGGAAAATTGGGTAACTCCCACCCTACTACGGTGCTTTACCAATGGTCTTAGCAAACGGCATACCAGGTGATTATATCTCACACCTGGCCCGGAGGGTCCCACGCCCACAGAGCCTCCGTCATTGCTGGCAGAGCAGTCTGAGATCTAACTGCAAGGCAGCAGCGAGGCTGGGGGAGGGGTGCCCGCCATTGCTGAGGCTTAAGTAGGTAAACAAAGCCTCTGGGAAGCTCAAACTGGGTGGAGTCCACCTCAGCTCAAGCAGGCCTGCCGGTCTCTGTAGACTCCACCTCTGGGTGGAGTCTGACAGCTGTCTGACAGCTTTGAAGAGAGCAATGGATCTCCCAGCACGAAGGTTGAGATCTGAGAACAGACAGACTGCCTGCTCAAGTGGATTCCTGACTCCTGAGTAGCCTAACTGGGAGACATCCCCCACTAGGTGCAGACCAACACTTCACACCTCACACGGCGAGGTACACCCCTGAGACGAAATTTCCAGAGCAAGAATCAGAGAGCAGCACTCGCTGTTCAGCAATATTCTATCTTCTGCAGCCTCTGCTGCTGATACCCAGGCAAACAGTGTCTGGAGTGGACCTCAAGCAATCTCCAACAGACC
Organism: Mandrillus leucophaeus; assembly: GCF_000951045.1. NCBI lineage: Eukaryota > Metazoa > Chordata > Mammalia > Primates > Cercopithecidae > Mandrillus > Mandrillus leucophaeus. Next base: position 4,285,272 of record NW_012106475.1, on the reverse strand, counting down.
TACAGATGAGGGTCCTGACTGTTAGAAGGAAAACTAACAAACAGAAAGGACACCCACACCAAAACCCCATCAGTACGTCACCA
>NW_012106475.1:4176508-4280650 GCF_000951045.1 Mandrillus leucophaeus | reverse complement strand
CATGTTCTCACTCATAGGTGGGAATTGAACAATCAGATTACTTGGACTCTGGAAGGGGAACATCACACACTGGGGCCTATTATGGGAAGGGGGGAGGCGGGAGGGATGGCATTGGGAGTTATACCTGATGTAAATGGCGAGTTGATGGGTGCAGCACACCAACATGGCACAAGTATACATATGTAACAAACCTGCACATTGTGCACATGTACCCTAGAACTTGAATAAAAAAGAAAAAATAAATAAAAATTAAAAAACAAAAAACAAAAACAAAAAAAGAATTGCCAGTGGCCACAGTTTCACAGAAATTAAGATATGGAACAAGTAAGGTGAGGTGGAAACCAGTGGCACCATGTTACTGATTTAGACTATTTCCAGAATGTCCCTACAACCCATCCCACCCCAACCCCATCTCAGAACACCACTGATGGCAAAGATCTATCTACCAGAGATGCTGACAGCAGACCCTGCTAACACAGAAGGCAGAATCCAATACACAGAGACTGTTCAGTTTTCTTCTTCCTGCTGCAGAGGCTACAGGATTAATTTAAGAATAGGAGCAGTGATGCACAGAAATGACGGAAACCCACAAAGAATGAGCTGGCAAAGACATTAACAAAATTGCAATCAAAGACGTGCCAGTCTCTCAGAAAACTCAGAAGTATTACACTGATTCTTTCCTCTGGGTAATGGTTTGAGCTGAGGAATCAAAGCCCTCAGGTATGTTCCTTGCAGGAAAAGATCTTTACATAGGTGATGATAATACATTAGAGTTTACACTTTACAAAGTGCCTCCGCATATATCTTTTAAATAACTATGTGATGTATTCAGAGTGGAAACTATTAAACTCATTCTATAGTTGTACAGGAGGAAACCAAGAATGACTTGTCTAGAGCCACATAGTAATCAAGGAAGCTAGGTCAGGAGCTCAGGTTTCTATGTTTTGAACATGTTCGTTTTTTTTTTGTTTGTTTTGTTTTTTTTAAGTAATTCTGTTTGAGAAGCATTCTAGCACTAGCTACACATAATCATGACTTAGAGTCCATGGTAACTCTGTCACTGCACCTGCAAAATTACAATACTCATTTGATTCTATAAAATAGCAATGCAGACAGTGAAGTGAACACAGACTTTCTGAGGAGTTTAACAGCTACAGCTGAAAAGATCCCTATACCATGTGGTGAGAATGAAGCAGTCAAAGATAAGTGATAACTACAGAAAGGTCTCCTTCCAGATCCACTTAAACAAAATATCGAATTGAATTTAGTTAATTCTGTCCCATTTCCTAGGAAAATATTAAAACCAATAAATTACCTCAGAAAATTAAGACAAAAATACCATCTAAAGGAACCCAGGATAGCCAAAATCGTCTTGAAAATGAAGAATAGGGCCAGGTGCAGTGGCTCATGCCTGTAATCCCAACACTTTGGGGGGCTGAGGAAGGAGGGTTGCTTGAGGCCAGCAGTTCCAGACCAGCCTGGACAACACAGTGAGACCCTATCTCTACAAAAACAGAAACAAAGACAAAAACAAAAAAAACAAAGCCAGGCTTGGTGGTGCATGCATGTAGTGCTAGCTACTTGGAAGGCTGAGGTAGGAGAATCCCTTGAGCCCAAGAGTTCAGGGCTGTAGTGAGTAATGATTGCACCCCTGCACTCCAGCCTTGGGGACAGAGTGAGACCCTGCCTCAAAAAAAAATAACAAAACACAAATAAAAGAAAATGAAAAACAAAGTTGGAGTAATCAAATTTCCCAATTTTAAAACCTACTACAAAGCTACAATAATCAAGACCGTGCAGTACTAGCATAAAGACAGGCACAAAACCATATACATGTATGCTCACAGCAGCATTATTCATAATCGCCATAAGTAAAGGCAACCCAATTGTCCATTAACTAAGGAATAAACAAAATGAAACATATCCATGTAGTGGAATATTCATCCATAAAAAGGAATGAACTACTGGTTCATGCTATAACGTGGTTGATCCTTGAAAACCTTATAAGTGAAAGAAGCCAGACCATAAGAAGCCACATATTATATGATACCATTTATATGAAATGTCTAGATTAGGCAAATCCATAGAACCATAAAATAGATGAGTGGGTGCCAAAGGGTGCACAGAGAAGAAAATTGAGAGTGACTGCTAATGGTTATGGGGTTTCTTTTTGGGGTGATGAAAATGTTCTGGAATTCAACAGTGTAAGTAGTAGTTGCATGGTCTTGAGAATGCATGAAAAAGTACTGAATCGTACACTCTAAAAGGGTGAATTTTATGGTATATGAATTATATTTCAATAATATGATTTTAATATAATCCATATTTTATTTAAGCATAATATGTTTGTTAAAACTGTTTAACTTGACAGAAATGAAGCAGATTACTTAGGAAGGATGGGTTTGGTGTAATGATTGGCCCTAAAATAAATATCTGATGAAATACATACAAATATATAAACTATAATGGTAGATTCATACTATACCTGATGGTTGACATAATACTGAGAATTTGTATACCAGAATGTATATGTATATACATACAAAGACACATACATACATATTTACATATATACACACACATACAAACCTTATTTCAGGACTCTGTCATGGAACAGTGTCAAAATACCATTTTAGGATAGATCATCTAGTGTCTAATAAAATCCTTATATAGTATCTAGAAGACTTTTCGTTACATCAAATTTCATACTATTTGTTCAATATACTATAATAATCTAGGTTACTACATATTTACTTATTTAAACTATAGCTACCGGCCTATTGTTGCCACAACTATGTATAAATGGTTAAGATTCAAATATAAATTAATATATACACATCCAGACTACAAATATAAATTTTTCTATGTTTTCAGAAAAGTAGATATTATGGTATGTTACAAGCCAGGATCATAGATTCTGGGCCAAGATCTATTTTCTTGTGGTTCAAAATTCTGGCTCTGTCCAAATCAGAAAGGAAGTTAAATTGTTTCTGTTTGCAGATAGCATGATCTTATGTATAGAAAACACCTAAAGACTCCACAAAAAGACCTGTTAGAACTAATCAACAAATTTAGTAAAGTTGCAAGATACAAAACAAACAAACTGGACCCTTATCTCACTCTTAACTCAAAAGATATTAAAGACTTAAATGTAAGAACTTAAATTACTAAAATAAATTATTAGACAAAAACATTACAGAAACTCTCCAGGATACTGGACTGGGCAAAGATTTTTTTTTTTTTTTTTGAGATGGAGTCTCCCTCTGTCACCCAGGCTGGAGTGCAGTGGCATGATCTCCACTCACTGCAAGCTCCGCCTCCCAGGTTCACGCCTTTCTCCTGCCTCAGCCTCCCGAGTAGCTGGGACTACAGGTGCCTGCCACCACACCTGGCTAATTTTTTTGTATTTTTAATAGAGATGGGATTTCACCGTGTTAGCCAGCAAAGATTTCTTAATACCCTACAAGCACAAGCAACCAAAGCAAAAATGGACAAATGGGATCACATCAAGTTAAAAAAAAGCTTCGTTCACAGCAAAGGAAACAATAAACAATCAGCAATGTGAAGAGATAACCCACAGAATGGAAGAAAGTATTAGCAAACTACCTGTCTGACAAGGGATTAATAGCCAGAGAATATAAGGAGCTCAAACTACTCTATGCGGGGGGGGGGGAACTAATAATCTGATTTAAAAATTGGCAAAAGATCTGAATAGACACTTCTGAAAAGAAGACATTCAAATGGAAAATAGGTCTATGAAAACAAGTATTTCTCTGATCATCAGAGAAAAGCAAATCAAACCTACAATGAGATATCACCTCACCCCAGTTAAAATGACTTTTATCTCAAACAAAGGAAATAACAAATGCTGACAAGAATGCAGAGGAAAAGGAAGCCTTGTACACTTTGTGGGGCTCGAGGTTTCAGTGGAGAAAGTAGCTGCAGATGGGGTATAAACAGCAAGAGAACTAAAATTAGAAGTGGTGCCTGAAGGTGAAACTAAATTGCTGCAATATTACGATGAATCTTGAATGGATGCTTCTCATGAATAAGCAAGGAAAGTGGTTTCTTGAGTTGGAAACTACTGAAAATGCTATGAACATTGTTGAAATGACAGCAATGGATTTAGAATATTCCATAAACTTAGTTGATAAAGCAGCAGCAGGGTTTCAAAGGATTGACTCCAATTTTGAAAGAAGTTCTACTGTGAATAAAATGCTATCAAACAGCATCATATACTACAGAGAGATCTTTTGTGAAAAGAAAGCTCAATCAATGCTGCAAACTTCATTGTTGTCTTATTGTAAGAAATTGCCACAGCCCAAACTTCAGCACTTCAGCAACTACCACCTGTCAGTTAGCAGCCATCAACACAGAGACAAGACCCTCCAACAGCCAAAAGGTTACAATTCCCTGAAAGCTCAGATAACTGTTGGCATTTTCTAGCAATATTTTAAAATTAAGGTAAAAACATTTTTTGGACATAATGCTATTACACATTTAATAGACTATAGTGTAAACATAATTTTATAATATACTTAGAAACCAAAAAACTTGTATGATTTGCTTTATTTCAATATTTGCTTTATTGTGGTGGTCTCAAACTGAACCCACAATATCTCTGAGGTATGCCTGTACTTAGAACCAGAATTTTACGTAACAATAATGTACTATTTGTAAAATATTCTCATTTTCTATAAAACCACATATTTGCTTACAGTTATAAAAAGAAAACAAGCTGGTATGCACATGGAAAAAGCTACACAAGAAATGTCCTCTGAAATTTACAATTTTAAATTTTATAAAAATAGATGAAAGACTTATGCTTTGGTAGGCCAAAGCTCCCACTGTAACAATTTTTTTAATGGCATAAATTACGAAAATCATGTTTGAATGCACTGGTGATCTATACAAACAACATGGATTCAATGAATTAAAATCCAAGAAATAGGCCTTCATAGGGGAGCCGATCACTGACTGAAGTCTTGCACCTTTGGCCTCCCAGTCAGAGACTGTCCACATGCATGATGCTACCAGCATTTTAGTAACTCATCCTACCATTCTTTTGCTATATTTAGAGTTTAACATTTATGGAACAAAATACAGAACTACATGTATTAAACAAAACAGAAAACTTACTGATATGATTTTCTAGTCCTGCTTCTAATTTCTTCAGCCACAATACAAGGTTTTCTTCAATTATAGCCTGGTCTGAAGGAAATGCAAATACTTGGCCACCTGAATGCAGATTCACCAAAACAAGAACAGGAAGGGGAGGCAGAGGATCAAAATATGCCCGCAAGATTCGTCTCCCCACTGGAGTATTCTTTCTGCAAAAAGGAACAATTGAACATATTAATGTTTCTTTCTACAACAAAATAATGAAAATAGTAATTTGTAGAACATTAAACTTTTAAGTAGTATCATGCCAGTAAGTTCACTTTATGAAAAGATGTACTAAAAACCAAGAGGTCTACGACTATGTTATTAGTAATTGGATTCTTTAAAAGTTTCTTTTTAACATGGGGCACTTTGTTTGACTTAGGAGAAAAGCGGCAGCCAATGACAATTTTAATGAAAAGCAGGCATAGCCTAAAGGCTTGTCAATTTAGGCTTGACACAACCAATAGCTTCCTTCCAACATTTGGCCAAGTATCCGATCATATATCAGCTCAAAAATCAAATTATTACGTAACTAGAAGATAACAAGATACTTATTTTTATAAATACTTCTTTTCCATAAAATTGTGCCTTTTCTCAGGAAAAAAAGAAGACATTAATTTCAAATTAAAGAAGTAGAAATAATTATGTTCATACAAGGAAACTCTAAGTTAAAGATACTTAGTTTTCCTAATGTAACACATTCCACATTTTATAACATAATATTTTACTCTGAGATACCCATAATGATAATTGCCTGGGAAAATGTTGCCTCAAGCAGTAGAATGCACTGTGAAACTCTTCACAGCAAAAATGTACACTGCCCCATTTCTGTTATTTTTCAAATGAGTCTAAAGAATAAAATATGTCTTTCATCTGATGAATCTGAACAAGAAACAGTATATTATTTGTGAATTTTGTTCAGACATTAAATGTAACACAATCCATACATCTAGAAAACACACTAGGAAATATTGCTGATGAATGTACTGAAATCTGTCTAAACTTTAAAAATATAGAAGTACAGAAAAAGGAACTGAAGGAAAAGGTCAAAAATCACAATGTTTACATTCTGTATTTGCCAAATTTTCTCAATGGGCATCAATTCCTTTTAAAAATCGGAAGAATTTATTGCTTTTAAAAATTTACTGTAGAATAAAATTCAATCTAAAATAAGGTAATCTTTGGACCTTGTTTGGGGGAGTTTAGTTACTAAAATATCATGATAACATATTTGGTTCCATAAAATTAACTCCAAAGAGTTAGAGAGTTTCATTTCCTAACGAAAATGTAATAATTATTAAACTTTCTTTACCTCTTACATATTAAAAAATAAAAACATACTTACAGATTTAACCAGCAAGGGGTAAGTGAATCCAAGTATTTCTGCTTTACCAGTGTCAACATTGCTTTTTTATACTGAGGATTTATGCTGCCATCACTGAACAAAATCAATAATGGTTTCTGAAGTCTGAAATAACTGGGAAGATTTTCCACAGTGATTTCTGGCTGTCAAAGAAAAGGAATAACAACAAAAAATTCATGGGGGATGATAATGAATACAATAGAAAACATTCAAATCGCTCAGTCAATTTTAGTTTGTAAAATGTAATTCAAATACATTTTCACTTAAGTAGAGATTTTACTATATTAATAACTATGAATCTCAATCTTCTCATTCAATCCCACCTCATCTGAGTTATTTTCAAAATAAAACTATTTAGAGAATTTGAGAATAACTTAATTTAAGGGAGTCCCCTGTTTTACAAGATGTAACACTTCTAATAATTTATTATGCTAAAGTTTGGACCAGACTAACCAATACACACATCATAATTGTTATATTTTTCCTCTAACATAAAAATTTTGAAGAAAACTGTAAGCTGAAAAAATATTTTAACATCTATCATTACTTAATAAATAAAAATAGATAAAATTTTACTTTTTCCAATATTATGGTTAAAATCATAAAATAACCAAAAATACGCTAAAACAAATCCAAACACCAATCTCGTTTCTTTTGAGTTTAAAATAACTGAAAGAATTTAATACGAAATTAGAAATCTAATCCTTTTATCATTTTTATTATTAATTAAAAGATAGGCAGTTGGGAGCGATGGCTCATGCCTGTAATCCCAGCACTTTGGGAGGCCGAGGCAGGCAGATCGCCTGAGGTCAGAAGTTCGAGACCAGCCTCGCCAACATGGCAAAACCCTGTCTCTATTAAAAATACAAATATTAGCTGGGCACGGTGGGGCATGCCTGTAATCCCAGCTACTCCGGAGGCTGAGGCAGGAGAATCACTTGAACCCAGAAGATGGAGGTTGCAGTGAGCTGAGATTGTTCCACAGCACTTCAGCCTGGGTAACAGGTGAGACTCTGTCTCAAAAACAACAACAACAACAACAACAACAAGAAAAAAAACAAGATGGGGGGGGTAATCATTCTCCTGCAATTCGCCCATGCTATGCACATTAAAATAAAATTCTGTATGTCTTTTCTCGTATTAATCTGCCTTTTTAAAGTTATTTTCATGGAACCTTCAGAGGACAAAGAGGAAGCTTTCTTTTGGCCACTGCACTCTTTTTATTTTAGAAATACTTCCTTTCTCCACTCACCTCCCACTCAAGGAAGGGCCCGAAATTCTATTATATTAATATTAGCAGTAACGACTGTCTATCCTCTCTCTCTTTCTATTCTCTTTCACACCTTTCTGTAATGGGGTAGACTTAAACAGTCACTTGATTACAAGTCAGAATCCCAGGTTCTAGATTCAGGGAATTGTCACAGTAATAAAACTTTGAGCAAATCACTCTGCACCCCAGTTTTTAAATCTGTGAAATGAGGGAATTGAAGGAAAAAAATAAAAGATAATAACCATTTTTAAATGTATTTGTAGAAGACAATTTGTCTAAGCTGTTAGTAACAACAATTGGAAAGTGCAACAACAATGCTAATACATTTAGGATTAAAAATAGCAATGACATAGAAAAATAAAGCCTTCTACCATTACCCATTTTTAGTTCCATGTTCAGTATTTCATCCTCTGGATACACCTGTGATCTAGATAAATCATCCTGTATCAGATAGATAACCCCCAGCTGACATGGGGAAGCTGACACAGAGACTAACTTGCTTAAGTCACCACAGCTACACAGTGGGAAGGAGTGATAGAATCCTGGCATTCTGCTCACCAGTTTCCCCTTTCTTTAGATTGCACTACAAATTCAGATGAGCTTGTTTTCAATGGTGTCAACCACCTCTACATACAGTCCTAGTTCATCCTGAAGTACCAAATTCTGGCATATAACTTTCCTTATTCAGTTACCATTGCTCAATTCAAACATTTATTGAGTACAAAGTTCAAGATGTTAAGCTGGGTGCTGAATCTATAAAGAAATAAGATCCTTTCCTTGCCTTCAAAGAATTCATACTTTACAAGAAGGGAGAGGTAAGTATACAGACTGCTATAATAAAAAATTTAATGTATGACAATAAAAAAAATATTGGTTTGAAATTAAGCTAAAATCACAAGGTAGGTGTGGTGGTTAATACTGAGTGTCAACTTGATTGGATTGAAGGATGCAAAGTATTGATCCTGGGTATATCTATGAGGGTGTTGTCAAAGATTAACATTTTTGAGTCAGTGGGCTTGAAAAGGCAGACCCACCCTAATCGGGGTGGGCACCATCTAATCAGCTGCCAGCACAAATAGAAAAAACACAAAACAAAAAGTAAAAAGACTAGACTGGCCTAGTCTCCCAGCCTACATCTTCTCCTGTGCTGTATGCTTCCTGCCCTCGAACATCGAACTCTAAGTTCTTCAGTTTTGGGACTCGGACTGCCTCTCCTTTCTCCTCAGCTTGCAGATGGCCTGTTGTGGGACCTTGTGATTTTATGAGTTAAAACTTAATAAACTCCCTTTTATATATAGCTATCCTATTAGTTCTGTCCCTCTAGAGAAACCTGACTAATACGGTAGGGGAGCTCCTGGATGATTTTAGGAATTGATAGTTGAGCTGGACCCTGGATAAAGAAGGTCTCGTGTGTGCTTGAGCAGGGATTCCAGACATAGGGAACATCAGGAGGAGAGGCAGAGAACTATTAAAGCGTACATAATATTTGGGAATAGTGATAATGAAGGACGCCAGAGTTAGGCATGCAAGAGGCAAATATGACTGTGAGACCAGATGAGTAATGCCTTGATACGTATTCTAGCTCCTGGGAATACTGAGAAGATTTCTGTATCAGATTGGTGAAACAGTTAGGCCTGTTTTTCAAAAGATGACTAACTAGAATATAAATTTGTGAAAAGAAGGACCAGTGGAAGGACCCTACTCTTTCCTATGTCTGGTCAAAAGAGAAAGACCAAGAGATGTGGGAGTTTAGAAGGAAATTGAGTTCTAAAATTAAAAACTTGGATTTAGGAATCATCAGCTGGTAGTGATGGTAGAAGCTATGGGTATGGATAACATTTTCCAAAGAAAAAACACAGCAAAAGAAAAAAAAGAGTTGAAGATGTAATTCTAGGGAATAAATGAGACAGAGGATGGTCAGAGGGATCAAAGAGGACTGAATTACAAAAGCCAGAAGAAAAGAGAATTTTAAGGAGGAATGGTGTAGACAACAGTTTTGACTGCTACTGAGAGGCTAAGGGGAAACACAATTAAGAGGTCATCAAATATGGTACTTGGAAGGTGACCTTTGGCTCTCTGAGTATATAACAGGCTATAACTGTGTGGGTCCTGGTGTTCTAAACTTGTCAATAATAAAAGCATAAAAAAGGAACTCAGTTTATCTGAGAAAAATACTAAACCTATTTCCTAACAGGAACTAGTCTTAAATATATCAATGCTTATGTAGTTAGTTATTGTGTATTTTGGATTTAAGCATTATTTATCTGGCCCAATTTGTCATCAGGTTCATTAAAATAAAAACTTCACACCATAATAAAAAAATTTTCACCCTCTGGTCATCAACTCTCTTTCCTCATCCAGATGAGGGCACTAAAGTCTCTCTAAAGCCTGTTTAATCTTTATTATAGCTGTTCAGTATTAAGTTGAACACCACAAATAAAAACATTGGAAACAAACACTGTCACAATGCATATTACATTTGCTGTAACTGTAAACAGATTTTGATACTAAGTTTCTCCTACGTTTCTAACGTTTAATGAATATAACCTTTAAAAAATTAGAGATGAATTTTTATCCACTAGAGATGCCAAGATAAAAAGAGTAAAATGGTACAAATCTTCTGTAGGGCAATACAAAAATTATCAGAAGCCTCAAAAGTGGACCTACTCTTTGGACAACCAATTCAAATTCTAGAAATTTAACCTAAATCCATAATCATAGATACACCCAAAGATTACCTAAAAGGATGTTCCCTAAATTATAAATAAAACAAAAACTAAAGACAGCTTAAATAACCAACAAGAGGAAATGAGCCAAATAAATTTTGGTACATTAATAAACAACATTATGCAGACGTTAAAATGTGTATCTATAGTACTTGATGGAAATACCATTAATATAAAAAGGCACATAGATACATACAGAATTTTAGGTTTGGGGAAATGTATTTCCTAACGTAAACTTGGGTAGAAAAGTTATGGTTGATTATAATTTTCTTTATACTTTTCTGTATTACCTGAAAAAGCCAAATAAAGGCTTACAGTAATTCCAAAAATACTACACTATGTATATTCTAAAGGAATTAATAACATGTCACTAATGACATAAATGTTACTTTAATAAGTGATTAAGAAAGATACATCATGAACATATCAACTCAATGATTTGATTACTTGTAACCTATAATTTTAACAGGAAGAGAGAAAGGACAAAACCAAGACCACAAAAAGGCTTAATAAAGACTGCAGTCATTTAGTTGAGCCCAAAATGCAATGTCCTTTAAATCATCAAGACAAAAAACATAACAGGATATTCATTTAGCATCTATAGCTGATAAAAGTGCCCCTTGAGTCACTTTGGAAATGTAGAAAATATAAATTCTAGCTCTGTCTAAATATGAAAGCAAACAACTAAAATCAGATAATACAGGTTACATTTGTAGTGCCCTTGAATCCATTATTATACAGTCATGTATCACATGATGTTTCAGTCAACAATGGACTACATGTAAGATAGTGGTCCCATAAGATTATACCATGTTTTTACTGTACCTTTTCTATGTTTAGATACACAAATATTTACCATTGTTACAACTGCCTATAGTATTCAGTCCAGTAACACGCTGTACAGGTTTGTAGCCTAGGAGCAATATGCTATACCTTACAGCATAGGTATGTAGTAGACTATACCATATAAGTACACTCTATAAAGTTCATATGACAAAATCGCCTATCGATGCAATTCTCAGAAGATATTCCTGTTAAGTGATACATGACTGTACAGGTAAAACATATGAAAAAGCCTTTCATAAGAGAGTATTTTGTTCTAAAACTGTACAAATAGGAGGGTGAAGCAAGATAGCAGACTACTATACCAGTCATCCCCTCTTCCCCTGCAATGACAGCAATTTAACAACTATCTACACAAAAAAGCACCTTCATAAGAACCAAAAATCAGGTGAGTACTCACAGTACCTGGTTTTAACTTTATATTGCTCAAAGAGGCACTGAAGAGGTAGAAAAAACAGTCTTGAATCATCAGTGATACCCTTCCCCCATCCCCTGGCAGTGGCCACACTCCATGAAGAGAGAATCTGTGTGTTTGGGAGAGGGAGAGTGCAGCAATTATGAGACTCTGCATTGAACTCAGTGCTGCCCTGTTAAAACAGAAGGCAAAACCAGACTGAATTCAGTGGATGCTCGCCCACAGTGGGTGTATTTAAACCAACTCTAGCCAGAACAGAACTGCCCATCCTAGAAGTCAGAACTTGAATTACAACAAGACTTGTCACCTCAGGCTGGAGTGTGCTAGGGCCCAAATAAACTTGAAAGGCAGTCTAGGCAACAAAGGCTGCAACTCCTAGGTGAGTCCTAGGGCTGAAATGGGCTCAGAGCCAATAGGACTATAAGCACATATGACCTACTGAGATATCAGCCAGGACAGCTAGGGGGGTGCTGACGCCACCTCTCCCCTAATCCCAGGCTACACAGCTTGTAGCTCTAAAAGAGATCCCTTCCTTCTGCTTAAGGAGAGGAAAGGAAAGACTGGAGAAGACTTTGTCTTGCATCTTGGATACCAGCTCAGCCACAGGAGGACAGGACCCTGGTCAGAGTTGTGAAACCCCCTTTCCAGGTCCTAGCTCTCGGATGACATTTCTAGATACACCCTGGGCCAGAAGAGAAACTGATGCCTCTATAGGAAAGACCTAGTCCTGGCAGCATTTATCACCTGACAAGTGAAGAGCCCTTGGGTCCAGGTAGTACACTGCAGGACTTGAATAAGACTCTGAGACTTGCTGACTTCTGAGACTGTGCAGACTCAGCACATTCTTAGCTGTGGTGGCGATGGGGTGAGACTCCTTCTGCTTGAGAAAAGTAGAGGCAAAAGTAAAGGGGACTTTGTCTTGATCTTACACCATAGGTACCAGCTCTGCCACAGAAGGGTAGAACACCAAGTGGGTTTTGGGGGGCTACAATTCTAGGCCTTGGCTTTTGTATGGCATTCCTGGACTTTCCCTGGGCCAGAGGCAAGCCCACTACCCTGAAGCATGAGTCCCAGGCCAGACAGCATTCACCACAAGCTGATGGAAGAGCCCTTGGGCCTTAAGGGAACATCAGCAGTAGCCTGCCAGTACTCCCTGTGGGCCTGTGGTAGCAGTGGCCATGGGGTGAGGCTCCTCTATCTTTCAAAATGGGATGGATGAGTGGGAAGGACTACATCTCATGGTTCTAGTGCTAGTTCAGCCACAGTACAATGAACACCAGGTAGATTTCTAAAGTTTTTTATTTTAGTCCCTGGTACCCAGACAGCAACTCTGGACCCACCCTGGTCCTGGAGGAACTCACCATCCTAAAGGGAAGGACACAGGCCCAGCTGGCTTAGCCACCTCTGATTTTAGAGCCCCAGGACCTTGAATGAACATAGGCAGTAGCCAGGGAGTGGTTACAGCAAGTCTTGGGAGAGACCCAGTACTGTGCTGGCTTCATGTCTGACACAGCACAGTGCCAGTGGTGGTGACCCACAAGGGTGCTTGCATCACTCCACCCCCTAGCCCCAGGTGGCTCAGAACAGAGAGAGGGACTCCATTTGTTTGGGAGAAAGTAAGAGAAGAGAACAAGAGTCTCTGCCTGATAATTCTGGGAATTCTTCCAGATCCTGTCTAAGACCATCAAAAAGCAGTACCTCTATAAACCTGCAAGAACCACACTACTGCTGGGCTTGGGATGCCAACTAATGCAGATACAGTTTAGATCACAACACTGAAGTCCTTTCATACTAGAAAGCCTTCCCAAGAAGGACAGGTACAAACAAGCCCAGACTTGGAAGACTAGAATAAATACGTAACTCTTTAATGCTCAGACACAGAAAAACATCCAACAGTATGAATGGTGTCCTGGAAAAGATGACCTCACCAAATGAGCCAAATAAGACACCAGAGACCAATCCTAGAGAAACAGAGCTATGTGTCCCTTCAGACAGAGAAATCAAAATAGCTGTTTAGAGAAAACTCAAAGAAATTCACGATAACACAGGGAAGGAATTCAGAATTCTATCAGATAATTTTAAGAAACAGAAATAATTAAAAAGAATCCAGCAGAAATTCTGGAGCTCAAAAATGCAACTAACATATTGAAGAATACATCAGAGTCCTTTAAGAGCAGAAATGATCAAGTGGAAGCTAGAATTAGTGAGACTGAAGACAGGCTATTCATAAACAGTCAGAGGAAACAAAAGAAAAAAGAAAAAAAAAAAAACAATGAAGCAGGCCTACAGGATCTAGAAAATAGCCTCAAAAGGACAAATCTAAGAGTTACTGGCCTTAAAGAGGAGACAGAGAAAGAGATAGGGGTAGAGTGTATTCAAAAGATAGTCAACAGAGAATTTCCCAAACTTAGAGAAAGGTATCAATATCCAAGCACAAGAAGGTTATAAAACACTATGCAGATTTAACCCAAAGAAGATTACCTCAAGGCATAATCAAACTCCCAAAGGTCAAGGATTTAAAAAAAGGATCCTGAAAACAAGAGAAAAGAAATATAACACACAATGTAGCTCCAATACACCCAGCAGCAGACTTTTCAGTGAAAACCTTACAGGACAGTAACATGACATATTTAAAGTGCTAAAGGGAAAAAAAAAATTTTACCCTAGAATGGTATATCTGAGGAAAATATCCTTCAAACATGAAGGAGAAATAAAAACTTCCCCAGACAAACAAAATCTGAGGAATTTCATCAACACCAGACCTGTCCTACAAGAAATGCTAAAGAGAATGCTTCAATCAGGAATAGGACATTAACGAGCAATAAAAACTCATCTGAAAGCACAAAACTCATCGCTAATGGTAAGTACGCAGTAAAACACAGAATATAATGCTTAACGGTGCTGTGTAAACTACTCTTAAATAGAAAGACTAAACAATGAACCAATCAAAAATAATAACCACAACAACTTTTCAAGACACAGATGGTACAATAAGATATAAATAGAAACAATAAAAAGTTAAAAAGCAGGAGATGAAGTTAAACTAAAGGTTAACTTGATAGAGTGTAGAGTTTTTATTAGTTTTCCTTTGCTTATTTATGCAAACAGTGTTGTTATCGGTTTAAAATAACAAGTTATAAGGTAGTATTTACAAGCATCATGGTAACTTCAAATCAAAAAACAAAATAAATACACACACAAAATTTTTTTTTAATTAAATCATATCACCAAAGAAAATCACCTTCACTAAAAAGACAAAAGGAAGGAAGACTACAAAACAACCAAAGAACAAATAACAAAATGGCAGGAGTAAGTCCTTATTTATCAATAATAGCATTAAATATAAACAGACTAAACTCTCCAATCAAAAGGCATAGAATGGCTTAAGAGATTTAAAAAAATAGTAAGATCCCATGATCAGCTGCCTAAAAGAAACACACTTCACCTATAATGATACACAAAGACTGAAAATAAAAGGATGGAAAAAGATAATCCATGCCAATGGAAACCAAAAAGAGCAGGAGTCATTATACTAATATCAGACAAAATAGATTTCAAGACAAAAACTGTAAGAAGAGACAAATAAGGTTACTAATGATAAAGGGGTCGATATAGCAAGAAGATATAACAATTGTAAATATATATGCACCCAACACTGGAGTACCCAGGTATATAAAGCAAATATTAGTAGGGCCAAAAATAGAGATAAACTCCAACACAGTAACAGCTGAAGATTTCAACAACCCACTTTCAGCAATGGACAAATCTTCCTGACAGGAAATCAGCAAAGAAACATCAGACTTAATCTGCACTACAGACAAAATGGGCCTAATTTATAGAACATCTCATTCAATGGCTACAGATACACATTCTTCTCCCGAGCACATGGATCATTGTCAAGGATAGACTTTAGGTTAAGTCACAAAACAAGTCTTAAATCATTAAAAAAAAAAAAAAAAAAAAAAAACCTGAAATAATATCAAGCATCTTTTCTGGCCACAATGGAATAAAACTAGAAATCAATAACAAGAGGAATTCTGGAAACTATACAAACACATGGAAATTAAACAATATGCTCCTGAATGACCAGTGGGGTCAATGAAGAAATTAAAAAAGAAATTTTAAAATTTCTTGGAAAAAACCATACCCAAACCCATGGGATACACTGAAAGCAGTACTAAAAGGAAAGTTTATAGCAATAAGCATCTACATCAAAAAGTAGAAAAACTTCAAAGAAACAATCCAATGATACACTTAAAGAACTAGAAAAGCAAGAGCAAACCAAACCCAAAATTAGCAGAAGAAAAGAAATAATAAAGATCAGGGCAGATATAAATGAAATTGAAATGAAGAGAACAATACAAAACAACTAGGAAACAAGTTGGTTTTCTGAAAAGTTAAACAAAACTGACAAACCCTTAGTCAGACTATCTAGGAAAAAATAGAGAAGACCCAAATAAAATCAAAGATGAAAAAGGAGACATTACAATTGATACAGCGGAAATTCAAAAGGTCATTAGTAGCTACTATGAGCAACTCTATGCCAATAAATTGGAAAATTTAGAAGAAATGGACAAATTCTTAGACACATACAACCAACCAAGATTGAACCATGAAGAAATTCAAAATCTAAATGGACTAATAACAAACAAGGAGATTGGAGCTATAATACAAAGGCTTCCAGCAAAACAAAACAACAAAACAAAACAAAACAAAAAGCAAAAGCTCAAGACCCAGTGGCTTCACTGCTGAATTCTACCAAACATTTAAAGAACTAATACCAATTATCAGGGAAATGCAAATCAAAACCACAATGCAATTCCACCTTACTCCTGCAAGAATGGTCATAATTTAAAAAAATAATAGATGTTGGCATGGATGTGGTGAAAGGGAACACTTTTACACTGCTGGTGGGAATGTAAACTAGTGCAACCACCATGGAAAACAGCTGGAGATTCCTTAAAGAACTAAAAGTGTATCTACCATTTGATCGAGCAATCCCACTACTGGCACACACACGTTTAGAGCAGCACAATTTGCGATTGCAAAAATAAAGAACAGTCCAAATGCCCATGAATCAACAAGTGGATAAGAAAATGTGTGTGTGTATATATATATATATATATATATGTATACATACACACACACTGTGGAATACTACTTAGCCATAAAAAGGAATGAAATAATGGCATTCGAACCAACCTGGATAGAACTGGAGACCATTATTCTACGCAAAGCAACTCAAGAATTGAAAACCAAACATCATATGTTTATAAGTGTAAGCTAAGCTATGAGGACGCAAAGGCATAAGAATGATACAATAGACATTGGGGACTTGTGGGGAAGGGTAAAAGGAGGGTGATAAAAGATATCTTTTGGATAAAAGCCTTTTTAACTGGAAATGGTGGGTAGGGTGGAAGTGGTGATGGTTACTGGGTACAAAAACTAATTTGAAAGAATGAAGAAGACCTAGTATTTGCCAGCACAACAGGGTGATATAGTAAAAAAATAATTTAATTGTTCATTTAAAAATAACTAAATGAGTAAATTGGATTGTCTGAAACACAAAGGGTAAACACTTGAGGTAATGGATACCCTATTTACCCTGATGCGACTACAATGCATTGCATGCTTGTATCAAAATACGTCATGTGGCCAGGTGCAGTGGCTCATGTCTGTAATCTCAGCACTTTGGGAGGCCAAGGCAGGAGGATCACTTGAGCTCACGAGTTCCAGACCAGCCTGGGCAACATGGTGAAACCCTGTCTCTACAAAAAAACTCCAAAATTATCCTGTGTGGTGGCATATGCCTGTAGTCCTGGCTACTTGGGAAGCTGAGGCAGGAGAATCACTTGACACCGCAAGGCAGAGGTTACAGTGAGCCGAGATCACGCCATTGCACTCCAGCCTGGGTGATGGAAGTGAAACTCCGTCTTTAAAAAAAAAAAAAAGCTCATGTAACCCATAAATATATTCATCTACTATGTACCCAGAAAAATTAGAAATTAAATTTTTTTAAAAAACCAGGCGGGGCATGGTGGCTTATGCCTGTAATCCCAGTACTTTGGGAGGCTGAGGCAGGCAGATCACTTGAGGTCAGGTGTTCGAGACCAGCCTGACCAACATGGGGAAACCTTGTGTCTACTAAAAACACACACACAAAAAATAGCCAGGTGTGGTAGTGAGCACCTGTAATCCCAGCTACTCAGGAGGCTGAGGCAGGAGAATTACTTGAACCCAGGAGGCAGAGGTTGCCGAGAGCTGAGATCGCAGCAACAGAGTGAGATCCATCTCAAAAACAAAACAAAAAAACCCATGTAAATAATAAGAATAGTAACTAACATTTGTTGAATGCTTACCAAGGGCTAAACATTGTACACAAAGCACTGTCAAATCATGTCTCATTCAGTCCTCACAGTAACTGTCTGCAGCAGATGCTACTATGAGCTACATTTTACGCATGCGGAAACTGAAGAACAGAGAAGTTAACCTACACTCAGTAAGAAATCAACAAACGATTTGAAGCTGGGCAGGCTGACCTTCCAGAATACACATGCTTTATAACACGTGTCACCCTGGATTAAGCATGTGAACTGAACTTCGGCCACACTAGTCACGGCAAGACGTAGACTTTTAGCAATGGACTCAAAATGCTGTATGCATAATGACTGAACAATAAAACAGAACAATCCAGTGAATCCTCAGCTCACAAATCACCAAGCCCTGTACCAGCAAAAAATGGAAAAATGTGTATTAACATATAGTATCTTTGATCTAGATTTTATTTCAAGTATCATCCTTATTATAAAACATACTCACAAACATTTCCAGTAGTGCATCTGTTACTATTTGAACTATGTCTTCTGCACGGGTGATAGCTAGTGGGATGCTCTCTATTTTGCCTTCTGTGTGTCTGGCAAGCAGAAGGGCTGGAAGACTTGCAGCATATTTGTTTGACCTATGGAGAAAGGTAGTATTAAAATTCATGATCAAAATCTAGCATGTCAAAAACATGAAAATCTAGGCTAGGAGATCACAGTGCAAGGCAGCAAATGGGAAGTCCTACTGCTAAGGAAAAAAATGAACTCAATTTCCAAACAAACTTATCTTCTATGACAACCTACATTAAAAGAAAGCAACAGGTAATAATCTATAACAAACTAGATTTTTTAAAAGCAACAAGGCAGTAATCCAGCCAGATTTTTTTCTATACAGCTTACTCAACAAGAAAATAAATCAGATTTGGAACACAGTGAATGGTTCTCGACCTTTCTGGACTTGCTCACCACACTGCTGAGTAAGAAAATGGGCATTTATGAGAAACCTACTATCTGCCAGGCACTATACTAGGTATTTCAATTATGTTTTTATTTAACTTTCAGAACTAAAGTGGTCATTATGATCTCACTTTGCAGATGAGGAAATAGGACTTAGAGAGTGATAAACGGCAGACACAGACTTCAAATGAGGTGTCCCTGACACACAGTCTGTTCCTGACATAGTCTGTACTCTCTCCACTGAAACAAGAGCCCAAATCCACCCTCCCACAATCCCTTTCACTAACTAAACCTAAAAGAAAATTATCTAAATAGGAAGAAAGCTTTGTGTAAAATTACTAGTGAAGTAGTCATGTATAATAACTTAATTCACGCCAGAACAAAGTATAGACATTATAATAACGTAAGCATTAGTTGAGAGGCCAGTTTTCAGATCACTTAAAGGAACCTCTTAGTCGACCAGCTGGTTATAAACAAAACACTGAAAACTACTGGTCTAAGTTTTTGGACCACAGCTAAATGCACAATGACAGCAGAGTAGAAGATTGTGGGTGATTACCCATTGTCAGATGGACAGTCCTCATATTTCCTTCTTCAATATATACTTTATGAAAATCAGTGATTTCACATATAGAACAAAAGCCTGATCACCAAGAGCATATGTCACCAGTGTTCAAGATGGAAGATTTAAGCTTAGATATCACAATTAGGAATTTGTAGTCAGAAGCTAAGACAGACCAACTACTGGGGCTTAGTATGTACACCTATACCTGAAAATGGGCCATAGAGAATGTGATGTGTATTAATAATAATCTCCAAATTTGCAGTTCAGTCCTTCATTCTATAGCAACTAAAATATTTTGGTAGTCTATAGAAGTCCCATCTTCTAGAGATAACGTAATTTAAGAGGCTAAAAAAGCACTGATTTTTATACACACACACACACACCCACTCACCCACCCAGGGGGTAAATAAAAACTCAGATGCTCAAAAAGTAAAATTTATCCCAAACTATTATAACTCCAAAGAACCACATTGTAGGTAACAGAACCCAAAGAGTAATATTTTTAGAGGAGGATGGTGAGGTACGAATCCAAGATTGTCCCATGGGGGCTTTGGTCTAAAGTAAAAGAGAATCTAAAGAATCTATGGTACTTCCCAGGTACTTTATTTCCTAGAAGGAAATAAAAAAAATTTCTTTAGATTGCTATCTTATTTTCCTCCATCAGCTGTGTAAATATAAGCAATTATTAGATAACATTATTTTGCATAATTTCTTCTTCCCTAAAATTAAAAGAGCAATAAACTTACAGTAGCAAAACATCTTCTTCAGAATAAATTCCAGTGATAACATATCCTTTTAGGTCGTTTCCTGCTTCACTAAAATCTTCTTTTGCTATAAATACATAGAGAAGACAGAAATCTGAAACCTTTATAATTGTGTATGCTATTCAACTGATGAAGAGATTTATAGATGGTAGTATTCCATTATTAATTAATTACAAATATAAATATTTAAGTGCAGAAGACTTATATAATTTAGTGGTTCCAAAATAAATCTGTATTCTCTTTATGGCATGGGATTACTAAAGAAATGTCAATTGATAGAATGCAACATGGTTTCCAAAACAAATGTACTTCAAATGCAATTCATAAGATTTATAGCACTCTAATCATAGTTACTGAATAAATACTTCTTGCCTTTTAATTTACTCCTATGGCAGAGTAAATGGAGACAGCTGTCTTATGTGTAGCCTGAAAAGAGAAGTAGGTATGTAAAATGACATGCAGATTATAACCATAAAATCTAAAAGTATCTATATGCATAAAAAAACAGAAGACTGAAAATTCTAGCCCTCTAACAGTGTCTGTGTTAGGGTTGTGCAATTATAAGGGATTCTGTGTCTTTTAAAAAAACAATTCCTACATTTTCTCTAATGTGTTTTCATTAGTTTTGAACTTTAATTTGTATTGTCTTTTCTCATTTGTTAGAATGTACATATTCAAAATACAAACTATTTCTATAAATTTCTGAATACATTTTCATAAATAATAGCATACTCTGGATCTTGTTAATAATGACTATCCTATAACCAAGAAGCAAGTCTGAATTAAATCATTGTAGACTAATGAGAAAAGCACAGAGGTGGACTTATAGGTCAAATTCTTGCCAAGTGAAGGCCAAATGATAGTTCAATTCATACATGAAAGATTCATAGCAGTCAAATAGAAAAATGCCGATGGAAGAATGAGTCACACAGCACCTACTAGGCTAGGCATGCTGAACCCAAAGATCTGTACCTCAGCAGTCAGCACTACATTCATGATGTAAGCATTCAACATTGTCAACATCGGGTAACCACAAGATTATTTTCTTTAAAAAGGGTACATACTTTCCGTAAGATTGAGCAATACTGTCTGTAGGAAAGCAAACTTACTAGAGTAGCTCAGTAGGCAGCACAGGGAACTCATTTATAATCACAGCTTTAATGAGAAAACAGGCCAGGTGCGGTAGCTCACACCTGTAATCCCAGCACTCTGGGAGGCAAGGTGGGTGGATCACTTGAGGACAGGAGTTCGAGATCAGCCTGGCCAACATGGTGAAACCCTGTCTCTACTAAAATACAAAAATTAGCTGGGCATGGTGGCATGTGCCTGTAGTCCCAGCTACTCAGGAGGCTGAGGCATGAGAATCGCTTGAATTTGGGAGGAGGAGAATGCAGTGAGCCGAGATCGTGCCCCTGCACTCCAGCCTGGGCGACAGAGAGAGACTCCGTCTCAAAAAAATATATATATATATTTTAGCCCATGCTACATCAAAGTAGAAAAGACTCATAAGATTATAAACTAGAAATGACTGGGTGTCTGTACTTTCATTTCTAAGAGAAAACAGAGTGAAATTCCAGTCAATAGATAAACTATATCTAAAGCAATGGCATAACAGAATCTGTTTCAGCTTCATTTTAGGTAAGTAGCAGTAGAAAAGTACACCATTATTTCCATATAATTTCCTCATACAAAAGACTCTCTACTTATGAATATGTCTCTTGAAAAGTCTCTTCATAAATCCATGTGTTTGTAAATCCTAAGTGACTCACAGGATGGAAAAATCTATGACTGTAGATCTCAGATGCATATTCATTTCCACTAAACTAGAATACATATTTTCCTCTGAACATTAAAAACCAGGCATATTCTCCTCCTTGCTAAAAACTGCATATATGTCAAAATATATGGCAACCTCAAATACAAGAAAGTACTCAATTATCTAAATAAAAAGATGCATAAAAAGCTTTTCAGCTACTATAAATATATTTTAATTGTATAAAATAAACACATTTATTTAGCAATATTGATTTTTTCTATCACATCTTATTGAATAATTATTTTTATAGACACACATATATACATACATCTGTTTTTTACCTCCGTCAGCAGGGAGAGTTGAGAGCCAAGAAAACCTCAGTAACTAAAAGCACTCCTAACCCGTATATTATACAAACTAGATAAAAGAGATGGATAAACTCCTGGACACATACACCCTACCAAGACTGAACCAGAAAGAAACTGATTCCCTGAACAGACCAATAACAAGTTCCGAAATTGAATCAGTAATAAATAGCCTACCAACCAAAAAAAAGCCCAGGACCTGATGGATTCACAGCCAAATTCTACCAGACGTACAAAGAAGAGCTGATACCATTCCTACTGAAACTATTCCCAAAAATTAAGGAGGAGGGACTCCTCCCCAGCTCATTCTATGAGGCCAGCATCATCCTGATACCATAACCTGGCAGAGACACAACAAAAGAAGAAAACTTCAGGCCAGTATTCCTGATCAACATTGAAAGTCCTCAACAAAGTACATGCAAACTAAATCCAGTGGCACATCAAAAAGCTAATCTACCACAATCAAGTAGGCTTCATCCCTGGGATGCAAGGTTAGTTCAACATATGCAAATCAATAAATGTGATTTATCACATAAACAGAACTAAAGACAAAAATCACATGATTATCTCAATAGATTCAGAGAAGGCCTTCAATGAAATACCCCTTCATGTTAAAAACTCTCAATAATACTAGGCACTGAAGAAACACACCTCAATAAGAGCCATCAATGACAAACCCACAGTCAACATCATACTGAATGGGCAAACGTTGGAAGCAATCCCCTTCAAAACTGGCACAAGACAAGGACGCCCTCTTTCACCACTCTCATCCAACACAGTATTGGAAGTCCTAGCTGGAGAAATCAGGCAAGAGAAAGAAAAAAAGAGCATCCAGGCTGGGCGCAGTGGCTCACGCCTGTAACCTCAGCACTTTGGGAGGCCGAGATGGGAGGACAATGTGAGCTCAGGAGTTTGAGACCAGCCTGGGTAACATGGCTAAACCCCAGCTCTACTAACAATACAAAAATTAGATCTCTGAAAGGAGAATTATAAAACGCTGTTCAAAGAAATCAGAGAAAACACAAATAAACAGAAAAACATCCCAAGCTCATGAATGGGAAGAAACAGTATCATTAAAATGGCCATACTGCCCAAAGCAATCTACAGATTCACTGCTATTCCTATCAAACTACCAATGATATTTTTCACAGAACTAGAAAAAAAGTATTTTAAAAATCGTATGAAACTCAAAGAAGGTTAAACATTATTTTTTGACAGTGTTTTTCACGTAATTTTACATAATAAATAAACCTGTTCATTCTCTCTCTTTTGGATCTGCAGGCGCCCTCTGTAACGTTCCAAAGTCAGTTTGAGGTCAAAAAGACTTAATTTTAAACTTGATTTTGGGAAGCCTATTAAATATGTCAAAAGTCTAAACCACTTATCAAAATAGATCACAGGTCGCTGTAAAATAAATCATTTGTTTAACCAAAGTGATAATTAAAAGGTTTTAAAAAGCAAACAACTTCATTTGTTGATTAAAAAAGGACTCAGTTTTTAAAAACAATTAAAGGACCTAATAAAGATAGAATATGTCTCCTCTTTCTCTCTTTTTTGAGAGTTTATTCAAAAGGTGAATAAAAGTGTTTTATTCTCTTATTACATGAAATTTATGTGCAAAAGAGAAAACTAAATTTTTGTTCTTGTATTAGTGTATGATCAATTCTAAAGCTGATTTTAATAAAAACTTATAAACAAATCTCATTTCAGTCAGCTTTTAATAACACAAGATTTTAAAATAAACTTTTTGTAATCTCATAAAATTTTGAAGTTTTCTTTAACTTTCTACAATTTATTTAATCTATATCTTTTTTATTCTTTTAATTTGAAACAATCTTTAAGTAACTTCTAAACTAAATTTTTTTCTCACATTTTTATGCCTTTATAACTTTCCTCACCGAAAATATATCTTGCTTTTTTAATAGACTCTTTATTTACAATTCTCTTACATTTAATAGTTTTAATTATATTAACTATAATTTTGACTCTTAGTAACCCAAAATCTAGCAAAAACCTAGAAATTAATTTTGAACTGTTTTATATCAATATTTATAGATGAAAACCATTTTATAATTTTTAGAAAGATATTTTAATTTTATTAACAAATCTATTTAGCTTTTTTATATCATGTAAAAATAAGATGTCAAAGTACATAAACAAACATATTTAATAATGAATGTTTTAGTATTTTAACTTATTTAGGAATGACTCAGACATTTCATTATTATTTAACATGACTTTAAGATTTTTGATTATTGGAAAATAAATAATGACACAGGTACCCTCCTAAATGTCTTTCTCAGCTGTACTGAGCACCCATGTGGCACCCAATGCTTATAAAAGGCAGGGCTCTTTTGGGTCCTAAATTTACACACCAGATGCCAGGACAGAAGACAGGGCTGTGAAAAGGATGTCTGGAGAATCTGACCACTCCCAGCATGGCCATGAGGCAAATCCGGGCCAAGCAAGCAGGAACAAGGGGCCCCGCAGCGGGTGACCTAAGCATTGACAACATGCCTCCAGGCCTCACCGTGGCCACCTGTCCAGACCCCAAAATCTTGAAGCTCAAAACCAAAGACCAGCTTATAATAAGATGTATGCAAATCTCTGGGGAAGCCCAACAGCCAGCTTTAGCCCACAGACAAATCAAGTAAGTGCCAAAAATATCATAGAAAATTAGCAGTTTTATGACCTTAAAACATGTAAAGACAGCAGAAACCTGTCTGACCAGTAGACCCAGGCAAAAATGTCTGAATTATATTTAAGTTACACTCTTAAAGCCATTTTTATTTTACTTTGTTAACAACTTTAAAACTAGCTTTACCAAATATCATACAAACATAACACATACAGACATAGAGACATATAGACAGGAGCAGATTTGATGGCTCTTATAAAAAAAATTTCATTTGCTGGCTTTTAAATGGTTTCTCTTTTCTTTTTTTAAACGTGTAGTCAGCAAGTTCTTTATATTTTTGTTTATATACATATATTTTTTAGAGACACGGTCTTCCTATGTAGCCTAGGCTGGTCTTGAACTCTTAGCCTCAAACATTCCTCCCATCTCAGCTTCCTGAGTAGCTGGGATTACAGGCAGCTTTTTTTTTTTTTTTTAAGACAGACTCTCACCATCATCCAGGCTGGAGTGCAGTGGTGCAATCTTGGCTCACCGCAATCTCTGCCTCCCAGGTTGAAGCAATTCTTGTGCCTCAGCCTCCCAAGTAGCCGGAATTACAGGCACACACCACCATGCCTGGCTAATTTTTGTATTTTTAGTAGAAATAGGGTTTCACCATGTTGCCCAGCTTGGTCTTAAAAACTCCTGACCTCAAGTGATCTGCCTGCCTCAGCCTCCCAAAGTGCTGGGATTATAGGCATGAGCCACTTCGCCTGGGCCTGGCTACCTGTTACAAAGAGTCTTTTAAAAGAGGCAATAAAAATACTGAAATATTTTCTGAAGCTTCTGCACACCAATAGGCATCCCTGAATAAGCCTAATGAGAGAGTCCTCATTTTTAAATGTACTTCTAAAGTGTAGCATTTTTCATTTGAAATGTTCTACTGTAACTTTAAA
This sequence comes from Mandrillus leucophaeus, assembly GCF_000951045.1. Taxonomy (NCBI): domain Eukaryota; kingdom Metazoa; phylum Chordata; class Mammalia; order Primates; family Cercopithecidae; genus Mandrillus; species Mandrillus leucophaeus. Next base: position 4,254,570 of record NW_012106475.1, on the reverse strand, counting down.
TTACCTTTAGTAACATTTTGCCATTTTTATAAATGTTTGTAGGTAGTTGTAGCCAGAAAGTGGAGTACTCAGTTCTTCAGAAATGAAGGATCTCATTTTTATGTTGAATCCTGGCTTTGGCTCTTAGATTTCCTTGATCAACTTAGTCACTGACTTTTTTCCTACCTATGAGTACAAGAAAAAGAAACAAAGGGGATACAACACAAAAGTCCCTGCAAATTTCTGAAAGCTAAAGTTCATACTACCTACAATATTGCCATTTACTGTCAGTTTCTGTCTGATTGGGAAATCTGAGGCCTTTAACTAGATCTAAGTCAATTAATTATCAGATCTAATTTGATCCTGGACCCAGTCCAATTTCTGTAGCAACTTCCAAACCCAGTTCAGATAAAAAATAAATCTGCTCAAACTCAGATAGCTCAGAACACAAAGTCATGGAGCTTCAAAGTCTGAAAGAGAACTTACCCACGATCCCCAGTGGCTGCGAGAGAGCAATGGACACAATGGGCCCAGCGGGTACATCACTTGGTCACTCGATGCTGCTGGGGGTCGCTGGAAGCTCTACTACAGGTCCTATTTCTGACTCCATCTGTTAAAAGAAAAACTTCAGACTAAATTTAATAGAGTTTAACTGATCAAAGAAACATTTGCCGGTTGGGCAGCCCCCCGAAACCAGAATAGGTTCACGGCAACCCCGGTGCCAACATGGAGTCAGAAAGGATTTACAGACCGTAAGAGGAAGTGAGGTGCAGAAATAGCTGGATTGGTTACAGTTTGGCTTTTGTCTCATTTGAACAGGATTTGAACAGTTGGCCACCTTTGATTGACCAAAACTTGGTGAGTGGTATAAGAGTAGGTTATAGTCTGTTTATACATCTAGTTAGGTTACAGTTCACTACTTATGGAGAAACCTTTAGTCTGAACTTAAAATATATACAGAGGCAGCGTTAGGCTAAATTTAACAAAAGTTAGCTTTTATTAGCAAAACACAAATTTATATAGAAATGTTAATAAATTCATATGACTTTTATCATTATTTATTCTCTCTTCAACAGATGTTGATGGTCCAGCTGCTAACACATCAATGTGGCCGGGTGCGATGGCTCACGCCTATAATCCTAGCACTTTGGGAGGCCGAGGTGGGCGGATCACAAGGTCAGGAGATCGAGACCATCCCGGCTAACACAGCAAAACCCCATATCTACTAAAAATACAAAAAATCAGCTGGGCGTGGTGGCGGGCGCCTGTAGTCCCAGCTACTAGGGAGGCTGAGGCAGGAGAATGGCATGAACCTGGAGGCAGAGCTTGTCCAGCCTGGGCGACAGAGCAAGACCCCGTCTCAAACAAAACAAAACACAACAAAAAAACATATCAATGTTTGCAAAAAAAAAAAAACAAAAACAAACTAAAAGAAATAAAAAGGAATGAATATCTAACTGACAATATTGGGAACAATCAATCCAGTCAAATAATGAAGTATCATATCCAGACTACATCATTTTGGTACACCAGAACTACCTTTGAATAACATTATGTTTTTGACTTGTGAGATGATATGTACATTTCATCATTTGTGTAAAAATATGATGAAGCACACCATTTCTTATGTCGATTCCCAATGTAAAAAACAATATGAAAAATTCTTTTCAATATTTGAATTAGGAAAAAGTTTTCTCTGTGGATTAATCAGCACCCTAACTTGTCTGCTGCAATTTATTACCTATGATGATAGATGGCAAAACTTTCATCTTTCTGTTTCTAGTTGCTACCAGATTGCTTAGGGCTAAGTTTTATGACAAACAACAGTGTTTTCTAGACTTTCTACATAATTACCCCTCACTGTTTTATTGCTGAGTTTTTACATTGTTTTCAACGATTTTATCATATTTGTGCTTTTTATTATCTGAAGACTTAAATTCTTCTTGGAAGGAGGCCTAGCGTGAATAATAAATGAGAAGGTTAGGGAAGCAGGCACCTGAGGTACAGAGAGGACAATGTCAATCGTGGGAGCAAAAACATTCAAAAGGGAAGGAAGGTGGAGGGGTAAAACACAGACTTACTTCCCAATTTTTCATAAAAATGTTTTTTTTTATTAGGTTATGATCTCTATAAAGCCAGGTGCGGTGGCTCATGCCTATAATCTCAGCACTTTGGGAGGGTGAGGTGGGCAGATCACTACAGGTCAGGAGTTTGAGACCAGCCTGGCTAGCATAGTGAAACCCTGTCTCTACTAAGAAGACAAAAAATTAGCTGGGCATGCTGCTGCATGGCACACGTCTGTGGTCTCAGTACTTGGGGAGGCTGAGGCATGAGAACTATGTGAACCTGGGAGATGGAGGTTGCAGTGAGCCAACATCATGCCACTGAACCCCAGTCTGGGTGACAGAGCAAGACTCTGTCTCAAAAAAAAACAAAAAACAAAAAATAGAAAGATATGCTCTCTAGGATTTTGCCTTCAAAGATGATAAGCCACAGGGTACACATTAATATTCTTATTATTTATTTTTTATAAGTTCCTTTGGCTTTTACTTTTTACAATTCTGAAAACAAAGTAGAAAAAAATTGCTAGATGTAAATTTGTAGAAAGCAAAATTTAATATGTAATCAATAGTATCTACTATGTGCAAATATAATGCTAGACCAGTGGGGTCCTCTTCTCAGACAAATATTCTTAAAATCTTTCATTCAGAATTTGAAATCCATCTCAAGAAAAGAAAAACAAGGAGGAGGGAAGTTTCCTAGATCATTGGTAAGAGTTAGCATAGTGAAGAAAACATTGGCCAGGCGTGGTGGCTCATGCCTGCAATCCCAGCACTTTGGGAGGCCGAGAAGGGTGGATCACGAGGTCAGGAGATCGAAACCCATCTCTACTAAAACTACAAAAAATCAGTCAGGTGTGGTTGCGGGCACTTGTAGTCCCAGCTACTCGGGAGGCTGAAGCAGGAGAATGGCATGATCCCGGGAGGCAGAGCTTGCAGTGAGCCAAGATTGTGCCCTGCACTCCAGCCTGGGTGACAGAGCAAGACTCCGTCTCAAAAAAACAAAAAAAGAAAAAGAAAAGAAAAACAAAACATTGAGGGTTTTGTTACCGACTCAAGAGTCCATCTAGATGCAAAAGCAACAAATAACATTCCCAGAAATACCATCGGTCAGAAAAAACACCCTATGTGTACCCTTCCTTAAAAACTTATTAAAAGACACATTCCTGTGAAGCAAGAGATAAAGAGTAAGGGTCTAAGAAAAGAGAAGTTGTGATATTTAAAAAATACTATAGTTTATGCTGCCATGTAAAACTATCAAAGTAAAAATAATTGTTATAAGCATATCAAAGTTGAATGCAAAAACATTAATTTGAATTGCATCAAAAATAAGATGAATTAATAAATAGAAAGATATACAGGTAGGTACTAAAGCAAATATTAAATGTTAATGGTGGAATCTAGGTGGTGAGTATATGGGTGTTTACTGTACAATTCTTCCAACTTTGCTGTATGCTTGAAAAAGTTCATAATAAAATGTTGGAAAAGTGAATGCAAGGATTTTCTTTAAAAGATTTCCAACATTTTATTATGTATGATGCAATAAATAAATAAATTGTTCAGCAATAAAGCTAATGTGAGTCCATTACATGAAACCATGGCATACAAACAAAAAAAACATAGAACCCAATCTCTACTAAAAATACAAAAATTAGCCAGGCATGGTGGCACATGCCTGTAGTCCCAGCAACTTGGGAGGCTGAGACAGGAGAATCGCATGAACCTGGGAGGCAGAGGTTGCAGTGAGCTGAGATCACGCCATTGCACTCCAACCTGGATGACAGAACAAGACTCTGTCTTAAAAAAAAAAAAAAAAAAAAAAAAAGCAAGACTTAAAAAAAAAAAAAAGAAATTAAAAGAATCTTCCACAAGAGGGAGTCAAAATCATTGAAATTATCTTTAACTTTATAGGTTCAAATATGTTTTTGGGGAACATTTTCTCTAGTCCTGGAGAAAATACAAGCAAAAGAAGTAGACACCATATTTTAAAAAATAAAGAAAAACTAAAGAAACAGCAATGAAGCATAAAACAAGCAGCAGATATCCAAATCAGTTAAGAGAATAAGTATAAATTACTAATGCTCACCTAGAAGAGTCAACAGAAAAAAAACAAGAAAATATTTAAAAAGACAAATCAGAGACTTGATTATATATTCAACGTGCATTATAAAACTAATATATTATAGTATCAATAGGTAAAGTGAATAAAATAGAAAACAATTAGACATATATATTACACACACACACATATAGATAAGGACTTAATATGGTGATGGTGAAATCACATATAGAGGAGGAAAAAAATGATAAACGTTACTATTAGAAAAAAAATCAAGTTGGCACCTATGCTCATCCCATGCACTAAAATATCTAAAGGGTTAAAAACTTTTAAAAAAGGGAAAAAAATCACAATCAACAGAGTAAAAAGGCAACCTATGAAATGAGAGAAAATATTTATGAGTCAAAACTTTGATAAAGGATAATATCCAAAATATATAATTTCTGCAACAACAAAAAAATATAAATAACCCAATTAAAAAATAGGCAAAGGAGTTACAGACATTTCTCCAAAGAATATATACAAATGACCAACAAGCATAATGAAAAGATGCTCAACATCACTAATCGTTTGGGAAATGCAAATCAAAGCAACAACAAGATATCACCTCATGCCCATTAGGATGGCTATCATAAAAAATAAAGTAAAATAACGAGTATTGGCAAGGATGTTAAAGTCATTGGAACCCTTGTACACCGTTGGTAGGAATGTAAAATGATGCAGCCAGGGTGGAAAATAGTACTGCGGTTCCTCAAAAATTAAAAACAGAATTACCATATGACCCAGCAATTCCACTTCTTGGTATATACCCAAAATAATTGAAAGCAGAGTCCCAGAGAGATATTTCCATACCAATGTTCACAACAGCATTATTCACAACAGCCAAGAGGTAGAAGTAACCCAAAAATTCATTAATGGATAAACGCATAAACAAAATAAGATATATACATACAATGGAATAGTATTCAGCCTAAAATTGGAAGGAAACTCTGACACATACTACAATATAGATGAACCCTGAAGACATTATGCTAAGTGAAATAAGCCAGTCAGAAAAAGACAAATACTGTATGATTCCATCTGTATGAGGTACATAGAGTAGCCAGACTCATATAAACAGAAAGTAGAGCGGTGGTTACCAGGGCCTGGGAGGAGGATGAAATGAAAAGCTGTTGTTTAATGGGTATAGAGTTTCAGTTTTGCAAGATGAAAATATTCTGGAGATTAGTTGTACAACAATGTGAATATACTTAATACTTGTAAAATAGACACTTAAAAACAGGTAAGATGGTAAATTTTATGTTATGTGTATTTTATTAAAATTTTTTTTTAAAAAATAGACAAAGCAAGACAAATTAAAATAAGAAAATACTGTAAATTAAAGCAAGAAAAAATACAAGTGAATATTCGGTGACAAAAATGATAGGCTTTTTTTATAGCTAAAAGCAATGGAAAAAATCTTAAAGTCAATAGATTAAAAAAATTTTAAATGTGATACACAAAATTATCATTAAACAAAGCTAAAGAACAAATAACAAACTGAGAGAAAATAACTGGAACAAAATGACAAAAGCTTAATATCCTTAATGTACAAAGGTCTCACACCAATTCGTTAGACAAACAGTAAAACCCCATTTAAAAAAATGAGTGGGCAAGCACAGTGGCTCATGCCTTACTACCAGCACTTTGGAAGGCCAAGGCAGGAAGACTGCTTGAGCCCAGGAGTTTGAGAGCAGCCTGGGCAACACAGGGAGACCTCGTCTTTACAAAAAATTAAAAAATTAGTGAGCATGGTGGCACATGTCTATAATCCTAGCTACTCAGGAGGCTGAGGTGGGAGGATCGCTTAAGCCCAGGAGGTTGAGGCTGCAGTGAGCTGTGATTGTGCCACTGCACCCCAACTTGGGCAATAGGGAGAGACCCTATCTCAAAAAAAAACCAATGAGTAATGTATACAACTTACAATTTACAGAAGGCATAGTTATTCTACTGGGAATCTAAACTCATTATATAGTCTAAAATCCATACAAAGACTCAAAAATATTCTTCACATACGGAAGGAAAAAAAAAAAACAGTACAAATACAGTTTGTAAACAGTTAAAAAAGGCCAGGTATGGTGGCTCACATCTGTAATCCCAACACTTTGGCAGGCCAAGGTGCGTGGATAGCTTGAGCTCAGAAGTTAAAGACCAGCCTGGGCAACATGGTGAAATCCCGTCTCTACAAAAACACAAAAAATTAGCCAGGCATGGTGGCACATGTCTGTGGTCCCAGCTACTCAGGAGGTTGAGGTGGGAGGATTGCTTGAGCCCCGGAAGCGGAGGGTGCAGTGAGCTGAGATCACGCCATTGCACTCCAGCCTAGGTGACAGAGCAAGACCTTGTCTCAAAAAAAAAAAAAAAAAAAAAAATTAAATACGTTTTGATATATATATATTCACCAAATATTATGCAGCCGTAACGTTCATGAAGAATATCAATACATCACTGTAATGTTAAATAAAAACAAGATTCTGGCTGGGCACGGTGGCTCATGCCTGTAATTTCACCACTTTGGGAGGCCAAGGCAGGCGGATGACGAGGTCAAGAAATCGAGACCATCCTGGCCAACATGGTGAAACCTCGTCTCTACTAAAAACACAAAAATTAGCCGGGCATAGTGGTGCACAACTGTAGTCCCAGCTACTCGGGAGACTGAGGCAGGAAAATCACTTGAACCCAGAAGGCAGAGGTCGCAGTGAGCCAAGATCATGCCACTGCACACCAGCTTGGTGACAGAGCGAGACTCCGTTTCAAAAAAAAAAAAACAAGATTCTAAACTAGATACACAGCTTTAGCCCAATTACGTTAAAACATCCATAAATATGTAATATGTAGGTACACAGAAAAAAGATGGAAGAAATTACATCAAAATTTAACATTGTCTCTGAATAATTAGCTTACAGTATTTTATTTTTCTTCAAACTTCTCCATAATTTTGAAATTCTCTATAATTTAAAAAGATATTCTTAAAAAATAAAACTAGCAAGCAATGATATACTGTACTGTATAATTTAAAAGCTCAGCTCTACTTACCTGTTGTCATGGTTGGACTAAATAGTCCCAGTACTGACACACTAGAATAGGAGATCAGGTCTTTATATAATTCCCCACTTAAATATTCTTCTGCTTCTTGAATCGATGTTATATTCACTGGATATGAAATCCTATTGCTGGATAAATATATAGCTATATTAAAAATTAATTTTTAAAGATATTTTCAGTTTGTAAAAAAAAAGCATACTAAACATAGCAAACAAGATATTACATAGGATAAATATCTTACAAAATATAGAAAATTAAATATTATTCTTAATGAAAATCAGACTCATTAAACAAAATTACTGTCTCCCCAAAAGTGACGAAATGTACATAGACTCTCATGAATATTTATTTTGTGATCTCAATTCTAGTATCCTCCTTAACCTATTTAAAGTATTAGCAAACTCTGAGAATTAGAACTTCTAAAGACCTAAACATTTAAAGATCTTATAATGAAGCTGAATACTTACAGTTGGATAAATTTTAGGAGATCTTTGGTACCTAACATTCCAGCGTAAGATACTGGGTTCTCCCCTTTCTTGTACATCTTTACAATAGGAAATTCAGTAACATTTTGCTTAGTACATACATCAGACCAATCTGCACAGTTTATTCTAGTAAGAAGCATAGTAGATGTGCCTAAATAAAAGGAAAATGCACATTTGTAATTACTAATTGTAGAAAATGCATTTGCTTAGGATTTTCAATATTTTTCTATCCCATTCTTATTTTAACCTCTCAGCATGAAACACTCCTGCTTAAACACTCTCTTGCCTTGATCTTTGCAACACCATCCCCTATTGGCCTTTTCCCTTCCTTTCTAGTTTCTCCTCTTTGTTCCCTTTTGTTGGCTCTTCAGCCAGTAGAGTTGGGAGTCCTTCAAGGCTCAGCTTAAGCTGCCTTCTCTTGTTTTTCTTCACTCTCTTCCTACACAACCTCAATAACCACAGATAATCTAATGAATCCTGTATTTATGTCTTTGGCCCAAACTCCTTGTAGTTCCAAAAGACCCATGTATCCTTACTATATTCTGTTTTCCTTTGAATGGAAACCTCCTCAAACTCAACAAGTCTAAAACCATATATGGTTTCTTTTCTGTGTTTGTTGGTAAATGTCGCTGCTCTTGTGCAACTCAAAAAAACAAAGCTTCATCTTTCATACCTCCCCATTCCCAAGCCCTTCATGCCTATTAATTAATCAGCATGTTCTTTCAATTTTACCACCTAAATTTTTAGTATCTCTAATTACTGTCCATTTCTCTTCACTGCCACTACTCAAGTTGTTATTTCTCCTGGATAACTACAATAGGCTTCTAATTCATCTCCTTGAATTCAGTGTCTCTACACTAATACTAGAGATATCTTTTCAAAACTCAAATCTGTTTTGGTACCAGCTTACTCCCACCAACCTTTGCAGAGTTTAAATCTTTCTCACCATGTACAACTTCAAGGAAGCCTTCTCTGACACACTGATCTACATCAGGTTCCCTTGACATAGGCTATTATAGAACCATGCTCCTTTCCTCATCTCCTTATGTAATTATATACTATTCATTATCTGATTAATGTGTCTCTACCAAGACAACTCTGTGAGAGCAGGGACTGTGTCTGTTTATTTATCACTGATTTTCCAGCACCTGCAGCACCTTAAATATGCATGTGAATAAATGACATATGTGAAACTCACATAGGACTTCAGACACCTAACCTGTCTAAATATTATAATTTCTTTTCAGCCTAAGAAAACACATAGTAGAATCTCAAACAGAAATTCCTACTTGCTCTATAATAAAACGCGTAAAGTTATCTAAAATATTATAAATCGCTATGTGGAAAGAGATCAAATGCTAAATAAAATAAGCACCATACAACTCAAAAGAATAAATTCTAATAAAAAATAAAATTTAGTATCATACTAGACCAAAGAAGGAATCTTTGTGTATCAATTTAGAATATAGTCTAAATGTAACTTAATCATATGATTAAAATTGTGAATGTGATATTTTAATATTTTATCACCAAATTTTTTTAATTTTAATTTTAATTTTTTTTTTTTTTGAGACAGAGTCTCACTCTGTAGCCCAGGCTGGAGCAATCTCGGCTCACTGCAAGCTCTGCCTCCCGGGTTCACGCCATTCTCCTGCCTCAGCCTCCCGAGTAGCTGAGACTACAGGTGCCCAGCACCATGCCCGGCTAATTTTTTCTATTTTTTAGTAGAGATGGGATTTCACCTAGGATGGTCCTGATCTCCTGGCCTCGTGATCCGCCTGCCTCAGCCTTCCAAAGTGCTGGGATTACAGGCACGAGCCATGGCGCCCAGCCTTTGTCTTATTCACCACTATATACCCACTGCCTAGCACAGTGTCTATTACACAGTATGTACCCAGTAAAAATGTGTAAAATGTACATTGATATTTCTTCATAAATTTTAAATTCTTACATTAAAGGATATTAATACTTGAATTTTGTATGAGCATATAAACAAATATAAATCCTTATTTCTTCCCAAATCAGACCTGCTAAGTTACTTCCTATCAAAGTTCTCTTATCCTTGTTTTAATCATTTTGATACAGGAGCTAAGAAGAAATCACTTAGGGAGATAGCAAGGGTATGGGAGTCCTTGGTAAGGTTTTTCTTTTTAATGAAAAGCAGCCCCAAATCTTTTTCTAACAAAGAGCAGCCTGCAAGCTGGAAGTCTGCACGTACTGGCAGGAACTAAGGACTAGACGTTTTCAACATGGCTGCTCGGTCTTCCCTTCTCTGCCAGGCATGTGTTCCATAAGGAGCAGACAAGATGGCCCTAGACAACTTTTGGAAAGCCCATTTGTATAAGATTAAGGTGGGTCGACCAGACTTTCCTGTGCCACTGTGTAAACATCATACCTGACTGAACCAATCTATGAGTCCTATGTAAATCAGACACCACCTTCTAAAACTGGACTATAAAACTCAACACATTCGCTGCCAGCCAGTCCTTTCTGCTTGGAGACCCCTTCCTCTATAGAGGAAGCTGTTTCTCTTTCTCTTCTCTCTATTAAACTGCTCCTAAACTCCTTGTGTGTGTCCGTTTCCTAAATTTTCCTGGTGCATGACAACAAACCCCAGGGTATATACCCCAGACAATGCAGCTGCTTCAATTTCATCAATAAACATCTGGTGATGCTTGTTTATACAAAGTGCCATGTTATATATTTTGCCACCCAAGTACGGAATATAGTGCTCTTCCAGCTGCAGTGCTTTCCTTTCAATAAGCATCCTCAGCATGTCTACTACTGCTAAAAATGTGATTATTCCTTTGTCCCTACAGTTGAAATGGAAAATTTTGATGTTATTTTTAAAACCAGAAAAGTAATACTGATACATATCATTAAAAGTTATACTGAAGTTATCAATTTAAAAGTTTTATTTTTATTCCTGTAAAATGGTTCCAATATTTATTCATGTTTCAATTAAAATAGTCTAATATTCTAAGATGCCTATAGTATTACATCCCATATACTTTATCAATGCAGTAATTTCAAATAGGTTCCTAATTTAAAGGAAAAACCAGATTATTTTAGATACAGGTATTATTTAAGTATAAAATTTTGACATTTGCTGCCACCTTGTGACAGAGTAAAAAACATTCTTCATTGTCTTGGACTAAGAGATACAAATGGCTTTTTCCCACAAAGTCAGATCTGTCAGAAAGACAGATGATAGAACTAAATGCCCAAGGTATTATTATATTTTCCTAATTTATAAAGTTATAGTGTAGGCTTCAACATAAACACAAAACATTGTAAATACCTATGCAATGCATTTCTATATTAAGTTCCCTGAACTTCCAGAATAATCCATTCTGATATCTGATTACCAAAAAAAATTGTTATTCATAAAGAACATAGTGAATGAAAAGGAAAACAAGTCCCGGATTGCTTATCTACTTTTTTATTCCACAAACACATACAACTCTGAGCCCTTGCATTAAGGAGACAGGTAGTCTCTTTATTTGGTCATTAATAGAAAAGAATGCAAGGAAATCTTTTTCCATTTTCATCTTGTGTCTAATTAAATGGGGTGGAGAGAGGGATAATTAATCATATTCTTGAGGAATATTATCCAATCACTACTTCATTATGATTTATATTTTCTCCTTCATTGCTTTTCTTCTAAGTATTTGCCAATAAGGCTAGAGAATCTAAAAGAAGAAAACTTAAATTTGTCTGTAGATTGCAACTTGCCTTGCATAAAGGAAAATATGAAAGCAAGTAAGAGGATTTGCTTCTTTAAAAAATGATTAGAGGCTGGGCGCAGTGGCTCATGCCTATAATCCCAGCACTCTGGGAAGCCAAGGCAGGTAGGTTACTTGAGGTCAGCAGTTTGAGACCAGCCTGGACCCTGTTGCTACTAAAAATATAAAAATTAGCCAAGCATGGTGGTGCACACCTGTAATCCCAGCTACTTGGGAGGCTGAGGCAGAAGAATCACTTGAACCCAGGAGGTGGAGGTTGCAGTGAGCTGAGATCACACCATTGTACTCCAGCCTGGGCAACAAGAGCAAAACTCCATCTCAAAAAAAAGGTTACAGATCGTTGTGTCTACAGACTTAATTATCCCTTCACTCAGTAATAATCAAAAGTTGGATCAAATGTGGTTGGGTAATAAAAGGAATGGAGACAGACAGAACAGCGTGTGGAGGCTCGCATCATGAACTTTTGCTCCAAAACTGCAGCAATACATAAGGAGAGCCAAGAGAACTGACAGACCCTCTGAAGGAAGTGATTGCACCTGCAGGACCTGGGAGACACCCCAAATACTGTGAGTACTCAAACTGTGGAAGTGGGAAAGGCAGATCGTCCACCCCAAACACACACCCCCATGGGGGAACCTAAAGGTCTAGATTACGGGAGAAGATTCTGACCTTACCTGGAGCTGAGTCAATTTAGAGAGCAGAACAAAAGTGAAATACACGGATAGAGGAAGCAGCAGGAAAATCCCTGTGGGCTCGCTGGGTGCCCTACCAAGCCATCTGTGCCTCACCTCACAAGGGGTCCTTGAGGAGGGCTACTGGAGGCACTCAGAAAAGGCCACAGGCAAAAAGAAACCTCCAGCTGAACTTTGTAACAATTTGAACCAATCGAAAAGTCTCCTGGCCAGAACTCGGGGGAGCGCATGAATCCAGTGTGCAGACGCCACAGGTTGGGGAAGAAAGAAAGCCTTACTTATTTTCGCAGCTGGAAGGCAGGTAGCCTAGGGCAGGTTCTCAGCCCTGTTCACCCACTACCTGCAAACAGACTTGGTGCTTTTGAGTGGGGGCACAGTGGAAGTGAGACTGGCCCTTTGGGTTGTATGGGAGCTGGGTGAGGCCTGTGACTGCTTTCCTCCACTTCCCTGACAACCTGCATGACACAGCAAAGACAGCCATAATCCTCTGAGGAACATAACTCCATTGACCTGAGAACCTCACCCTCATCCCCCACAGCAGACGCAGCAAGACCTGCCCAAGTAGAGTCTGAGCTCAGGCACGCCTAGCCCTGCCCCCACCTAATGGTCCCCTACCCACCCTGGTAGCTGAAGACAAAGGGCATACACTCTTGGGAGTTATAGGGCCCTGCTCACTGCCTGTTCCTCCTGACACCAATGCACTTTCAAGCCAATGCTCTCTTGAAAGTGCCACCTCCCAGCAGGAGGTAAATCAGCACAAAAATAGTGCATTAATCAACCAAAGCTAAGGACCCTCGCAGAGTCCATTTTGCCCTTCTGACACCTCCACTGGAACAGGTGCCAGTATCCATGGCTGAGAGACCCACAGACGGTTCACATCACAGGACTCTGTGTAGACAACTCCAAGTACCAGCCTGGAGTCTGGTAGACTTGCTGGGTGGCTAGATCCAGAAGACAGATAACAATGACTATAGCTTGGCTCTCAGGAAGCCATATCCCTAGGAAAAGGGAAAGAGTACTGCATCAAGGGAACACCCTATGGGACAAAAGGAACTGAACAACAGCTTTGAGCCCTAGACCTTCCCTCTGACAGAGCCTACCCAAATGAGAAGGAACCAGAAAACCAACTCTGGTAATATGACAAAACAAGATTATTCACCTCATCCCCAAAAAAATCACACTAGCTCTCCATCAAGGGATCCAAACCAAGAAGAAATCCCTGATCTACCTGAAAGAGAATTCAGAAGTTTAGTTACTCAGCTAATCAGGGAGGTGCCAGAGAAAGGCAAAGCCCAATGTAAGGACATTGAAAAAAATTATACAAGAAGGAAGAAATATTCAATGAAATAGATAGCATAAATAAAAATCAATCAAACCTTCACGAAACAATAGACGCACTTACAGAAATGCAAAATGCTCTGGAAAGTCTCAGCAATAGAATCAAACAAGCAGAAGAAAGAACTTCAGAGCTCGAAGACAAGGTTTTCGAATTAACCCAATGCAACAAAGACAAAAAAATAAGAAAATATGAACAAAGCCTCCAAGAAGTTTGGGATTATGTTAAACAACCAAACCTAAATAATCAGCGTTCTTGAGAAAGAAGAGAAATCTATTTGGAAAATATATTTGGGGGAATAATCAAGGAAAACTTCCCCAGCCTTGCTAGAGAACTAGGCATCCAAGTACAAGAAGCCCAAAAAACACCTGGGAAATTCATCACAAAAAGATCAATGCCTGGGCACACTGTCATCAGGTTATCTAAAGTTAAGACAAATGAAAGAATCTTAAGAGCTGTGACGCAAAACATCAGGTAACATATAAAGGAAAACTATCAGATTAATAGCAGATTTCTCAGCAGAAACTCTACAAGCTAGAAGGGATTGGGATCTTATCTTCAGCCTCTTCAAACAAAACAATTATCAGCCAAGAATTTTGTACCCACCAAAACTAAGCTTCCTAAGTGAAGGAAAGATACAGTATTTTTCAGACAAACACTGAGAGAATTCGTCACTACCAAGCCAGCACTACAAGAACTGCTAAAAGGCGCTCTAGATCTTGAAACAAACCCTGGAAACACACCAAAAAAGAACCTCTTTAAAGCATAAATCTCACATGACCTACAAAACAAACACAATTTTTAAAAAAGGTATACAGGCAACAAATAGCATGATGAATGGAATGGTATCTCACATCTCAATACTAACATTGAATGTAAATGGCCTAAAGTAGCTCCACTTAAAACACACAGAATTGCAGAATGGATAAGAATTCACCAACCAACAATCTGCTACCTTCAAGAGACACACCTAACACATAAAGACTCACATACTTAAGGTAAAGGGATGGAAAAAGACCTTCCATGCAAATGGACACCAAAAGCGAGCAGGGGTAGCTATTCTTATCTCAGACAAAACAAACTTTAAAGCAACAGCAGTTATAAAAAAGACAAAGAGGGTCATTATGTAATGATAAAAGGCCTTGTCCAACAGGAAAATATCACAATCCTAAATATATATGCACCTAACATTGGAGCACCTAAATTTATAAAGCAATTACTAATAGACCTATGAAATGAGATAGCAACATAATAATAGTGGGAGACTACAATAGTCCACTGACAGCACTAGACAGGTCATCAAGACAGAAGGTCAACAAAGAAACAATGGCTTTAAAGTATACCCTGGTACAAATGGACTTAACAGGTATTTACAGAACATTCTACCCAACAACCACAGAATACACTTTTTATTCAACAGTGCATGGAACTTTCTCCAAGATAGACTATATGATAGAGGCCACAAAATGAGCCTCAATAAATTCAAGAAAATTGAAATTATATCAAGTTATTTCAGACCACAGTGGAATAAAACTGGAAATCAACTCCAGAAGGAACCTTCAAAAACATGCAAATACATGGAAATTAAATAACTTGTTCCTGAATGATCACTGGGTCAAAAATGAAATCATGATGGAAATTTAAAAATTCTTCAAACTGAATGACAATAGTGACACAACCTATCAAAACTTCTGGGATATAGTAAAGGCAGTGCTAAGAGGAAAGTTCATAGCCCTAACTGCTTACATCAAAGTCTGAAAGAGCACAGACAGACAATCTAAGGTCACACCTCAAGGAATTAGAGAAACAAGAACAAACCAAGTCTGAACCCAGCAGAAGAAAGGAAATAACCAAGATCAGGGCAGAACTAAATGAAATTGAAATAACAACAACAAAAATACAAAAGATAAATGAAACAAAAAGCTGGTTCTTTGCAAAGAAAAATAAAACTGATAGACCATTAGCAGGATTAACCAAGAAAAGAAAAGAGGAAATCCAAATAAGCTCTATTAGAATCGAAATGGGAGATATCACACTGACACCACAGAAATACAAAAGATAATTCAGAACACCTTTATGGGCATAAACTGGAAAACCTAGAGGAGATGGATAAATTCCTGGAAAGATACAACCTTCCTAGCTTAAATCAGGAAGAATTAGCTACTCTGAACAGTCCAATAACAACCAGTGAAATTGAAATGGTAACAAAATTACCAACAAAAAAAAGTCCAGGACAAGACAGATTCACAGCAGAATCCTACCAGACATTCAAAGAAGAATTGGTACCAATCCTACTGACACTATTCCACAAGATAGAGGAAAAGGGAACCCTCGCGAAATCATTCTATGACACCAGTATCACCCTAATACCGAAACCAGGAAAAGACATAACCAAAAAAGAAAACTACAGACCAATATCCCTGATGAACGTAGATGCTATAATCCTCAACAACGCACTAGCTAACTGAATCCAACAACATATCAAAAAGATAATCCACCATGATCAAGTGGGTTTCATACCAGGGATGCAGGGATAATTAAAATACACAAGTCAATAAATGCGATACACCACACAAACAGAATCAAAAACAAAAATCACATGATCATCTCAATAGATGCAGAAAAAGCATTCGATAAAATCCAGCATTCCTCTATGATTAAAACTCTCAGCAAAACTGGCATACGAGACATATACCTCAATGTAATAAAAGCCATCTATAACAAACCCACAGCCAACATATACTGAATGGGGAAAAATTGAAAGCATTCCCTCTGAGAACTGGAACACGACAAGGATGCCCACTCTCACCACTCCTCTTCACCACAGTACTGGAAGTCCTAGCCATAGCACTCAAACAAGAGAAAGAAATAAAGGCATCCAGATTGGTGAAGAAGTAGTCAAACTGCTGCTGTTCGGTGATGATATGACTGTTTATCTAGAAAACCCTAAAGACTCATCCAGAAAGTTCCTAGAAGTGATAAAATAATTCAGCAAAGTTTCCAGATACAGAATCAACGTACACAAATCAATAGCTCTTCTATACACCAACAGCAACCAAGCTGAGCATCAAGTCTAGAATTCAACCTCTTTTACAATAGCTGCAAAAAAAAGAAAAAATACTTAGAAATATACCTAACCAAGGAGGTGAAAGACTTCTACAGAGAAAACTACAAAACACTGCTGAAAGAAATCACGGATGACACAAACAAATGGAAACACATCTCATGTTAATGGATGGGTAGAATCAGTATTGTGAAAATGACCATACTGTCAAAAGCAATCTACAAATTCAACACAATTCCCATCAAAATACCACCATCATTCTTCACAGAACTAGAAAAAACAATCGTGAAATTCATATGGAACCAAAAAAGAGCCCACATACCCAAAGTAAGACTAAGCAAAAAGAACAAATCTGGAGGCATCACATTACCTGTTTCAAACTATAAGGCCAGAGTCACCAAAACAGCATGGTACTGGCATAAAAATTGGCACATAGACCAATGGAACAAAACAGAGAACTAAGAAATAAACCCTAATACTTACAGCCAACTGAACTTCAACAAAGCAAACAAAAATATAAAGTGGGGAAAGACACCCTCTTCAACAAATGGTGCTGAGACAATTGGCAAGCCACATGTAGGAGAAACAGGATCCTCACCTCTCACCTTATACAAAATCAACTCAAGATAGATCAAAGACTTAAATCTAAGACCTGAAACTATAAAAATTCTATAAAAAAAAGAAGACAACATTGGAAAAATCCTTCCAGACGTTGGCTTAGACAAGAATTTCACGACCAAGCACCCAAAAACAAATGCAATAAAAACAAAGATAAATAGCTGAGACTTAATTAAATGAAAGAGCTTTTGCACAGCAAAAGGAACGGTCAGCAGAGTAACAGACAACTCACAGAATGGGAGAAGATCTTCACAATCTATACGTCTGACAAAAAACTAATATCCAGAATCTACAATGAACTCAAACAAATTAGCAAGAAGAAAAAAAAAAACTCCCATCAAAAAGTGGGCTAAGGACATGAACAGAAACAGTTACAAAAGAAGATATGCAAATGGCCAATAAACATGAAAAAATGCACAACATCACCAAGGATCAGGGAAATGCAATTCAAAACCACAACGCAATACCACCTTATTCCTGCAAGAATGGCCATAATCAAAAAAATTTTTAAAAAATAGATGTTGACATGGATGTGATGAACAGAGAACTCTTCAATACTGCTGGTGGGAATGTAAACTAATACAACCACTATGGAAAATAGTGTAGAGATTCCTTAAAGAACTAAAAGGAACTTGATCCAGCAATCCCACTACTGGTTACCCAGAGGAAAACAAGTCACTATGTGAAAAAGATACTGGCACACATATTTATAGCAGCACAATTTGCAACTGTACAAACATGGAACCAACCCAAATGCTCATCAATCAACGAGTGGACAAAGAAACTGTGGTGTATATGTATACAATGGAATACTACTCAGCCATAAAAAGGAATGAATTAACGGCATTTGCAGCAACTGGGATGAGACTGGAGACGATTATTCTAACTCAGGAATGGAAAACCAAACATCACATGTTCTCACTCATATTTGGGAGCTAAGCTATGAGGATGCAAAGGCCTAAGAAAGACAAAATGGACTGTGGGGACTCAAGGGGAAAGGGTGGGAAGCGGGTAAGGAATAAAAGGTCACAAATTGGGTGCAGCACAGTGTATACTGCTCAGGTGATGAGTGCACCAATCTCTCACAAATCACCACCAAAGAACTTACTCATGTAACCAAACACCACCTGTTCCCCAATAACCTATGCAAATAAAAAAATAATAATTTAAAAAAAGGAATGATACACTTAGGTTTGAGTATCTGGAATCAATTTCTTGAGTTTTCAAAAGTGTCAATGTATAAATAAGTTGTACATCAGTACCCAGTTTCCATTAAATGAAACAAATTTATGAAACTCTATTATTGATTTATTCAACTGTTAAAAACCAAATGTTCTGCAATGTAAGGCAATATGCCAAGCCCAGTAGGCTGATATAAGGCACACTACCTAACCATAAGGAACTTACATTAAGCACACCTAATCCATTATTACCTCTCTAATAGGCCTCCCTCTTTTTCCCTATGTCTTTGCTGAGATGGTAGCACGGATATTTTCAGTTAAAGTCCATTCCTTGGATCTTTATTTGCCCACTATTAAATCAGGTTTCATAGGATAGTTAACATAAAGAGATCCTGGATATTAAAAAGCATTCCATCCATGAGGAGTAAACTATACAGTTTCAAGAATACAGGGATCTTTGATCTCTCATTAGACCATGAGACTGGGTCTTGAATCTGCCAAATTTTTATCTCCAGTATTTAACTGGAGTAACTGGCACAGAATAGGCACTCATAAATGCTTGCTGAATGACTGACTTGAACCAAAAAGATTGTTGGATTAACTGTGTAGCCACAAGTACTTAATACATAGGCTCTCTACGTTCTACTAAAGACAGTTCTATGAAGACAAATCAAAGTGAATGCTCCTAAGTACTCTTGAAACTCCTGGTTCATTAACTTAACCCTGGAGACACAAACATAGTAACCTGAAATTTTATGTGGTTTTCTACATTTTTTGCATGACATAGTTTTACAAATAGCTACAGTTCAGAATCAGAATAATAAGCATGCATAGCATAGTACAATACCTTTCAGTTTAACTGCCACATCAACATAGGATTGCAAAAATGCCATGGATACTGCTTGCCCTACATGAAAATGAAAAATTCAACAGATATTACTGAGTATCTCCAAAGCATCCACACTGATACGTAACAAATATACAGATTTATGAGGTTTCCCAAAATTATTGTTAATCAGAAATATTCTACTATACATTTCTTAACATAGTCCAACCACTTACGAGTTTCAAAAGCAACTGATTTTCCGCACTTGTACTGCAAGGAATATAGCTAAATAGCTATGATTTGAAGATAAAAGCAATACACTCACTATAAATCTATAATAACTTAATATGTTAAAATCATTAGTGTGAGTCACAATTTTTCAAAATTAATGAACATCTAGTTTAATCATTAACCTTTAATTTGTAAATCAGATATAAATAAATTGCACAATCCCAGAATCAGAAGTAAATGCTTCCATGCACACAGTCTACTTGAGACATACGAAAGCAATTTCATTTTACAACGTGCAATACATGGAATGCCAAAAATTAAATCTGTGTTTTTAAATGTCCTAATATGTAATAGTCTCCTCTAAAGGGTCATACTCACAACCAGCATAGAAGAGTACTATGCTGTCAGAAGCCATCACTGTTGCATTAAATGTTTCTTCTGTTAGTTCCACTGTGAGTTCCAAAGGTAATTTTCTCTTCCTATCTCTGAAAACAGTTTCTGCCACTTCATCATCCTGAACATCTGAAATGTTGGAAAAGAAATTAATTTAAATATTGATGTATAATGAAAACTATTTAAGCTCTTCTCATAGGAAGCATGTAAGAATTCAGTACTTTATACAAACTTTTGAATTCATCCTATCTTAATAGTTAGGATGCATGATATTTTAAAAACTTTCCAGTTGCTTAACTGACGCTGAGATGCTTCCTGACCTAGAAGTTGTAAAGTTTTAGTCAATTTCAAAATTAAAACTTGTTCTACAAAGAATATTAATAGTGCTGTTTTGTTTATGTTGCCTCTACTATATGCCAAGCATTGTGACAGGCACTAGGAAAACTGGTAAACAAAACAGACATAGTCCTGACCACATGGAACTTCTATCTATGGAAAAGTCAGATAAACTGATCACTGAATAAACATATAATTATAAATTATGACCAATTTGTGAAGAAAGGTAAAAGATACACTGAGAGATTATATAACAGGGCTATTTAGATTGGGAAGCCCAAAATCTGCCAGGTAGAGAATCAAGAAAAGAATGTTTTAGACAAAGAGAATTACATATGCAAAAGCTCTGAGACATACAAGAGTTTAGCACATACAAGGCTGAGAGAAGGCAAATTTGACTAAGACAAGATGGGGCTGAAGGAATAAACAGCATGAGAAAACTCTAGGCTAGGCAGTGGCTAGATCATAAGAGGTCACATGAGACAAGAAGTCTGGATTTTATCCAAAAAGCATCAAGTTATGAGTGGATTCTGAATATGTGAAAACTCTTCCTTAATTTAGACAGACCAATCAATAGACTGATAGATCCATCCATCCATCCATCCATGTATCTTCAAAAATACATTTGGATTCATAAATATTCTGTTGGAAGTTTGCAGAGATTGTATGGTAACACAGATGGAGCATATAACTTGACTAAAGGATAAAGCTTCTTAGAAGAGTTGATACTACCTGAATATGAAAAGAAAAAGAAAACTCAGGTAGGCAGAGAAGAAAGGCAGTGGTGGCATAAAGAGCAAAGAGAACGGCATGAGCAAAGGCACAGTGGCATGTAACAGCATGGTGCAATCGGAAGTTCAAACACTGACTGGATATATGATGATAATAAGAATTGTTAATTTTTTAGATGTAGTAATAGTATTAATTATGTTAATATTAAAAATGAAAATCTTGTATTTCTGAAACCCAGGGAAATACTTACAGATGAAATCTTATGTTTGGGACTTGCTACAAAACAGTAAGAGGTAGGGGGTGACTGGAGCAGGATTAGCCATGGTTTGATAATGTGAGGCCAAGTAATGGATAACAAGAATTTGTTCTATTATTCTATCTCCTTTACGGTATGTTCATAATTCTCTGTAACAACACACTAAAAAGAAAGAAGGGAGAAAGAATACATTCATAGAACTAAAGTATTGTTTTATACATAATTTCTAATACAGTCACACACCACATAATGATATTTCAGTCAACAAGAGACCACATATACAACTGTAATCCCTTAAGATCATAATGGAGCTGAGAAATTCCTATCATCTGGTGATGTAGTGGCCACTGTAGCATTGTAGCACAACACATTACTCACATGTTTGTGGTGATGCGGGTGTAAACAAACCTACAGTGAGTCATATAGCACATAAGGCCAGGCATGGTGGCTCACACCTGTAATCCCAGCACTTTGGGAGGCCGAGGTGGGTGGATCACTTGAGGTCAGGAGTTCAAGGCCAGCCTGGCCAACATGGTGAAACTCTGTCTCTACTAAAAATACAAAACATCAGCCGGGCATGTTGGCACATGCTTGTAATCCCAGCTACTTGGGAGGCTGAGGCAGAAGAATCACTTGAACCCAGGAGGTGGAGGTTACAGTGAGCCGAGATTGCACCGCTGTACTCCAGCCTGAGCGACAAGAGCAAAGTTCTGTCTCAAAAAAAAAAAAAAAAGTATAGCACATACAATTACGTACAGTAAATAATACTTGATAATGATAATAAAGGACTAGATTATTGGTTTATATATTTACTATACTCTTATCATTAGAGTGTACTCCTTTCACTTACAAAATAAAAAGTTCACTGTAAAACAGCCTCAGGTAGGTCCTTCAGGAGGCGTTCTAAAAGAAGGCATTATTATCATAGGAAATGACAGCTCCATGCTTGTTACTGTCCCTGAAGACCTTCCAAAGGGACACAATGTGGAAGTGGAAGCGGGTAATATGGATGATCTTGACCCTGTATAAGCCTAGGCTGATGTGTGTTTGTGTTTTTGTTTTTAGAGAAAAGTTTAAAACGTAAAACGTAAAAGTTTTAAATGGGAAAAAAAGCTTATAGAATAAGGATATAAAAAAAGAAAATATTTTTGTACAGCTGTATGATGTGTTTGTGCTTTAAGTTAAATGTTATTACAAAACAGTCAAAATGTTTTTAAAAATTGTAAAAATGTATAAAGTAAAAAAGTTATAGTAAGCTGAAACAAATTATTGAAAAAAATTCATAAATTTAGTACAGCCTAAGTGTACAGTATTTATGAAGTCTACAATCATGTAATGTTCTAGGCCTTTACATTCACTCACTGACTTACCCAGAGCAACTTCCAGTCCTGTAAGCTCCATACATGGTATGTACCCTATACAAATGTACCATTTTTTATCTTTTATACCGTATTTTTACTGTACCTCTTCTATGTTTACACAGGTTTAGATACATAAATATCTACCACTGTGTTACAGGTACCTACAGTATTCAGTACAGTAACATGCCTAGGTTTGTGGCCTAGGAGCAATAGGCTAGACCATACACCCTAGG
This sequence comes from Mandrillus leucophaeus, assembly GCF_000951045.1. NCBI lineage: Eukaryota > Metazoa > Chordata > Mammalia > Primates > Cercopithecidae > Mandrillus > Mandrillus leucophaeus. Next base: position 4,231,898 of record NW_012106475.1, on the reverse strand, counting down.
TGTGTAATAGGCTACACCATGTACGTTTGTGTAAGTGAACTTTATGATGTATGCTCAATGAAATTACCTAATAATGCATTTCTCAGAAAGTATCCTCATTGTTAAGAGACACATGACCATACTATAAATTAAAATTCTAGATCTGGATTTCAACACAACCTCAGCCATTTTCTAACTGTACGACTCTAGTCAATCACATAACTCTCTGGGCCTCAATGTTCAACTCTTGTGAAGCATGAGAGTTGCACTATATAACTTTAAGGTACTTATAAGCACCAAATTCCATGACACTAAAAAATTACATTCTCAATACCAAAATTAGCAAAGACCTATTTTCTTATTTACCACATTTTTTCTTGTTATTCATATATTTTCATTTTCCTGTCAGTCTTCTCTGTTTCTTTTTCCTCCTTTCCCTCTCTTCTTATATTCTAATAAGCTACCATCACTTGTAAATTTAGTCACTCCTCAGCTCTACCTTCCACCTATTCATTAATAATATACACACTATTTTCAGTCTTTTTTTTTTTTTTGAGACAGGGTCTCACTCTGTTGTCCAGGTTGGAGTGCACTGGCACGATCTCAGCTCACTGCAATCTCCATCTCCTGGGCTCAAGCGATCCTCCCACCTCAGCCTCCCAAGGAGCTGGGATTACAGGCACATACCACCATGCTTGGCTAATTTTTGTATTTTTTGTAGAGATAGGGTTTTGTCATGTTGCCCAGGCTGGAACACAGGCTTCTTTCCTTTTGCCCTTTTGTGGAACCAGTGTTTTTCATTCTGATTCCATTTTGCCGATTTCTCTGGGGTACACCTGTCTCTGATTTACATTCAAAGACGGTAATAAATTCTTTCCTAACCCTCATCTAGTCTTCCTTTGTAAACGGGAGTGATACAAAGGGAGGGGGAAGAATTATATATGGGCACAACACCATACAACATTCTGGGCCAATATGGATTACTGATAATAGGAAGTTAAGATGAAAAATAAACAAAAAAGGCAAAGCTGCAAAAGAAATACTAGAAACAGGCTGGAGGTTATTGAACGTTTCCAACACAAAGAAATGAAAAATGCTTGAACTGATGGATACGCTAATTATCCTGACCTGATCATTATACATTATATGTATTGAAACATCACTATGTACCTCACAAATATGTACAATTATTATTGGTCAAATGAAAAAATAAAAATAAAAACCAGAAAGATAAGGCAGCATCAGAGGGTAAATAAGGCCATAGAGTCAGGAAACAATATAGGGGCTGTGGCCACAAAGAAATCTTCAAACAGGCGACTCCCACTGAAGACAGGAATCAAATAAACTGAGATTGCGGACAAGTCCTCTAACTCTGAAGGTTCAAATACAGGAACCATTACAGGAATAAGCGAGGAAACAGACCAGAACACAGGTCTGCTTATGTAATGACAAGCCCACTGAGAACTCCAGAGAGGAACACAAGCAATTCTAACCCCTGCATATCGGAAAAGAAACCAGAGCTCCACTCAAATCAAGAAACTGGTCATTGTAACAGTGAAAGCTCTTATTAAATTTATAATATAGATTTTGATCACAATGTATGGAGCTCATGAAAATGATATGTAAATTGCTTCCTTCTTGGAGCTTATAATGGTACTATATAAACCACTCAAGTATTTACTATATGGTATACAAAAATGAACAAGACATAATCCTTGATTTAGAAATACTTATAGACTAGTGGAGAAGAGAAAAAAGTAAATGAATAATTACAGAAGAGGATTAATGTTATGAAAGATGTATCAGGAATAATTATTTCACTATTGCCCAATTGTTGCTTTAAAAATATGAAATTTTAGGCCACTAGATTATTTTAGTGAAGTATTCTTGACTGTCATTAATAAATAAGATTTTATTTCAGGATGCTTGAGTTCTAGCCCAGGCCCCACCACCTGCCACTTGTGGGACTTCGGGCGGATCACTGAACTCAAGAAATGCAGACTCATTGCGTACAAAATGAAGGTGGTATCAGCTAACTCAGAGCATAACAATCAAGGTAAATAATATGTGGGAAAAAGCCTTAAAAACCATACAATACTTCATAAATGTAAGCAATAAATTTTTTTAAAAGCTGAAATAACTGTTTAAAAGAAGTGTTAAAATGTTACTGAAAGTTACTCCTTATACCATTAACAACTGGATTTATTTACAAGTACAAATATAACAATATTTATTAGAACTCCATTTCCTAATAAAAATAGTAACAATGAATTATCATGTTGTAGTTTCTAAGTAGAGTTTTTAAACACGGACTAGTCCAGAATGGCTGAAAGAACTGATATGAAAGATGAAGGCACAGACGTGGGAAGTTTGAAGCCTGATATGTAACAGTAAATGCTAATACACTAAACAAAATATAGCATCCTTACATCTGTCAACAAATCAACTTGACAAAATGTGATTCAAAATAAATTCCGCCAGGTTTCTTTACAGAGTCTTAATCTGAATACATTCTTCGAGAAAGTTAATTCATTAGAAATTTCACTGACTTTATGGGTGCTAGGCAGGATAAGGAAGGGATGAGAATCATAACACATTACCTATATCTGGACCTTCCATGTCATCGTCTTCATCTTCTTGTATTTCCTCAATGTGCGTATTATGTTCCACATGAGATATTATTAAATCAACATCATGTAATACCAAAAATTCCACTGGAACTCCCTAGAAATACATTAATTTTTTAAAAATGAATATAGCAAAGTATTTTGACATAAAAATGTTTTACTTGGACCAGGTGTGGTGGCTCACACCTGTAATCCCAGCACTTTGGGAGGTCAAGGTGGGTGGATCACCTGAGGTCAGGAGTTCGAGACCAGCCTGGCCAACATGGTGAAACCCCATCTCTACTAAAAATACAAAAATTAGCCAGGCGTGGTGGCACATGCCTGTAATCCCAGCTATTTGGGAGGCTGAAACAGGAAAATCGTCTGAACCCCAGGAGGAGGTTCAGTGAGGCGAGATTGTGCCACTGCACCAGCCTGGGTGACAGGGTAAGACCAAAAAAACACAAGTTTTACTTGTTTGACACTAAAATAAAACTAAGCCTTTGAACTTCAATTCTAAAACCTAGCAAAACGTAAAAGGAAAGGTAACTCCAAAATTACTATGAAAAGAAAAGCATCCAAAGCACACCTTCTATAAAGACAATGGCTACACTGAAAAAGGTGGCAAAAAAGGTGCTGAAAGCTTCACTTCCTTCTTGTCACAACCACATTATATTGAAGTCTGTAAAACATTTCACATATAACAGCAAGTTCTACTTCTTTATAAAATGAAAATATATATAATTTTACTGCAAATAGAGCAAATCAAAATTGATTATTCCAACATTCCACGGAAATATTCAAAACAATATTCATCTAAATTAATTCCACTAATAAGTTCAATTTCCTGTTTAGCTATAAACAACATTAAATTACTATGTGCTCCCAGTTATTTTAAGAATACCAAATTCTACTGAGATCAATATTACTTAATATTAAAAATATTATTTAAGATTTATTTTACTATTGCCCAAGTGTTACACTTTTAAAATATGAAATTTTAAGCCAAGAGATTATTTTAGCAAAGTGTTCTTGACTGTAACTCTATATTGGAATAAAGCTATGAGCTCTAAGTATGTTTGTTCTTTGCTATCACATATCTTCATTTTTTAACATTATATTCAAAACAAGCAATTTTGATTTCTACAGAAATATAATAAACTTAAAAAGTAGAGGAATCAAAATTAAACTTAATTTGTTCCAAAGATTCACAGAAATTTTTGTAGTAAGAGTAAGCCTTTTAATTAAAGTATAACATTAACACAGAAAAGAACAAAAATTTTAAGTATAGAGTTTGAGGGATTTTTACAAAGTGGACATATTTGTATCACCACCACACAGATTAAGATACAGAACATCATCAGCACACCCAGTGGCCATCTTCTTGGTCTTCCTGTCATTAACATCACCCAAAAGTAATCACTATTCTGTCTTTCATCACTGCTATGGTTTGAATTGTTTTATCTTGTTTATTTTTTTGAGACAGGGTCTCTCTCTCTGTCACCCAGGGTAGACGTGCAGTGGCACAATCACGGCTCACTGCAGTTTCAACCTCTGGGGCTCAAGTGATTCTCCCACCTCAGCCTCCTGAGTAACTGGGACTATAGGCATGCACGACCATACCCAGCCAATTTTTTGTAGAGATGGGGTCTCCCAATGTTGCCTAGGCTGGTGTTGCACTCCTGGGCTCAAGTGATCCACCTGCCTCAGTCTCCCAAAGTGCTAGATTACAGGCATGAGCCACCATGCCCAGCCCAATGTTATTTTAAACAAAACGCAGGATATCTAGCATAATCCTGATTTTGTTTTTTTAAAAAAATACATATAAATATGTGAACATAGGATAAAAACCAGACTGACACATGATAAAAGCATCAAAATGTTAACAGCAATTTTCTTTGAATAGGAGCAATTTATAATTTACAGATTTTTCTATAATAAAATATATTACTTTAAGACCACATATATTAGCTTTCTTTAAATAAACAGATATTGTAGAACAATACATAAAACAACTAACCTTTTCTGCTCTTTTGAAGACCACATTAGCATGCTGAGGAATGTTCACTTCCAAAGAGTCCCTTTTTCAAAATGGAAATAAATGTTTTATGTTGCTAATGTGAAGACTAATAGTCACCCAGGACGTCAATAGAAAACATAACTATATTCTTATACTAAAAATTATGAAAAAATATTACAATTTAGTGACTGAAAAATTTTACACATAAATATAGACCAGATTTTCTAGTCTCCATCTTAATCTCCATCTTCATTTATAACAAGGTTTTAAGTTCTAAGTTTTCATCAACCATAAATGAATGTACGGATTTTAGCATAGCAACTAGTTCTAACTATATTGGAATCCATTAAAGATTTGAGTTTACTTACAAGTGATTAAATTATCAAATTTTAAAACATGGAAACTATTAGTGTTTTGCTAAACATAATAAATATTTGATGTTTAAGATACCTTAACAAGAGCAGAACTCCTGCTTTTCCCAGAAGACGCCAAGCAACCCATTCTGCAGTTCTTCTATCAGCTTCATAAGTAGCCTGTTGGCTAACAATAAACACCAGTGGCAAGCCTAGCTGGAGATGAACAGTTGAAACTTGTTGAGGATCTTCAGCAACTTCAGTCTTCATTTAAAAAAAAAAAAAAGAAAAAAAGTGATAATAATATTCCAACATTTGGATTCAAATTCTCCTAATTCTTATTAATAAAGTCACAAGTAAAAAAAAGTCTGTAAAATAATCCAACACTAACAGAAATGATCTCCTAATTTCCTGAATTTAATGCTCCCAATGTACCTATATAGTTTTGTTTGTTTGTTTTTTGAGACAGAATCTTGCTCTCTCATAAGGCTGGAGTGCAATGGCACAATCACAGCACATTGTAGCCTTAGCCTTCTGGGCTCAAACAATCCTCCCACTTCAGCCTCCCGAGTAGCTGGGACCACAGATGTACACCACCGTGCCTAGTTTTTGTTTTTGTTTTTTTTTTTTTATTTTTTGTAGAGACAAGGTCTCCCTATGTTGCCCAGGCTGGTCTTGAACTCCTGGGCTCAAGTGATCCTCCGGCCTTGGCCTTCCAAAGTGATGGGATTACAGGCATGAGCCATCATGTCTGGACCTCTGTAAGTTTAGGCATTATAAAACTAATAGATTTCATAAGAAGTTAAACCAAAAATTATAATCATAAAGAATAAACATATTACAAACAAACAAAAACAATAAATAAAACTGTGGGACTAATTGATAAATATTTCAAGGGAAACAGAACAGATAACTAAGGAATAAACTTTTTCATATAAGAATTTAACATATAATGACATATTACAAAACAATGAGGAATATCTGAGTTAAAGCAGCAAATTAAATACACACATCTAATTTCACTCCCTTCAGAACTCCCAGGAAAACTACAGCAGTGGGATTTTTAAAAGAGATAAACACACGTATGTCAAGAAGGGAAGAGAAGAAATGGTAGCACAATTTTAGAAGTCAGAATAATAACTGACTTAGGAGATCCTACAAGGCAAAACCCTAAGTCATCAGAGGGAAAACTGCGTTTTAACTACAGGATCCTAAAATTGCTCAGGAACTGTCGGTGTCAGGCATATCTGGACCTGGGAAGGAAATATTGGAAGGGAAGTGGCAGGAAGGCTCTAAAATAAGGAGGAATGTGTCAAAGCTTTTCAGAGGTAGTTAGATCCCTAGATTCCCCTCCCCAACTCTATGAGCTTAAACAACTGTCACTTCCCCACACCAGCAGAAATCTAGGAACAGCTGACAGTGTGGACACCATGCTGAAATCAGGGAGATTAAGTAACCAAATGTTGAGACGTTCGCCTCACCCCAGCTCTCTTTCCACTCAGTTCCCAGAATGCCAGCAGCCAGGCCTTTGTCCTCAATTGGAATTTGTATCCTTTTTGGGGGACTGAGTAACCCCCAAAAGCCTAAAGATACTGACATTGGGATTCGCCAAAAAGCAGGCCAGGCCCAATTACTCTATGGAGCTCTAGGCTCGGCCTTGCTCACCATTTCAGTCTGCTTACTGCCTAAGAGACGTGGACTTCTGCCACTGCTACCTGCACCTTCTCCACTTTCCACCATAGATGTCTCCCAGACAAGACACAACCACACTCCTTGAATTCTCACACAGAGAAAGTGTGAGAATCCGGAACAGTGTTGCCTGCCTCTGCCCCTCCTCCACTCTCCTCTCTTGCTGCCACCCAGCACAGCTGGCTTCAGGGTCCATCTTAGCACTGCTTGGCATTCCCAGGACATTTGAACTAGGCAGGGAGGTGGGGTGTCATGTGGCCAGGTGGCCAGAAGGCACTGGGAAATCCCATGGGATGGTCTGTGAAGATCAGACACATATCAGTCATGGGGCAGAAATGTCAAATACAGCTTACAATGGTGCCACCTTCTCACCATTCCACCTTCCCAACCCTCCTCGGCCCAGTCAGCCAAAGAGGGTCAGTACTATTTTGGCCACATCTCTCAAGTCTCCCCCAACCCCAACTGCCTTGAAGTCTCTGCTCTTTGTCAGAGACTTGCAAAGACTGATGTTTTTGTTCTGTTTTCTCATCATTCCATTGTGATAGTAAGAAACTAAGAAGATTAATGAAAAGGTCAGGCACAATGGCCCATGCCTGTAATCCCAGCACGCTGGGAGGCCAAGACGGAAGACCACTTGAGCTCAGGAGTTCAAGACCAGCCTGGGCTACAAAGCGTGATGCTGTCTCTATTTTTTTTAAAGAAAAAATTAAATAAAAATTTAAAAAGAAGAGTAATGAAGAAATAAGATGTGAACACATCACTGTTACATATGTATACATACATATTTAAAAGTCACCAAATCCCACCAATGTTAGAATTTCCAATCAGTTTTTAGTTTCAAATTCTAAATTGTGAATAGACATCCAAGGATTAACAAACACCTGAGGAAAGCCTCCAACATGAAAGACAGAAACTAGAACACATAGAAAAATAAATAACATAGAGAAAATACAGACTATATGGGAAGAAGAAAGGTTCAGAAACCACCATAGACAACCTTAAGGAGATGGGAAGAAACTGGATCCATAAAGAAATGAAAAATAAAGTTAAATAAATCTCCCAGAAAGCACAACAGAAATAGATGGAAGACAGAGAAAAAAAAGGTAATAAAATTGAAGGACTAGTTCAAGAGGTCTAATATTTAAATAATGCAAGTCACAGAAAAAGAGAAGGGAGAAAATAGAAGAAATCATCACTAAAATAAACACAAAATTTTCCCACAACTGAAGGACACGAGTTGTCAGATTGAAAGAGCCCACTGAATAACCAATAGAGTGGATAAAAGCAGATACAAAGGAAGTTCTCCCAAACTTTCTAATAATTGAACCTTTTTTTTTTTTTAGATAGAGTCTCGTTCTCTCACCCAGGCTGGAGTGCAGTGACAGGGTCTCAGCTCACTGTAACCTCTGTCTCCCAGGCTCAAGCAATCCTCCCATCTCAGCCTCCACCAAGTAGCTGGGACTACAGGCATGTATCACCACGCCCAGCTAATTTTTATATATTTTGTAGAGATGGGGTTTCGCTCGGGCTGGTCTCAAACTCCTGGACTCAGTCAATCCACCCACCTTGGCCTCTCAAAGTGATTCCTATCACCAGGGCATAGGAATCTTGGGAGCTGCCTTAGAAGTCTGTCTACCATAGGTAAGTACAGATATGTAGATAGATAGATATATCTATAGATATATATATATATAGAGAGAGAGAGAGAGAGTACTCAATAACTTGAGTTATTAAGTACTCTTAAGTTATTTTGTCTACCATAAGTAGTCCTGTTCCCTGAACTTTGTCTACCATAGGTAGACAAAATGCTAAGATGGCCCCCAAGATTCCTACCCCCTAGTGAACAAATCTTGTATAATCCCCTCCCCTGAGTGTCAGTAGGACCAGTGGGTAGCCATTCCTTTGGTTAGGTGACATTACATAGGAGTCTGTTGTAGCACACTCAAGTAAGATTCTCCCACTGGCTTTGAAGGAGCAAGCTGCAATGTTGTGAGAGGGCCATGTGGCAAGGGCTTGAGATTAGCCTGTAGGAAATGAGAACAACCCCTGTCCAACAGCCAGCAAGAAAACAGGAACCTGGGTCTTACAACCACAAGCAACCAATTTCTGCCAAAAACCTAGATGAGGGGAATACCCTGAAGGAGTAAAAATGACTGTTTGTTTTTCCTTGTGTATTCGGAGAACTATTAGTAATTCAGTGTTATAAAGCAAAAAGGAGGAAGAATCAGCAAGGCTAGAAATCTGGCAAGGGGCCAGATCATTGAAAGCCACAAATATCCTGCCAAGAAAATGGGGTTTTATTGTGTAAGTAAAGTGAAGCCATTTACGAATTGCATGAAGTCATGATCACATTTTAAAATATCACTCTGTCAGCTTTCAAATGAGATTTCAGATGTAAAATTACATGCAGGAAGATGTAGGGATTAAGAATGTTTTCCCAGATGTCTGCCATCAATGAATGGAAAGTAAGATAACCAAAATAATAGAGAAAGAACCAGTGGTGGTAAAGGACAATACCTTAATGTCACATGTGTTGTGCTTAAGGAGGGATACATCCAATTAACAGTTAGATATATGGGTGGGAGCTCCAAATAAATATGTGACCTGAAAATTCAGATTTGAGAATCCATGTAGTTAATACCACAGAAACAAATGAGATCACTTGAGGGGTGTGCTTTGAGCAACTATCACTGTGTAGCAAAGTACCCTAAAACCTGATACCTTAAAATGTCAAGAATCATTTCTTTTGCTCAAATATGTGTAAGCTCATCTCTGCTTCATGTGGCATCAGTAGGCTATTTCAACTGGAGGCTGAAGATTCTACTTTACAGATGGCTCATGCACATGGCTAACAAGCTGTTGCTGACTATCAGGAGCTCAGCCAGGGCTGTGGTCTAAGGGCCTTGATTCTCCTCTTCGTGGGCTTCTCCTCAGGCTGCTTAGTCTAACAATAAGATGGGGGTTTTCAAGAATGAGTAAATAAAGAGAGCAAGGCAGAAGCACATGACATTTTGTGAAATATAGCCATTAATGATATATGAAGTCATATATCATCACCTTAGCCTCATTCTGTTGGTCAAGGCAGTTACAAAAGCCCAACCAGGTTCAGGTAGAGGAGTCACAGACTCCACCATTCCACAGGCACAGGGATAGGGTGACATGATAAGGGGAGCTTATGGGATAGGAGGTACTGTTGGACTTCATGAGTCTTGGAGAAAGGAGGGAACCTATTCTGCATGTGGGAGGGATTACTGCAGCCGTAGTCTGCCCCCTGGCTACAACAACTCATATCCCTTCCATGTATAAAATACACACCTCTCTCCAAGCCTCCTAAAGCCTCATCCCATCAAGCTTTGATTGAGATCTGTGCAAAATGTAATACATCATCTACATTTAGTTCCAGGTGCAGGTAAGTCCTTTGCATACAGCTCCTGGAAAACTATTCCTCTCAATCTGAAGACCTGTGAACTAAAGAGACAGATCAGCTGGGCATGGTGGCTCACACCTGTAATCCCAGCACTTTGGGAGGCCAAGGTGGGCAGATTACGAGGTCAGGAGATCAAGACCATCCTGGCTAACATGGTGAAACCCCGTCTCTACTGAAAATACAAAAAAATTAGCTGGGCGTGGTAGCAGGCGCCTGTAGTCCCAGCTACTCAGGAGGCTGAGGCAGGAGAATGGCGTGAATGAACCCAGGAGGCAGAGCCTGCAGTGAGCCAAGATTGCGCTGCTGCACTCCAGCCTAGTTGACAGAGAGAAACTCTGTCTCCAAAAAAAAAAAGAGACAGATCATTTTCCTCAATATATACACAACAGACAATGATGGGACAGGCATAGTATAACCACTATATACACTCCTAGTTGAAGCAGGGAAAAATGGAGGCACACGATAGTCACTGGTCTATAACAACTCTGAGGTTTGTTCAGGAATATGTTGCCAGTTCCTTGACTAGGCCTCAGTCCTGTTCCCTGAACTTGAGACTCTTGGTTACAAAGTCTGGGCTTTGGTCTGCCCTCCAACTCGTCATTTTTTTAAAACAAAACAAAACAAAAAACAAAAAAAGGAGCCTGTGATTGCAGCTGAGTAGATTTCTTAGCCTTTTCCTGCCCCTAAAAATTTGGAGGTATAAAGTACATATATCATTTTGTGCTATTTCTGTGTCTTACCATACAAGTTGGTATAATTCTTTTAAAATCTTGTGAGTTTCCTAATTATGAATTTTTTTTTTTGAGACAGAGTCTCACTCTGTTGCCTGGCTGCAGTACAGTGGCACGATTACAGCTCACTACAGCCTTGACTTCCCCAGGCTCAGGGGATCCTCCCACCACCTCAGCCTCCCAAGTAGCTGGGAATACAGGTGCACATCATCATACCCAGCTAATTTTTTATGTTTTTGTAGAGATGGGGTCTTCCTATTTTGCTCAGGCTGGTCTCAAACTCCTGGCCTCAAGTGATCCACCCACCTCAGCCTCCCAAAGTGCTGGGATTATAGGTGGGAGCCACTGCACCCGGCCTAACTATGAAGTTATAATCCATTCCATTTGACAAAAAACAAAATCACAAACATCCTTCATAGGCAGAGAAAGTCACAGGGTAGAAGTATAAAAATTATAACTAAATAAAATATGTAATATAAATAGAAATTAGTGTTAGATATAAAAGTGACAGAAACACTCCTGCATTGGGGTGCAACTACCAATATTTTTCTACAATTCATGTATTACTATCAAATAACTCAAATTACTTAAAAATTAACTTTCAAAAATGATATAATAACAGGATTATAGAAGACTATTATGAACAATTATATGCCAATAAATTTGATAACTTACAAGAAATAAATTCTTAGAAACATATAACCTACCAAGACTGAATCATTAAGAAATAGAAAATCTGAACAGATCTAGAACTAGTAAGAAAATTAAATCAGTAATCAAAAACCTCCCAAAAAAGAAAAGTCCAGGACCAGATGCCTTCACTGGAAAATCCAACTAAACATTTAAAGAATTAATGCCAATCTTTCTTAACTTCTTCCAAAAATTTGAAGAGGTGAGAATATTTCCAAACTCATTTTATGAGGCCAGCATTACCCTAATACTAAAGTCAAAGATACTTCTAGAAAAGGAAACTACAGAGCAGTATGAGCAATATCCCTAATGAACATTAAGGCAAAAATCCTCATCAAACACTACCAAACTGGGCCAGGAGCGGTGGCTCATGCCTGTAATCCCAGTACTTTGGGAGGCTGAGGCTGGTGGATTGCCTGAGCTCAGGAGTTCAAGACCAGCTGGGCAACACGGTGAAACCCCATCTCTACTAAAATACAAATAGTTAGCCGGGGCATGGCAGCGTGTGCCTGTAATCCCAGCTACTCAAGAGGCTAAGACAAGAGAATAACTTGAACCCAGGAGGCAGAGGTTGCAGTGAGCCGAGATTGCACCACTGCACTCCAGCCTACGTGACAGAGCAAGACTCTGTCTCAAAATAAGAAAAAAAAAAAAAAACCTACCAAACTGAAGTCAGCAGCACATTAAAAGGATCACTCATCATGAGCAAGTGGGATTTATGCTTGTGATGCAAGGATGGTTTGACATACAGAAACTAATTAATGTAATACTGTATACCAAGTTGACAGAACAAAGGACAAAAATCACATGGTCATTTCAATTGATGCAGGAAAAGCATTTGAAAGTATTCAACACCATTTCATGATAAAAACTCTCAAAAAACTAGGAATAGAAAGAAATTACCTCAAGATATTAAAGACCATAAATGAAAAGCCCAGCCAGTATCATATTCAACAGTAAAAAAAAACTGAGAACTTTCCCTCTAAGACCATGAACAAGTCAAGGATACCCACTCTTGACACTTTTATTCAATGTAGAACTAAAAGTCCTAGCCACAGCAATTAGGTAAGGAAAACAAATAAATGCATCAAAATTGGAAAAGAAGAAGTAAAATTATCTCTGTTCACAGGTAACAGGATCTTATATGTGGGAAACCCTAAAGATGACACACACACACACACACACACACACTCTCATGCACACACCAGAAAACCATGAGAACCATTTTGCAGGATAGAAAATCAGCACACAAAAATCAGTTGCATTTCTATACACTAATAATGAACAATCCAAAAAGAAAATTAAGAAAATAATCCCATTTACAATAGCATTGAAAAAGAATAAAATACTTTGGAATAAATTTTCAAAAGGAGGCAAAATACCTTTATACTGAAAACTACAAAACATTGCTGAAAGAAAATTTAAAAGACATAAATAAATGGAAAGACATTGTGTGTTCATAGATTAGAAGACTTAATAATATTATTAAAATGTCTATACTACCCAAAGCAATCTACAGATTCAATGCAATCCCTATTAAACTCCCAACAGTACTTTTTGCAGAAATAGAAAAAAAAATCCTAACATTCATATGGAATCTCAAGGGATTTCAAATAGCCCAGACAATCTTGAGACAGAAGTACAATGCTAGAGGCCTCACACTTTCTGATTTCAAAATATATTACAAAGCTACAGTAATCAAAATAGCCTAGTACTGGCATAAAAACAGACACATAGACCAATGGAACAAAACAGAGAGCCCAGAAATAAACCTCGTGTATATGGTCAAATGATCTTTGACAAGGATGTCAAAATCACTCAGTAAAGAAAGGACAGTCTCTCTTCAATAGACGGTGTTGGGAAAACTGGGTATCCACATGCAAAAGAATGAAAATGGACCTTTATCTTACACCATATACAAAAATTAACTCATAATGGATTAAATACTTAAATAAGACCCGAAAGTAAAACTCCTAAAAGAAAACATACGGGGAAAAGTTTTATGACATTGAAATAGGCAACGATTTCTTGGATATGACAACAAAAGCACAAACCACAAAAGCAAAAATAGACAAACTAAAACTTCTAACAGAGTAAAAAGACAACTGAAAGAATGAGAGAAAAGGTCTGCAAACCATATATGAGATAAAGAGTTAATATACAGAACACTTAGAGAACTCCCGCAATTCAACAACAAAACAAGTAACTCAATTTTGTAAATGGGCAAAAGACTTGAATAGGCATTTTTCCAAAGAAGATATACAAATGGCCAAGCATATGAAATAATGCTCAACATCACTAATCATCAGGAAAATAAAACTCGAAACTACAATGAGGTATCATCTCATACCCTTTAGAATGGCCACTATCAAAAAAAAAAAAAGAAAAGAAAGAAGAAAAGAATGACAAATGTTGGTGAAGATATGAAGAACTGAACCCTTGTGCACTGTTGGTGAGATTGTAAAACGGTATAGACACTATGAAAACAGTACAGTCATCCCTGGGTATCCATAAGGAATCAGTTTCTGTATGCCCCTTAAATACCAAAATCTACAAATGTTCAAGTCCTTTATATAAACTGTCATAGTATTTGCATGTAACCTACACACTCTATCCTGTATATCTTAAAATCATCTCTAGATTATTTATAACATCAAATACAATGCAAATGCTATGTAAACAGTTGTTATACCATAATTTAATTTTGAATTATTTTATTGTTTTATTTTTATTTTGTATTGGGTTTTAATCATTTTTTTATCTGCAGTTGGTTTAATCCAAGGATGCAGAATCCACAGATACAGAGGGCTGAGTATATGGAGGTTCTTCAAAAATTAAAAATGAAACTACCATTTGATGTAGCAATCCCACTTATGGGTATATTTCCAAAAGAATGAGAAACAAGATCTCAGAGAACACCCATGTCCACTGCAGCATTACTCACCGTAGCCAAGAGGTGGAAGCAACCTAAACGTCTATCAATGGATGAATGGATAAATAAAATGTGATATATACATCCAATGGAATATTATTCAGCCTTAAAAAAGAATAAAATCCTAACATACACTACAACATGGATGAACCGTGAGGACATTATTCTAAGTGAAATAAGCCCACTGCAAAAACAAATTTGGCATAACTCAGTGTATATGTGGTATCTAAAGTAATCAAACTCATACAAATGGAAAGTAGACTGGTGGTGTCAAGGACTGGGGTCAGGTAGAGGGGAGATGTGAAGTTGTGTGTTCAATGAGTATAGAGTTTCAGTCATGCAATATTAAAAAGTTCCAGAGATCTGCTGTGCAACAACGTACATCAGCTAATACTGTATTACACACTTTAACACTGTTATGAGGGTAATCTTATGTGGTTTTTACAACAATGAAAAAAAGGCTCTAAAACAACCATGTTAGGAAACACTATGCTGTACAATATTGCACACTGCCACACAAGTGTTCTAGAAATACGAGCTAAATGAATAAATCATAACAGCATCTTTCTAATTTCCTACATAAAAGAGTAGGTTTAATTTAATCCAAGTGTCTTGAATCTGTCTGAGACAGACAGCTAGATGAACAAACAAAAATAACGTAAAAATTTCAGAAATTATTAAAAATGTATACACTTAGTGATCTTTTAACATTTTATCAGATATTTACACTTGAGAATTCTTCTTGGAATTCAGATAAAAGCTTTCTTCTATCTACAAATATAAGCTGAATCTATCATGGAGAAAATCATCAGCATTCTAAAATGTCCTTGGTATTTGCCAACAGGACAATAACTGAACCATTTTCCCATCTGTGCTCACTGTTGGGAACCTTAATAATACATCTAAAACAACTCCATATCTGGCAGAATCTTACTTAACCTATTTAAGATTGAAATTCACTTAAAAATTCTATGCTCAAGATTTATTTTCAGTTTGACATGATCAAAATGACACACCTCCCATCATGAATATAAGACATAGATGTGTTATATATCTACAATTAGGTGTCCAAGTACCCTGTTTACCTAAAAGAAAAAAAAAGCAATAAACACACACACAAAAGCAATCTGCATCTATTTTCATATGCTTAGACGTGAACTAATAATACATATAATTGCAATGATCAGACACAATGCAGTTTACAAAAAAGCCTGAATCCTACTTTCCATTTTTATTAGTTTATAAAAAGACTTTGTAAACATACCAAATTATTTCAGATCCTGAACCCAGAAACCCAGGCTAATTTGCAAAGCATCTTACTAAACACACAAAACCCAACCATGATTAAACCCTAAAGGCTTGTATATAGAATAATGTCTAAGATAAGGGGGGGGGGAGGTAGGGAAATGAGCTTCAGTGGTACTATGAGAGAATAAGAATAAAGCAAGAAACATGAATTCAAAGTCAACTATGAAGTCAGCTACTATACTAACAAGAACCTGTAAGAAGTCAACAAATTTAGGTATGAACTTTCGGGACCTCTCTATCTCATTCCAGTTAACTATACCATCAAAGGATATAACCCAGTTAGAACAAATTTTGGTCTAAGAAGTGTTTCCTATAAAAGGGTTTGGCGTTACTCAGTTTTTTTAACCTCAAATGTATTATTTAAGAACAAAAAACAACCTCAAACACTGATATGGTCAAATGTTTAAAGTACTAAAACATAAAAGTGACCAAACCAGCTGAGGATTCTAACATCTTCCTAATTCCGCTGGGGTAAGACCTTAGCCACCCTCCAATAGTCTCAAGGAATCTTTCGAGGCTTTGTCTCCTTCTCTGTACTCTGCATTCATTTTCTCTGTTCTGGTCTATGAAAGTCCACGAATCTGTGCTTCTAGGCCTCACTCTGCCAGGTATTTCTAGGCTGACATCAAGGTTTGAATTCTCAGCTTAGCTTTCCAATTAGGCACTGATCTTCAGTTCAGCCTTTCACATCTTTCTTGGCTTCATGCTACTGGTCATTCCTACCTATTTCAGTGTCTACCAGGGCTTCTGGAGCCTCTGCCTGAATCTTATATGCCAGTTCCCTAGTTGTCTAGGAAAAAAAAGTTCAAACAAATAAAACGCTTATGTTATTCTGTGAAAGTGTTGAAGCAAACCCTACTTCAGACTTTGACAATTTAATATTCCTTTTAGGTGAACAGCAGTTAGAACAGGGTCACCTGCATGGCACAATTCTAGGAAGTACCATTCACATTGTATTTTATAAAATGTGTATTTCAAGGGACTGTTGTTCCTACAGAATGCAATATAAATGATGCCCTAATTTTTTTGCCATGTTATGCTTTCAGGTAAAACCACACTTAATTTAAGTCAATAAAAAGTTTCCAAAGTTTTGGTTTTTTAATTTCAAAAGTAATGCTACATAATTCCTAGTAAGCATCATAAAGTGAAATAAGATCAGAGAATCTTCCTCCTTATTATCTATCTACAAAAACAAAAAACAGTTCTGAAATACAGCCAAAAAAAAAAAAATTCATGAGCAGAAACTTTAGGAAAGGGCACAACTTCAAGCCAGAACGTTGTAGCAAAATAAAAACAGATTTTTAGTAAAGCTAGGTATGAGTCCTAATCTTACCCTCAATGCTGAAAGACAAAATCCTGAGAATTCGTAATAATACTCCACTAGTCCAAGAGAAGGAAGTGAACCTGGAGGGAAATAGTGAAGAACCATACAGTGAACTGTCCTTTCTCTTTATGTCTGCTCTATGCTAGGATGGAAGCTTAAAAGACAGACAGACCTTTAAATTGCTTTCTTAAAAAAAAAAAAAAAGCTTGTAGTCAAAATCCAACCACAGAAAAAAGTCACTTAAAGAACTAAGGAATGGCCAGGCATGGTGGCTCATGCATGTAATCCCAGCACTTTGGGAAGTTGAGGCAGGCAGATCACAAGGTCAGGAGATCGAGACCATCCTAGCTAACACGGTAAAACCCCGTCTCTACTAAAAAATACAAAAAAAAATTAGCCAGGTGTGGTGGCGAGTGCCTGTAGTCCCAGCTACTCTGGAGGCTGAGGCAGGAGAATGGTGTGAACCTGGGAGGTGGAGCTTGAAGTGAGCCGAGATTGCGCCACTGTACTCTAGCCTGGGCAACAGAGTGAGACTCCGTCTCAAAAAAATAAGAACTAAGGAATAAAGCCCATAAAACTGTGGTGGCGAGCTCTGAATCTATTTAAGTGCAGAAGCAATGCTTTTTAAGAAGAGGGTATTATGGTTACAAAACAGAATATACTGAATATAAATATCATAGACCTTGATAATGTTCAAAGAACAAAACGAACACAAATCAGAAGGGCAAGGGAGCTGAGATGGAAATAAACATATGAAGCTAATTTTCTCATCTTTCACAGGTAGGAAAAAGTCAATACTATCTAAAATGGAAACAAAGTTTTAAAATATAATGATTTCAATTTCTTAATGTCTTTCATAACCATTTTAAACACTTGAGACAATATTCCTTGAAGAGCCCTCTACTGATGAAAAACACTTATCAAAAGTTCCATAATCCCTCTAGTTTCACATCAGTTTCATTTTCTTCTATTGAACTCAAGATTAGACATCTTACTATAAAGTAGTACACACGATATGGCATGTCCATTAATCCATTAATTCCCCTATCTCTATGCATCCATATGGGTGCAAAGATGACAGGTGTGGGAGTCATCTAAAGTTAACTTCTGAGTGAAGGGATTAAGTGACTTCTTAAAACGTTTCCTTCATACTTGGCTGTAATGTTTGGAGTACTTACAATACACATGCATCATTTTTATATTTTAAAAAAGACATACTGAATAAGATCTACTGAAGATTTTACATATGCTCAGCACAACCCTTCAACTTTTCAGAGAGAACAGTTTGCTGATCACCATCACCTAGTGTCTCTACAACATTCTTTCAGGCTAATGGTAAGGAAACTGGAGCACCAGAAATCCTAGGTTCTAATATCTACCAATTTTTAAAATAGTGATCAAAGCATTCATAAAAGAGGTCTTGGCCAGGCGCGGTGGTTCACACCTGTAATCCCAGCACTTTGGGAGGCTGAGGCAGGTGGATCACAAGGTCAGGAGATCCAGACCATCATGGCTAACAAGGTGAAACCCCATCTCTACTAAAAACACAAAAAATTAGCCGGGTGTGGAAGCATGTGGCTGTAGTCCCAGCTACTCAGGAGGCTGAGGCAGGAGGATGGCGTGAACCTGGGAGGCCGAGCTTGCAGTGAACCAAGATTGTGCCACTGCACTCCAGCCTGGGCAACAGAGCCAGACTCTATCTCAAAAAAAAAAAAAAAGAGGTCTTTTCTTAACCACGATGTATGGTCTTTGTGATCTGTGAGTGCTCACCAAGACCCAGAGTTCATTATTACTACCACAGAATATTTTCACTTACACAATGCTCTATTTGGGTTTCAATGCAATAATATATAAAGGTATTAAAATGTCATTTAATGGATAGTCTATTTTCTATTCTGCCTTTAATAAGGAATTATTCCTAGATCCTTCAAAATGAGAAAAAGAAAGGAAAAGATATAACTGTCATTCATCTAGTAAAACATGCACCTGTAAATCAAAACTTAATAAATTTTATGTATGTTAAAATAAGATACATACCTTTTGCAATTATACAGGCAGTAGAAAGCAAATAAAAATATAAAATAAGACACATACCAACAGAGGTGCTTTCATTGTCTTAATAAACAGGTGAATGTTCAGTGTAGTCAATGGCTGTTCCATTAGTGTTCTTCTACATTGCTGGGTCAAGTCCAAGACTAGTTTACAATGAAAAAAGTAGAGATGTGCATATTCCACATCCTCAGAGCTATAAATTAAAAATTAATTAACTTAATGAGGTTCAATATGTGATCCTTCTATCATCCAAAAAGATGTAACAATAAATTTTGTCTTAAGTCTCATGCTTTTGAATTATTATTTTAGTAAAAGCCTGAAAGAGTACAAAATTAAATGAACTTGGCAAAAAAGAAGATATAGGATATTAAAGAAAATTAACCTTAATATCTGAACAAACCATGTGAGTTGTATAAACAGTTTTTTTTCTGAACTCTTTAATCTGGTAGTTTCTAAATTATAATAGGTTACAGGCAAGACTATAATCTTTCTTCCATAAAAGGCTGTCACCTTGCGGACAATGAGATTATCTTCAAATATAGTTGCTTTTCTAGAGCTATGCTAAATGGAGCTTTGTAACGCAAATTTTCTAAATTTAATTTAAACCCGAAGCTGTTTTGAATAAACTTCAGCCAAAACAGTCTAAAATAGAAACCATGTGACAGTTTGTGGGAGTTTGTGAGTTTGTATCTGAAATATTACAAAACTCAGCAAATATGGCTTATAATTTGAGCTTTGGCATTCCCTTCAGTATGAGAATTCAAAGATAAACTTATAGTGGAGATAAGGTTTGCCAAAATTAAAATAGCATTTTAGAAATATCCATATGGCATTAGTAGGGTTTGGCAAAATACTACAAAAATTTATTTTTAAAATGCTATTTTAATTCTTGAGACATATTTAAACTGAGCTGACAAGGTTCACTGATGTCAAATTTAATTGCAAAGTAATTTCTAATCAATTCAATGATTAAAGAAATAGTCACTCAAAGATTTACTTAATCCCTACTATGGGTGAGGCCCTGTGCTAAACACAACAGATAAAGGTAAATAAGACAATTACATCCTTGAAGGAGAGACAGTTAGTCAAACAATTAAAATGTAGTTTGTAAATGCTATAATATGCAAAAATACTACAAGGAATAAGGAAATATTTCTTTCTGCTTCAAACTAGGAAGGAGAAGGAAGGGGAAGAAAAGGGAGATTATTGCAGAGCTTAAAAAACAAAAAGGGAGAGAATGACCCCTCCAATAAGATAGGACAAATGAGCATTTCAAACAAAACCTAAGATGCAATGAAAGCATACAACTTGTTGAGGAGATTCCTGAATAGTCACATACTGCTGAAAGGAAAGTGTTGAGTGCAGGAGGTCCTAGTTAAGGCTGGACTCTGTATCACAGCCTCTGAAACAACAGAATAATGTTGGAAAATTATTTTATCAGGGATCATTTGCTTGCAGATAATGGAAAACAAAAAGAGTGAAACTTATTTGAAGTTTATAAGAGAATCTCACAGAATGTAAGGAAAATTCAAATAATTGGATGAGAGAAAAGTTAGAGAATAAATGTAGAGACCTGAACAGGCAAGAGTTCAGGGACCTTCGTTTGCCATTAACATTTTTCAGCTCTCAATTCAATCTGGGAAGACATCTTTCTGTTTTACTTACAAGTGGGCAAAACATTCCTGTGATCAGAACAGCTACCCTGCTGTATAATCCAGCTTTTCCATGTCCAATTCGAAGTTCCTGGGAGAGAGGATCTCTCATCTCTCTCATTTGCTCAAGTAAGCCAATGGATTCGCTGGCCCTAGGTCAGGTGCCCACCTCTGATTTAATGGATTGTAACATTTATGGGGCATGGGTAATATCCTTCTTGGCCCACAGATTTTTTAGGAAGGGAATACAGGGAAGTAGCAGAAAGTACTGGAGTCTATGGCATGCTCTCTCTTTTACTATCTATCATAAATGCTTTTAACAAATAATTTCAAACACACTCAGATCCAATATGATACAGCAAGTAATATACTAGTCTTAACTGATGTTATAACGCCAGAAGCTAGAATGGTGTCTACACCACATAGAAAGCATTCAATAAATATTTGGTGAATGAAAGAATTAACAAGTGAAAGAAAGAATGTATTCATCTCACTCCTGTGAGGAGATAATCCAAATAGCCAACTACTTTATCCAGAAGTCATATCACAGCACCACTATATTCAGAATCTATAGTCTCTCCCTGTCACCTCAGGTCCAGGGATGACTCATCACCATCTTGTTACCCATGAAGAAATGATAATCCAAACTTCCCCAATACATCATATACTCAAAGCAAATGAAAAACAGGATAAGAAGATAACTGTGCATTTTTAAATTCCCATTTAAAAAACGGGAAAAGCAAAAAAACTTACACAACAATACCATGCCTTAGTCTTAGATCAGTATATATATACATATTCTGTGTGTATATATACACGTACATATATACACACACATATACTATATATATGTATAGTATAACTTAACAGGATGTGTAAGGTAAATAATAGGACCTATACCTTGCCAATAAATAACCACCTCTTTATGTTTTAATAACACTATTATTTGCAATTATTCATTAACTAAAAAATATAGAGGCTGGTAACATGAGAGAATACAAACAACTAACCCCCAGAGAAATGGTGGGGCTAGCATGCAATCACTGTGGTATGGAGAATAACAAGGCTTCCCCTATTCCAGGATGGGAAATCAGCAGTACAGACAAACAGTGAGCATGCATCCATTTTATTTAACTCATTAATGAGAGAACCAGCAGAATGAGACAGGTCAATAAGGAGAGACTAATGGAAAAAGGAATGCTGGTCAATGTCATACAGAGCAATAAAAATATAACTTCTCTTTGTAGAAACTTTCTTCTCTCCCTACTCCCCTTCCCTCAAAAGTCATTTCACCTTATCAGTGTGCTATGCACTAGCCTCTAAATGTAGAGCTGTAAAACATTTGGGCTTTAAACATTTGTGTGCGGCATATCATATAGCTGCTGTTTCCTGAGAGGTCAGCAGGAGGGCTCATTAAAAACTCTTGGATGGCATTAAAAGGTCATACAATCACCATTTTGCCCTGTTTTGGATTAATTTTCCTGAAGAGCATTTTGAAGTCAAACAAAAAAGAAAGAAAACTTTAACCCTAGGTTGCCCAGCCAAAAAGTGTGGAAAATAGGCTTCTACCTAAAATTGTAAACTAGACAAGAAAAATAAACATTCAAACGTTCTGTTCAAAAACTGTACCTAAATACATTTAAGATTATTATGACAAAGTAACTTACAAAAGTCTCACAAAGAATTTCTGAAGCTTCATTTTGAAAGCTGTTATTTTACCCCCCCCTCCCCCGATGTGATCACCACAGGAGATCCATTCCTAAGATATCCCACTTGGCCACTCACATCTCGTGGCTTATCCACACTGCCTTCGTTACCTTAGTCTAACATCATTTCTGTATATTTTAAGACTGTAATACAGCAGATGATAGTAATAAAGAGGATTTCAGGTTTCATTTATATATTCACATCTGCTATGATTCCTTTATCTAAGCCCATGCTGTGGGAGTATAATGGAAATGCTAAGTAATGTGAAATAAGTGAACAAGAAAAAAAAAAAGCTTTAAATTTTGACATATGCTTTTTATACATACCCAAGACTTTCCAAAAGGGCAATTTCTGTGGTTAAGACAAATTGGTATGTAGTCCCATACACAAAAGCAGCTTCCATGACCGCTCTGTGCTCTGAAGAAGAGATAAAGGGAGTTGGAAGACACAAAAAATTAGTTTGTGTGACTCTACGTAAACTTCTATTCTGAATATTATCCTACCCTCCTTTATGTTCTACTATATTTAAAGAAAAATCCTTCACAGGGATACTAGTTGGGAAAATGCAGGCAGTTAAAAGAAGTTATAAAAAGTCTATTCTATTCAAGGTAAGAGAAGAATCCAGAGGGAGTAGAAAATGAGTTTTACTTGAGAATATAATATACAACAAACTTGTGGTGGTTTCTTTCTAGTAGTAGGGAAGAGAATATGAATGCACCATACAATTTTCATGTTCGGTTTTATTTGTGTATGTGTCTGTGTATATTATTTCTGGGTTAGTTTTTTTAATCAAACTTACACCGAAAGAAAACAATAATTTTACAAGGCATATTAAGAAAAATGACCACTTCCCCACCCTCTACTGCATTTCCAATTACCAAGGGACAAGCCCTTTCGACTCTTATTTCTTCTTCTCTTATTTCTTTTATCTCAACTCTTTATTTCATACATATATGTGTATGTGTATCGTATATAATAAAAGTTTTAGTATTATCTGTTGACTTCCTACTGTGGAAGATGACAAATCATCTCTCTTTCCTGAAACTTAGCTCCATAAATGTAAATACGTCCCATCCCAACTCTCCCAATATAGTTCTAACTTTTATTAGATCAATATCTAGTATTTACTTTGTTGACACAGTAAATACTATTTACAGACGAGCCATATGGTACAGAATGGCCACTTTCCCTTTTTGAGCAACTTCTTCACTATAGTTATAACTATCTTTTTAAAAATTTTGTTTAAGTTTTTTCCTAATTTCTTCCTAAACTCTTCCACAATTTTCTCTCTCAATACTTCAAATATATCAAGTATACTACCAAATCCATCTTCTTGTAAACATTTCTACGGAGCCTTCTGATTTGCTCCAAGATGGACTCTTGCTACCTGGCCTGCTGCACAACTGCCATCCTTAGGATTCTCTTACTCCCTCTCTTGTGTTGGGTCCTTTTGCCTGTTTTCCAATATCATCTTCTTTATTGCTCCCTTGTGCCCATTATCTAACACCTTCCTACAAGAGGACATATGGAATAGATAACTTTTGCAGTCCTGCACATCTGAAAGTGTCTTAATTTTATTTTCACAATTAGCTATAGTCGGCTGGGTACAGAATGCTAGGGTCTAGTCATTTCCCCTGAGAATTCTGAAAACACTGCTCCATTTCCTTCCATTTCTAGTGCAGCAATTTAAGAAGTTCAATGCCATTCTGATTCTCAATCCTTGAACTGCAAACTCTTCTTTCCCCTCTGGAAGATTTTAGAATAGTCTTTTAATCTAATATTCTAAAATTTCAAAATAGGATGTTTTAGTGTGGCTCTGTGGTAATCCACTATGCTGGGACTCAATAGGTCCATTCCATCTGGAAGCTCAAACCTTCAGTTCCGGAAATTTTCTTGAATTATTTCTTTGATGATTCCTCCTTTTCATGTTTTATTTTCCTTTTTCTCCTCATTGTCATTTCCAGACAATTATCTTCCCATCCCTCACACATTCTCCTAGCACTTGAATTGCATATCATCAGAGTATTCCACTCACCACCCCACCTTGGAGTCACCCAAAACACCCCAACCAGGATCACTCCCCATCATTCCATGAAGAATTTAGCTTCTATCACAATGTCACTCTCTCTAGTACTACCCCTGTCTTAATCCTTGGGAATTTTATTATTATCCACGTAGATGATCCTTTCAAAATCCCAGTCTCTCAGGCCTTGGCCTTCTTTATCACAGTCATCTTTCTTCAATCATATCTTAACCACTAACTCTACACCTTGCAATCACCAATTACTGCAATCCCCTCTTTAATTTCCATATCTAGCCTCCTCCCCTACACAAACACACATCTCCAGCTCACTCTGTATAGCACACAACTCTAACCCATCAAGACCTACAATCCATAGGTCCTCCCTCTCTGGTCTTCTCTTTCCCCCTAATTAAGCTTAAATTCCCTGGTCAATCTTTATAATAATTTCCCTGCCGTGTTTTTTAGGCTAAAAAATATAATCCAAGTTAACTCATTGTTTGGCCTGTTCAATACTTATGGCTGCAAAAGGAAACATAGCTGGGGAGAGGAGGAGGGAAGCCAAAACAAGCTAGCATCACCATGCTAATGGTGTCACTTTAAATTGCTGATATTAACTATTATTGCTGCCTAACAACCATTCTTTATTTCCAGGCCTCCGAAATAGCTCTTTCAACTCTTCCCTCAAACTAGCTGACGATTTTGTGTCTATTTCACTGAGAACAAAGAACTAATTAAAAAACAAACCAAAACACTTTTATAAACTCTTAGCATCATATCTATCTACCCACTTGGCTGAATGGATGTCCATATTTTCTCATCCCTCTGGTTACCAGAGATGAACCTTCTGTGCTCCCACCCAAGAACAACCCCTGCCCTTGTTCACTAGATTCCATTCTCTCTTGCCTACTCGAAAATTTTGCTCCAGCAACTCTCCCCTCTTTTTCCTGTGTAAGGCATTTCCCCTTTCCTACCAGATCTTTCTTGTTAACATACAAATATGCTTTTTAAAAAATTCTTCTCCTAACCCCATATATTCTTCCAGTCAGTGCCCTGTATTTCTCCTTCCCAATAGCAAAACTTTTCTAACAAGTCTCTGTATTCAGTCTTCAATTGCTCTCTACCTATTCTGTCTTATATCCCTCCTACTAGGCATTATACCCCTACCACTCTACAGAAACTGTGCCTGTCAAGGTCACCAGTAACTTCTACACTGCTAGGCATAATGGCCACTTGGCACTTCTGATCTCAAATCAACCTTTCAGCATCATTTGACACAATTGTTCCTGCTCTCCACCTTAAAATTCTGTCTTTACCTTGCTTACTGGGCACTTCTACCACATTCATTGTCTCCCTTATCGGTTCCTCCTTACCTTACTGATACATAAATATTGAAGTATCTAATAGGTTCAGTCTTCTCTTTTCCTTCCAGACTCACTCAGTGATCTCTTCTGGTCTCACAGCTTTATTTCTCAAATTTACATCCCTAGTCTGTACTCCCAACATAAAATGCAGTCTAGTAATATCCAACTACCATATTGATATCTCTACTTGAATGTCTATTGGGTATTTCACAAGTATGATGTCAAAAAGTGAATTCCAAGAGCTTCCTCTCCAAACTATCTATTCCCAGTCTTCTGAACCTCAGGTGTTAGCAAATTCACCTTTCAAGTAGCTCAGGCCCAAACCCCAGAACCACCCTTGTCTCCACTATTTCTCAATCTATATCCAATAGATCAGCAAACTCAGTTAGTTTTACTTTCCAAACACTGCTAAAATTCAAACTTACTGCCACCTCCATTGCCTTCACCCTGGTCCAAGCCACCCAGCATCATCTCTTGCTTGACTTATTGCAACAACTTCCTATTTTTCTCCCTTACTCTGTCTTTGCTCCTTCCAATCTAAGCTAGTCAACATTATTTACTGAAAACTGGGCACTACTACACCAGGTACAGGAGGGCTATAAGGAAATCAGAAAGAAATAGCTAACACTTTGAGAGCACCTACTACACTCCAGGAACCATTTAATTATTCATTTAATTAATTAATTAAAATAATTTTAATTATTCATTAAAGCTCATTTGATTCTCACAATTACACTAAGAGGTAGGCACGATTTATTTTCCCCATCTTAATCACTAGGAAACTGAAATTAAGTAACTTGTCCAAGGGCTCACTACAAGTAATCAGTATGGCAAGAAGTCTAACCTAGAGAGTTCTTGTTCAACCACTATATTATGCTGCCCATTTAAAGAAAAATAGCGTAATAGTAAAGATGCTTTAGATGTATTCTAAATATTAAGACTGTAGTAAGAAAATACAATATTTTAAGTACTTCAGCATACATAAGTACAGAGGCACAGCAAAGATTAAAGCAAAAGTCAAAGAATACCTGGTATTCCAATGGCTCTCACATATGAAAATATAATATTTGCTTTTCCTTTCAGAGCATTTTCTATGTTCTGAAGGTCTTCCAGGTTGGTAATATATTTCACTTCATTAAAAAGAAGAGCACTGAAATAAATACAGACATAATTAGTAGAAAAATCTGATATGTATTTAGTGACACCACACTTCTGTTAAAGAACCTAACCAAAAGAGAAATATATCTCCATTGAACAAATTATCAGTAGTGATAATGTAAGCATTTTAATGATACTAAATTAGAATCACTCTCCAGATCATTAATCTGTCTCTGAGAACATCAACCAGGGACAGTTGTGAGACAGTGTTCATTCTCTATTACAATGGTCTCAACAGATTAAAACTGTATTCACTAACACCATAGTCTGGCCAAATAATCCCACATAGATCTCTCAGCCTTGAACACTTTTAAGCCCTTCACAAACCTAAACAGCAGGCTTCTTTGCATGGCCTATAAGGTCTAACAAGACCTAGACCTGTCTACCTCTCCAACCTCATTTTGTTCTACCATTCCTCATGTTTACAACATTCTAGGCAAACCTCAGAGCCTCTGCACACAGTTTTCTTTGCTGGAAGCTATTCCTTTTGTTCCATTTCATAAGTATGATCTCAGATTAAACATCATTGCCTCAGAGAAGTCTTCCCTGTTGGTCTTGTGTAAGTAAAGCCTGTAGCATTTTCCTCTCATTTCACTAGTTAATTCCTTTATAGTACTTGTTACAATTTATAATTATTTATATATAGTACTTATTACAATTTATAATTATTTATGTATTTATTTACTTGTTTATCCCCACCTTTCTCATTAAACCCTCACGCCCTTGAGGCAAGGATTTTGTGTATTTTATCACTATATCTGTAAAAACTTATAATACAGCCTAGTACACTGTAGATATTCAATAAATATTTATTCAATGAATGAAAGAAAAAGTAGGGCAGGAATTACTTACTCCCATTCTTTATTTGAAAAAATGGAAGTTCAAAACACTGAAGAGCTTACTCAAAAATGCATTTATTGCATCAAGAAGCCAGGGACAGAATACAGAACAGGTGTTCTCAGTACTAGTCCAGTGATCTTTCCACCTGACTGTAATTCTTCCAAATCATCCCTTCGGTGCATAAGTCAGACTGACTGATCATATTTATTCATCCCAAATTATCCCTTTTTTAAAGTTGTCTACTTCTGTATAAATTATCTATCCCTAACAACTCATTCCACTTAATCCCCATGTGCATAAGTTGTGTATTTTTGATAGGCTAAACTTCAAAAACTTTTGAAAACTTTTCAAAATTTTCATGTTGCAGGTCCAATACTTAAATAAACAAAAGTTCACTCAAATACTTCAAATAAATTAGTCAAACACAGTTCCTCTTATGAAGTTTTTCCTAATACAGCAGTTCTCAAACTTTTGGTCTCAGGAAACTTTTATATCCTTTAAAATTACTGAGGTCCTCAAGGAGCTTTTGTTTATGTAAGTTATGTTTATCAATAGTTGCCAAAATAGAAATTAAAACAGGAATTTAAAAATATTTATTAATTCTTAAAAATAAATGCCATTACATGTTAACATAAATACTTTTTATTTAAAAAATAACTAAAATTTGCAAAACCAAAGCAAAACTTAGTGAGAAGAATGGTATTGTTTTACCTTTTTTTTTTTTTTTTTTTGAGATGGAGTCTTGCTCTATTGCCCAGGCTGGAGTGCAGTGGCACGATCTCAGCTCACTGCAACCTCCGCATCCTGGGTTCAAGCGATTCTTCTGCCTCAGCCTCCTGAGTAGCTGGGACTAGAGGTGCGCACCTCTATACCTATTTTTTTTTGGATTTTTAGTACAGATGCAGTTTCACCATATTGGCCAGGCTGGTCTCAAACTCCTGACCTCGTGATCTGCCCGCCTCGGCCTCCCAAAGTGCTGGGATAACAGGCATGAGCCACCGCGCCTGGCCTTGTTCTACATTTTTGCAAATATCTTTAATATCGGACTAAATAGAAGACAGCTGGATATTCATTTCTGCTCCTGTATCCAATCTGTTGTGAAATCACACATCATGTAGCCTCTAGAACCCCCAAACCCCATTCATGAGGGAATGAAAGTGAAAAAGCCAAATAATGCCTTAGTATTACTATAAAAATATTTCCACTTAGCAGGCACCCTGAAAGCGCTGCCCTAACTTACACTGGCCGAAATATTTACCCATTCATTACAGATTTGTTCCACTTTTTAAAAGAAATGTAAAACTTGATCTTCTATCATTCCCAGGGCTCTTGTTTTGCTTTTATAAGAAATATTTGCTGGGCAGTATTCACTATGTGCTAGATATTTTCAGGTTTTCATTTAACCCTTCAACAATACTTCTGGAACAGTATTACACACATACTCACACACAGGCAGCAAACTGAGAGACTAAGTAACCTGCTCCAAATCATACTTCTAGTTGCTGGTACAGCTTCTGACACCAAGGCCAGAATTTTCTAAATTGTATTACTGACCACTCATAAAAATGGGAAACTAGGTGGAAAGGTGGCAACTAAAGAATGGCAATGGAGTCTCAGTGGCAAGCTGAACTATTGGCTGCCTATACATTTTGACTAACAAGTCCAGAATCACCCTTCAGTTACTTCAAAACAGTTGGGTGGTACAATCTAGTTAACTTAATTGGACTACCATGTAAATTCTAGGCTTGGAAATTACATTCACCTAGTCATGACTTTTATTGTTTTATTATCTCCAATCTATTTGCTTCAAAAATTAAATCTGAGTGTACAACCTCCCCAACCATTG
Source organism: Mandrillus leucophaeus (assembly GCF_000951045.1). Taxonomy (NCBI): domain Eukaryota; kingdom Metazoa; phylum Chordata; class Mammalia; order Primates; family Cercopithecidae; genus Mandrillus; species Mandrillus leucophaeus. The sequence goes on along the minus strand of NW_012106475.1, from coordinate 4,202,200 downwards.
TGTGCAATAAAGACTGGCAAATATTAGGTACTTACCACATGCTAGGCATAGTACTAAGCACTATGAATAGTGGCAATTTGTCAATTTGGGGGCTGCCCACTCCCTTTTGCTTTGTCCAGTTTTCAAAGTCTTCAAGGTAGGCAGAGCCCAAGTGAAAGATCACACTGTCAACCTTGCTTTCCCAGATTCCTTGTTACAAGGCATGACTATCTGACAAACAATCACTTGCCTGAGATTCTGAAGCAGGAGCAAGTGATACCAAGAACAAGGAACAGTAAAGAATTATTTCAAGAGGCAGTGGCAATAACAGTTGGCTTCAAAGGTAGCAATGACAAGTGTTAGTCACAGCCCCAATGCAGGTAATGCAAGCCGTAGTATCTAATGCTCAGCAATAATGCAGCTGTCCTCCTCAGACTCATTCTGTATCATAACTTTCACTGTATCCAGAGCTGTCTAACCTTTGAGTCCAGTTCTCCAGCTCTTCTAGCAAGGCTGAGATTTCCTATATCCCCTCCAAATCCTTTTCTGCTTAAGCCAGTCAGACCCAGATTCTAGGGCTTATAACTAAAAATCCTCAGCAATGCACTCTGTCTTGTTTAATTTTCATGGCAACCATCTGAAAGTAGAACTATCATTAACCCCATTTTAAAGATAAGGTCATGGGGCTTAAAGAGGTTACCCTGCCTAATGTCCCAAAGCTCATTAAGTAGTCATTATCCATGACATAATAATAACCAAAACTAATGACATTCATAATGTAATGATCTCTATTATCTCTCCCAATGGCTTCCTCACTTTAATATATTCCTTAATATATTAATTTTCAGAATATGAGGATCCATTCCACAGTCTGTGCTCCCTTACTCCAGTTCCAAAGAGGAGAAATACTGACAAAATGGGTTAAAGGAAAAGTCTCTCTTGGGATTTTCTTGCTCTGTTGATGGGGTAAAACAGCCTAGGGCTGCTCTAACTAGGTTCTTCCTGTCCCAGAAAGGCCTTCATTTTCTTTGGCATGCTTTTCCTGAGATTTTCCTGCAATAACTATTAGGTAGATAAGATATTTGGCCAAGAATTGAGTGGGTGTCAGAAAGAAAAACAACGAAGGGTCTACCTGACCCTACTTTTAGAGCAGCAGGCAACTCAATCTTTTTCGAGATACAGACAGTTTCTGTATTACATTTTTGTCATCATTCAAATTCTCAGAACCCAGCAAAAAGGAAAATGTAAATGTTTTACCATACCAAAACCCCCAGGAAAAAAAAAGAGAGGAAGAAATGACTTTTATCTAAATTAATTACTGTGTATTATGACGGGGCAGATTCACACATAAAAAAAAATATCCCAAACTCTTTTAATAAGTATATCTAAATTAACACAGATTAAAAACAAACCAAACAGGTAGAAGCCACCTCTTGAGAGTACAATAATAAAGTTCGCAAATATCAGTCTCAGTCTTTTGTCATAAATTATATATTCTCCTATTAGCTTGTTTCTTATAAAATTCTTACTACTAGAAACAACTTTATGACCTTAAAATTTAAGAGTATTTCTGGTCTTCCCATTCTTAACAACCAAAAAGTAAAACTTTCAAATTCATCATCCACAAATCCAAAATTTAAGCACCTAATATATATCATGTACCACGTATGCACTGGTAGAAGCACTTTGTATAAAACTTTGCAGTTTGGAGATATAACCATTAATACCAATTAACAGAGCTGTAAGGAATTCAAACCCAAGAAAAGCAATTTTTCTTATAATTTCCCAGTAAAAAGTACGTCATTATCGAACAGGCACCCACCTGACAGTATCTTATAGGAACAAATCTGATACAGATAAAGAATCAGCAATAGCTCAATACCTATTCAGAAGAGACCAGCATGGGCACAGTTCAGGAGTTTTAGAGGAGGACAGTTGTAAAAGTAACTTTCCCCTGAGGTTATACAGTAACAGTGCCTAAACACTCAATCCTTACGGTCTGCAGTAATGTGTTAAAGAATAAAATATTAGTAGAAACTATGACAGTTAAAAATCATTCTTCTAATATTTGAAGTTCATGTTATGAGTAGTATGGGTAACATAAAAGGAAAGGAACTTCTGTTTTCTAATAAAATACAGTATTGTCACAAGAAGTACCATATCTTAATAAAGAGTCAATGAGGTTTCACTCTTTCTTACTGGATTATCTTTTCCTTTTGCATCATTTGGTGATTTTTTTTCTTTTGCATCATTTTATTTATTTATTTATTTTGAGGGTCTTGCTCCGTCACACAGGCTGAGTAGCAAAATCATAGCTTACTGCAGCCTCAAGCTTCTGGGCTCAAGTCATTCTCCTGTCTCAGCTTCATCCAAGGAACTAGGATGACAGGCACACATCACCATGCCTGGCTAATTCCTAAAATTTTTTTGTAGAGACTGGGGTCTCATTATATTGCCCAGGCTGGTCTTGAACTCCTGGCCTCAAGTGATCCTCTTCCCTTAGCCTCCCAAAGTGCTGGGATTACAGTGTGAGCCACCTCACCTGGCCTGAGGATTCTTAGGAGTCAACAATGAGTACAGGTAAAAAAGAATGGGCTGGGCATGGTAGCTCACTTCCTGTAATCCCAGCACTTTGGGAGGCTGACGCGGTGGATCACCTGAGGTCCAGAGTTTGAGACCAGCTTGGCCAACATGGTGAAACCCTGTCTCTACTAAAAATACAAAAAATTAGCTGGCCATGGTGGCAAGTGCCTGTAATCCCAGCTACTCGTGAGGTTGAGGCAGGAGAATCGCATAAACCCAGGAGGTGGGGATTGCACAAGGCCGAAATCACGCCATTGCACTCCAGCCTGGGCAACAAGAGTGAAACTAAAAAAAAAAAAAAAGAAAAGAAAAAGAAGAAGAATGGCCTTTCATTGCAACTGCTGCCTCATGGCAAATATCCCCAGCAACTGCCACACCACGAACTCACATTTGTTTTTTCTTCTTAACTGATAAATAAAACTTCCTGCATTTATATATATATAAAACAAATAACATTTTATAGCACTGGGAAAAATCCATAACACATTATTTTCACGTGTTATTTTGATCATCACAATAATCTCATGAGGCTGCAAGTATAACACAAAAACAAGGAAAATAAATATAAATTGCTCATATTCTCAATCAATAAAAATTAGTTGGGCCGGGCGCAGTGGCTCACACCTGCAATCCCAACACTTCAGGAGGCCGAGGCGGGCGGATCACAAGATCAGGAGTTTGAGACCAGCCTGACCAACATGGTAAAACCCTGTCTCTACTAAAAATACAAAAAAAAAAAAAAATTAGCCAGGCGTGGTGGCGCAAGCCTGTAATCCCAGCTACTCAGGAGGCTGAGGCAGGAGAATTGCTTGAACCCAGGAGGCAGAGGTTGCAGTGAGCTGATATTGCACCATTGCACTCCAGCCTGAGTGACAGAGACTCCATCTCAAAATAATAATAATTAATTAATAAATATAAAAATCAGTTGTTACTTTCCTTTTCTAAATACAATCCTCTCTCAGTATCCTCAGGGGATTGATATCCAGGATTGATTCTTGGATACCAAAACCCATGGATGCTCAAGTCCCATATAAAACGGCAGAGAATTTGCTATAACCTACACACATCTCCCTGTATACTTTAAATTATCTCTAAATTGGCCGGGCGCGGTGGCTCAAGCCTGTAATCCCAGCACTTTGGAAGGCCGAGACGGGCGGATCACGAGGTCAGGAGATCGAGACCATCCCGGCTAACAAGGTGAAACCCCGTCTCTACTGAAAAAATACAAAAAACACTAGCCGGGCGTGGTGGTGGGCGCGTGTAGTCCCAGCTACTCGTGAGGCTGAGGCAGGAGAATGGCATAATTCTGGGAGGCAGAACTTGCAGTGAGCCGAGATCCGGCCACTGCACTCCAGCCTGGGCGACAGAGCGAGACTCCGTCCCAAAAAAAAAAAAAAAAAAAAACTCTAAATTACTTATCATACCTAATACAATGTAAATGCTATGTTATACTATATTTTATGTAGTATATACGTTATAGTATATATAGTATAGTGTATATATAGTATATATGGTATACATAGTATCTATATAGTGTATATATAGTATAAATAGTATATATAATATAGTATATATGTTATACCATATTTTAAATTTTATATTTTTTTACTGTTGTATTGTTATATTTGATTGCTTTTTTCAAATATTTTTTATGCACTTGGAGTTGAATCCACAGACGCAGAACCTGTGAATATAGAGGGCCAACTGTATTACCATTCTTAACCCCATCTAGAAGCTGGAAGTAAAATTTTCCTCACATAGTGAATGAACCACTCAATTCTACCACTTTTCACTTTGTATATTTAGAAAGCAGAGTTAAGAATTTTTAGACTATAAATCCAAATCTCATTTTTAATTTAAATTTCATTTATTTCACAAAGTGGTAATACTTTTATAGGATTCGAAACACAAAAGGTACCAAAAAAGTTAAAGACTAAAGAGTCTACCTAAAAGTCCTTCATCCCCCACCCCCAGCTTCCCCATATAATCCCTATCAACCAATATGTTCAGTTTTTGTGAAACCTTGTAATATTTATGCCACATACATGTATACTACATGCATTTATATGTGCCCCTGTAGAAGGAAATCCTGTGTTGCTCTCCCAGTGCTCCCACACAGATCAACTCTCCTGAAGATCAAATCTAGCAAGATAGAAAAATGCAGAATTCTCATTCCAGGCATGTTTCCTTTTCTCCAGGAGCCATCTGCTTCCATTCAAAGAGAAATAAAACATATCTGTCATATTGCAAAATATATATTTGGTCCTCAACCCCGTTTCCTGGCATACAACTCTTGATATCCTTACAATCTCCACCAAACTGATGTCTTGTGTAAGCTAATGTGCTGACTGATGACTGGCGGATAGCTTTGGGATGAGGCCTGGTCACTAAAAGACCAAGGCATGATTAGAGGGTTAGGACTTTCAGCTCCAACCCTCAATCTCTGAGGAGGAGAGAGGTGCTAAAGGTTACTTGGTCACCAATGGCCAATGGTTTAATCAATCATATCTACATAAAAAAGTCTCCATAAAACCCCAAAGGGACAGAGCTTGAAGAGTTTCCAGATAGCAAAATGCACAGAAGTTCCTGGAGGGTGGCACAGCAGGGGAGGGCATGGAAGCTCCACGCCCCTTCCCATGTGCCCTGCCCCATGCATCTTTTCATCTGTATCCTTTGTAATAAACCAATAAACGCAAATAATTGTTCCCCTGAGTTCTGTGAGCCACTCTAGAGAAACAGCCAAGCCCGATGAGGGGCTTGTTGGAGCCATGAGAACCCAAATTTATAGCTGTTCAGACAGAAGCATAGGAGCTTCTGTCCTATGTGACTGGCATCTCAGGTAGGGGGCAGTCTTGGGGACTCGGCCTTCAACATGCAGGATCTGATACTATCTTCAGGTAGGTACCCTCAGAATTGAATGACAGGACACCCCACTGATGTCAGCTACAGAGCTGGTGTGTGGAGAAGACTCCTCAAACATCTGGGCGCAGAAGTATTCTATGCTTTGTGGGAACAAAGGAAAAATAATTTTTGTTTTTTCTACACACTATCTTCTCTTCTCCAGAGTCAAACGCTTATATTTAGGGATAGAGGCCTTCCTCTTCTGCTCTTACATTCCACAGTAAAAGATAAGCACTTTCTTTTCAGAGGGGAAGAGTAAGTGTGTCAGCTCCTATATAAACTCGGATATTAATAATGTTGAAGTTCTCCTTCAAACCTTGCTATGTATAGGAATAAGCATCTGACTCTTGCCTTGTCATTCTGCAGAGAACTAGCTATGAAGATAGCACTACCATGCTACTCTGGCTGCTGTTATTGCTGTAAGGTCAGTTCTCTAATTCAGAGGTCTTCTATGTGTGTATAACATATATATATATATATATATATATATATAAAAAACACAGACACACAAGTAGGGTAACAACTCAGACTCTTCAGAGTTTTGGACTTAACACCCCCTCTCCTATGTAAAAAGTATTATGCTATGCCCTAACCATTTGATGTATTTCACTTACTATATCCTGCAAAATCAATGCGAGAAAATTTTAATAGACTGGCAAGTCACTATATTTTAAATCAATGATGTTTCAGCAATATTGTAAATATCCTACCAAAAAAGGTACATAATTGACAATAATGGTCCAAAAATATATGTTTCAAATATTAACAATTAGTATAAACATAATCCTAAGTTTATACTTGTTATTCTATCTCAGATTTCACTAACTTAATTTTTTCTTCAATTCCATATTCTGAAAATAACAAATTATCTAAAACGTTGATCTTTTCTGTTGACGAAGTAGCAAAGTTCAAGTATAACTGTAGGTCACTGGTCCAGAGTAAAACATTCTAAATAAGGAACAATTCAAATGCTTTGGGATAAAAGTAATAGCATGGGTTATACATTTTTAAAAAGCAAGGCAAATAAAGTAACACATATTCTGTAATGCAAGCTTTTAGTTCATAAACAAGTATTTTGAGAAAAATCCAAACATCTGTAAATATTTCTTATTATTAGGCTAAGTAGTGGATTTAGATAAAAAATAATGGAATAGTTAAAATTAATATATTTTCATATGTATGTCAATGAATTTTTGTAAATGGAGGCAATCCCAGGAAATTTTGACTTGCCTGTTTACTGACTAATAAAATGTAAATGTAGAATTATATATGATATATATATACAGCTCTTACGTACATATTTAATAGTAGATAAGAGTATCTTAGAAAAAAGGGAAGAATATACACAGAAAAAATTGCTTAGTAATAAGTTACAGTAATAATATCCTTAATATAAGAGAAATACTATTTTGCTTATTATTAATAAGTATAATAGTTGTAACTAGTTCATTTTTCAATTTATAATAGAAATCCATAAGATTGAAAGACACAAAATTAGTATGCAGAAATCAATCTTTCACATACTGGTATAGATATTATACCAAGGTATATATATGTGTGTATTTATATATAATACCTATTATTATAATACCTATTATATAAATTATTACATAATACATATTACATAAATTATGCATAATACCTATATAATATATAATATGTATTATAATTATATAGAATAGATATTAATAATTACTATAATTATATAAATACCTATTCTATATAATTATGTATAACATCTATTCTACATATTTATATATACCTATTCTACATATTTATATATAATACCTATATGTATTTATATATAATACCTACTACATATATTTATATATATCTATTATATATTATATATAAAATACCTATATATGTATTTGTGTGTATATACATATATATAATACCTAGGTATATATATGTGTATATATATTATACCTCTTATATAACAGATAAAGGTTTGACAGGTATAGCCTTGGAATATTGCATACGATCAGGCCTGAAAGATCACATAAGGATGTTGGCCTAGAGCTGGACTCCTCACTTTTCAGTGGCTACCCAAAAGCCTAAGCTTATACAAAGGGAAAACAAAAATTCCCTTCCTCTGACCCCATGTCTACTCTTCTACTCTTATCTCCTGCTTCACATTTTATACTCTGGTAAAACCACCACCTTCTCCCAACTACTTCTAACCTCTATGACAAGCTTGTCCAACCTGTGGTGGCTCATGGGCCACATGCAGCCCAGTACAGCTTTGAATATGGGCCAACACAAATTTGTAAACTTTCTTTAAACATTATGAGATGTTTTTGCAAATATTTTTAAGCTTGTCGGCTATCATTAGTGTATTTTATGTGCGGACCAAGACAATTCTTCTTCCAATGCAGCCCAGGGAAGCCAAAAAAAAGATTGAACATGGCTGCTCTATGCCTTTGTCACAAAGTTCCTCTTGCTTTTCCCATCTTCCCCTTTTTCACCAAGTACTTATCCTTTAACACTCATCCCAACTGCCACTTCCTTCAGGAAGCCCACCTAATAAATATCCACCCTCATTCTAGACATGAGTAACTATTCCCTTCTCTGTGGATCCATTAGCCCTTATGCATACATACTTCTACTATGTTCCTTACTTATCACATATTAATAATAGATCCTGTTTCTGTATCTGTCTGTGCAACACTAAATTCCTAGAGAACAGAAGCCATATCCTATTCTGTTTTTTATAGCCAATGTCTAACAAGTGTCTGGCACACAGCAGGAACATGGGGAATAATCTATTTGTGGATTTCAAGTTCTATAAATCAGCATTAGTACAGCACTTAGAAAAGGACACTACTAAAGGAGGATTGAATGAGCTGAGCCTCATGGGGTAACCAGTTTAGATAACACAGTCCTCAGTGCTGACAGCCTCTCCATATCTAGCGCCAGCTGTTTCAAAACCACCTTGTCATCAAGTTGTTCAATGTGGATATGCCACTCCAGGATTTGGTGTCAAATGTGGATTCATACTTTATGAAAAGACTTTTTTTTCTGTTTCTTCACCCTCATTTCTGGGTCATCAGGTATCCACTGGAAAAACAGCTGCTAACTAGTAAGCTTCCTGAGAACAAATGTCATATCTATTACTTGGACTTCTTGCTAAGCTTCATAGAACCCCCACCATCAAGATGGCTACACCTCTGTCCCAGGAAACGGATTCCAAGGAATTCCTTCCTCAAAAGACCATCTTCACTCATTACAATTGGTTCCTTAGTCTATAAATATCAGGGCCCATGGTTGTCAGGAATTTCTAAAGGCCTTTTGTTAACATATTATTGGGACTGGAACATTTGTAAAGTGATAAGCACAACTTTTCACCTGTAAGTTTTGAATTTCCAGGAGTTAAACTACCAATTTTTGTAGGTAAGAGAGGAAGAGGAGACCCAAGGAGAAAAAGATCGTCAATGTCAGCAAAGGTCTTAGTGGACAACAGGCTTATAACATTAAATTGGAAAAGTCCATGTAAACCTGTGTCCTTAACAAGTTATATTTTCTAGCTCTGTTACGGAAGAGAATATCAGACTTAATTCAGGGAGAGATTCCAAGAATAGTCCCCAGATAGACCTAAATACCAGGCATGGAGATTCCAGGCCAGAAAACTTAAACTTTCTCTCTCAGTAAACACTGAGGTATGTGCTGGGACAAACTCTTTCCATACTAACTGGGCAGGCACAGAGCTAGAGAATCCAGAAAGAAATCCAGCTGGGATAAGAAGAAAGCCAGGTACTTAAAAAATCCCCATGAGAATAACGAAGATGAGTGGCACATGCCTATGGTCCCAGCTACTCGGGAGGCTGAGGTGGGAGGATCACTTGAGCCTGGGAGGTGGAGGTTGCAGTAAGCCAAGATCATGCCACTGCACTCCAGCCTGGGTGACAGAATAAGACTCCATCTCAAAATAAAAAAAAATTTAAAAAAACAAAAAACAAAGATGAGGTTCCTACCTGGTACTATGGTCTAAATGTTTGTGTCTCCCCAAAATTCATATGTTGAAATTCTAAATGCCAATATGATGATATTAGGAGGTCATAAGGGCAGAGCCTAATGACCTCATTCAAGGGCAGAGCCTAATGAATGAGATTAGTGCCCTAAAAAAAGAGACCCCGAGAGAGCTCCTTTATCCTTTCATCATGTGAGGACACAGGGAAAAGATGACCAGCTACAAACTAGGGGCCCTGACCCAACACCAAATCTGCCAGTACTTTGATCTTGGACCTCCCAGATTCCAGAACTGTGAAAACAAGTTTCTGTTGTTTATAAGCCACCCAGTCTATGGTATTCTGTTATAGCAGCCTGAACAGACTAAGATATCTGGCAAAATCCTCACTCCACCAGTTGGACCTCACTTGATATGGCTTTGTTGAGTCATCTCCTACTCTTACAAAAGTATCTCCATGTTTCTGTATACCCTGCCATTAAAAAAAATTTTAGATCCTTGATGTGGGAAGATAGATTAGTAATTTGTGTTAAATTGTTGCCTACAAATACAATGTTAAAACCCTGAAATATTTTAATGAATTGTGGTTATTTAAAATGAAATCAATAAATAAGTAACAAGTAAACAAATGAATAGGTAGCCCCTGTACTTACAAGAGAACATGGGCGACAATAGCATTCACATCAAACAAGGTGTCAGTAGGGAATTCTCTAAGCAGTATGTTGCCCCTATAAAAAGTTTTAAAACACAGTAATATTTAAAAACACAACAATATTTCCTTAGAATTCAATTTACTTGTCTATCAAATACATTAGCTTATAAGGTCTTTGATGTTACAGCCTGTGTCTTATCCACATACCTACCAGAGTCCTGGCACATAATACAACGTTCTCAAAAAATACATTAACTTTGAAAAGCCTAGGCTCTGGACCTGGCAAAAAGGCTAGAAAAAAATATGAGTCCAAACAAGGATTCCTACCAATCTCTCCAACTCACAATCAACACGCACACACACATAAATTCCCCAAATTAGGCTGGGATGAAAGCAAGAAGGAAAAAAGTGTCCTCAGGGGGTCCCTGAGAAAACAGGACCTCTCCCCACTTCTTCAGCCAAATCCCAAGGATTTGAGAAACCTCAGGTAGATCAAACCTAAGTGCAGAGAGATTGGCAGATCTCTCAAAAATAAAGTACATTTATTTCACACACCCAAACGTGGACCTGACATATCTATCCAGAACACTAAATTTGGTAAGCACTTGCTTACCAGGCATTTGTTGTAGGAGTTTACACAAGAGCCTCACAAAACTACCTTGTGAGGTAGGTATTACTCTCTGTTTTATAAATAAGGAAGTTAAAGTACAGAGAGGTTAGGTAACAAATCTATCACTTGGACTTTTGGTTAAGCTTTACATGATCCCCACTACATATAACTTTATTCTAGCTCAGTGATATTTTACATATTTAAATATTCTAGAAGTATAGCTTTATATTTGTCCAGCACACTCAGGAAAATAGCTTACTTGAATAAATATGCTTTCATCAGATCCTTTTCTTTTCCACAGTATCTTGATATTTCTTCTTTGACACAATTAACCTTTAAAAGAATATACTTAAGTTTTAGCATATATATCAAAAGGTCAAGTTTCTTGGTTGGAAAAACAAGAAGGAGAATTAAACACTACAGCTTGTTTCAGGTCAAATTTTGTACTTTACTTTTTTTTTCTCATTTGTATACTATAATTGTTCACATATTCAAGTGCATGAGATAACCCAGAGAAAGGCACTATTTCTGAATTCAGTCTCATGGAACAAGTAGGTGGCAACCAGGTAGAAAAGGAAGGACACATTTAAGGCAAGACAAAAAGTATGAGCAAAAGCCAGGAAGCACAAAAGTGAGTGCTAACTTGGGATGATGAAAGCATCTCAGCAGGTGGAACACAGAGGTAGCACATACTGCTGGGTTCCCACCCAAAATCCATCCTTCCCTTTTGTTTACTAACAGAACTTTGCTGAAAGCAAGTGTTTCATTAACAGGCTTTCCCAGCCTCCCCAACAGCCTGCAATGGCTAAATGGTATTAGGAAGAGTCACTGGGTTGGAACTCCTAAAAGGCTCTTAAAAGTGGGCTGATACTTTTGCTCTTTTCCCTCCTTCTTGACCAAAAATAGATAAGATAGCTGGAGTACCAACAGCAATCATGGACCATAAGGCATCTTTAAAGAAGCTACTTGCTAAGGATGGCGCAACAGAAAGAATGAACTAAGTCAATGATGATGTCAGAGCAGCAATACCAGTCCTGGATAGCTTATAATCTGAACTCTAAGTGAAAAAAATACATAACAACAATCTTGGCAACAACGTGAAGATAAACAGAAGGCAAAAGAACACAAATACAAGGAGAGTTTAAAATAGTATCACATTAGTATAGGTCAAGGATGACTTGGACCAGAAGTAAAGCCAAAAAGGACAGAAGACATTCAAAAGGCTTTTTACAAATACAATACATAAAACTAGGGAGAAGACTGAGCATGTACATGCAGATTGGGATAGAGGAGGAGAGGAAAGAGGAAGAAAAGAGCGAAGGGGTTTCTAGATGGGGCAAATGGGTAGCCACCAAGGTTAACTAACCAAAACTAAGACTAGAAGAATAGTTATTTTGTTTCGCATTTGGTAAGGTTTTTGTTTCTTTTAAGAGGGGGTTTTCCTGTTGTTCAATTTAATTTTAATAGGATTTGAGGAAGAAGAATAACAACTGGAGAAGTAACATTTGTTTAAAAAGGTACAAAACAGGAACCGACACTAAAAAATTAGAAATAGAGAATCAGAATTAAAGTCAGAGTATAGCCATAACCAAAAAGTAAATTTTAATATATGTAATTTAAAATTTTTTTAAGTTACAGCATAAGGATGGTTGGTATTATGACAATAGATGTGTCCATTCATTCATCAATTCAAAATATATTTGAATGTCTACCATGTCAGTCACTGTTCTAGTCATTTAGGGTACAGGTAAGTTCCAAATAAAAATATTTAGCTTTAGAACAATATAAAACAGAGATAACTTAAAAACTAATTAATATGTAGTGTTAAGTGCTATAAATAAAAAAAAATTACAAGGGGATAGTATGTGATAGGGCATTTTAGAGAGGAAATCAAGGAAGGCTTCTCTGAAAAGGTGACATTTGCACAAAGAACTGAAGAAATGGAGTAATGCATACAAATACACAAGTAAGTAAAAGAGATGAGTTCTAAGCAGAGGGGAAAATATCTGCAAAGGCCCTGTGGTAACAGTACCTCCAGCAGGTTCAACTAACAGAAAGATGACCACTATGTAATAAGAACGAACTGAACAAAGTGGTGGGTCAGAAAATGAGATCGGCGACAAAGCCAGTGTCCACCATACTCAAAAGTTTCTATTTGATCATAATTGCAATGAAAGGACTTTCGCAGCATGGTAGTGATGTATCCTGACACATCTGGCTACATATGGAGAAAAGTCTGTCACGGGACAAAGTGAAGGAAGAAAGGCCAATTATTAGGAGGCTGTTGTGGTTTCCCCAATGAGAAGAGATGGCAGGAAGAAGTAAAAATGAAGGTACAGGAAGTGGTCAGATTTGAAAAGTTCTCATAGTAGAACCAAGTAGTAGATGGATTACTTATCAGAGAAAAATCAAGGATGACAGAGCTTTTTGTTTAAAATCTACTTTGATACACTAGATTTCTTTTGGTTATCACTTGTATAATATATCTTTTTTTTCCCCTTCATTTACTTTGAAGATTTCTGAAGCCTTTATTTTGGATGCATTTCTAAATAGCAATGGTTAGGGAAACAAGAAGGAGAATTAAACACTACAGCTTGTTTCAGGTCAAATTTTGTACTTTACATTTTTTTCTGATTTGTGTGCTATAATTGTTCACATATTCAAGTGCATGAGATAACCCAGAGAAAGGCACTATTTCTGAATTCAATCTTACGGAACAAGTAGGTGGTAACCAGGTAGAAAAGGAAGGACACATTTAGGCAAGACACACAGCTCTAAATAGCATACAGCTTTCTTGGGTTATTGTATCCAGCTTGACATTCATTGTCTTGACTAGAATATGTAGTCCATTTATATTTTAGCATATTCTTCATCCTACCTCTTGCAATCTTAACTTCTGAAAACAATCTTAAATGCTGCTTTTTGTGAAATCTTTCCCAATACCATCTGTGACTTTCCACCTCAAAAATCAAATATGGGCTTTCTTCCCTTTAAACTTCAATAGGCTAGGCACGGTGGCTCACGCCTGTAATCCCAGCACTTTGGGAGGCTGAGGCAGGAAGATCACCTGAAGTCAGAAGTTCGAGACCAGCCTGACCAATATGGTGAAACCCCATTTCTACTAAAACTACAAAAATTAGCCAGGCATGGTGGCATGTGCCTGTAATCCCAACTACTCGGGAAGCTGAGACAGGTGAATTGCTTGAACCCAGGAGGAGGAGGTTGTAGTGAGCCAAGATCGCACCACTGTACTCCAGCCTGGGTGACAGAGCGAGACTCCGTCTCAAAAAACAGAAAAAAAAACTTCTATGGCACTTTATTTGTATCTCTCCTATTACAATGATCATAGTTATTCTATTTAATAACTAGCATTCTATTCCAGTTACTATATGCATAGTTATTTAGTGACAGTCTACCAACTAAACAGTATGATTATCCCTGTTGAGTTTCCTACCAACCTACTGCTTCATTTCTAAGTTTCAATTTAAAATTTTATTCAGAGATCCTTGGAGATGATTGCCATTATCACTCTACAGTGAAATCAGTTGTTCAAAGTTAATTGAGATCTCTACACATACAGAATTGCCACATTTAAAAAATAGGTACTTTTTAAGGTATACAGCCAATGTTGGTTAACGTTTCTGTGCTGTCTGCCCTGGGAACTCTAGCTGCAGAGACCAAGAGTGACAATAGCCATCTCTTAGAAGAGGAAGGCTAATGAACTAAGAAAAAATGTACTCAGAAAGTCAGGTAGACATTAACCTGAAAGAATTTAGTATCACTGGGTTACCTCTCATTCAGGTGTCTGATGTATAAATTCTAAGTTTAAATTAAATAAAAGGCTTACGTATCTATGTAATCCATGATGCATGTGGAAATTTTCTATAATACTCTATAGCAAGTTTGAACATTTTTTGAGAAAACAATTAAATATGTAATGTTGAGTTGTTATAACTTTGTTCTAAAAATAAATGCGAAAAAGTGAAACACAAACCATTATAAAGAGTTATAAGAATAGAAAAAAAACTATCCAATTACCTCCATTTTAAATGTTACTGCAGTTTGTGTAATAAAAATTTAAAAACAGTTGAATTTTGGCTACCTATTACGAAATATTCTTTAGGCAAAACAAAACAGAACAAAAACCTAACTATAGGTTTGAGAAATGATACCACAGGCCCAATAGAATGGTTTACAACATAAAGTTAAATTCTAAGCTAAAAATTTTTAAACAGCTTTTTGTCCCCTCTATATGTAGTATATTATACAATAATCTGAAACTATTATTCTGTGCTGCTGTTTATTCTTCTGGAAAAAATATATTTCCACTTTGGAAAAAGATATGAAACGGAAGTATTTTAAGATATTCAGTCTTAAGCCATAAAGTTGTAAGATGTTTGTCACTAATATTTTAGTAACATAAATATCTTTCTACCTTGGCAACTGAAATTCCATAGTCCTGCAATGGTCTAACAGCCTCATTCAGTTCTTCAAGAAACACAGATGTTCTTGGGGAATCTAAAATAATAAATGTTTCATGAATGTTTATGAATTGCCCCTTAAAAATGAATTTTAAAATCTGCAAACACGGAATAATTTGTCCAACTAGCATACAACAATAATTAATTAAACATATCTCATTACATATTCTCACACCCTTATTCTACTATTGCCTCATTATTCTTACTTCTAATGTTTTTATCATGATGTATTTTAACTTTGTAAATGGACCTTAAACACTTACTAAAACAAGAATATGATGTTTCATTTGAACCTAACATTTGGCATTTTTCCTCCAAATTTAATACCATATACCCAACACACATGTACACATATAAAAACTTTCCAAATGATTTTAAAATACCATTTTCGAATCACAATTATAATAAGGGAGCCAACAGAAACGTGTACTCACTTCACTTATTAATTCCAAGAATAGTATTTTTAAGACATGAAGACTTGAATTGGACTATCAAAAAATTGTTATGTTCAATAGTTATATTAGTTAATTCAGTACAATTAACAATACAGCTAAAGCAGGGTATTAAAGTATTACATTTAAAGTTTTTAAAAACTTAAAACACATGCTAAAAACATGAGAAAGTATTCTTTCAGATGTTATGTTAGTAGCTAATTCTTACCTTGTATTTACTATGAACTAAGCATATAAGTAAAATCATTTAATCCTCACAACAAACTTATAAAGTACTGTTTCTTGTGAACAGATGATGAAAGAAAAACACAGAGAAGCTAAGTGACTTAACCAAGGTCACACGACAGGCCAAGTGGCAGGAGCCGGATTCAAATCCAGTCAGGATTATAGTAACAGCTGTATAGCACATATTATTAATCTTAACAGTAATCTCCCACTGTGCTTATTGATTAAATAGCAATTAAAAACATCACAAGAATCATATTAGAATTTTAAAAATACTTACCAGCTTGACAAAAATAAGCTAAAGAGGCTTTTCCTGGTTGCAATGTACTAAAATATTTCTGAGGACTCAGTTCTAGTAAAGAGTCTACTGTTGGCATGTAAAAACTGCACATTATGACAAAAGAGATCCCAACTCTAAAGACACTGAAGCCAGAAGACATCATGAGCTGCAGCTGCATATGAGTGGAAGATTTTTGACTGCTTTTTCACTGCTGTGTTCTGTTTCCTAAGACAACACCTGGCACAGAGAAGGTATTCAATGAGGGTTTGTTGAACAAATTTGTTAAATGAATGAATGGAATAAAATCTGCAAAAAGAAAGTTGTCATTAGTCACATCATTTGATTTTGCTAGTACCTTATCGTAAAAATTTGAGGGGGGACAATATGTAACAACACTGACTTGATAATATTATTGATTTTTGATACTTACAAAAGATACCAAAGCTATCTAGAAAATGCTTAATTTAGTAGAGTATTTAGTTAAGCTAATTGTCATTTTCAAGGGTTCTAAAATTAATTCTCAAACATTAATCAATCCATTTTTAATTGGGCATTTTGTTTTTATCTATAGTTGATTATGAGAAATAATCAAGTAATTATTTAATACCATTTAGATGGGAGTCAGACATCCAAAATATGCCTAATATGTTTACTTTTACTTTAAATCCCATAGAAGAAACCTATTAAAACAACGGAAGAACATTCCTTCCAAATATACATAATTTGTAATGCCTAACCCTTAGATTTCTTTATACTGCTTAAAAATTTAAATATCTTTTTCAACTCATACTTTAATTCAACTCTATGTTCTGAAATCAAATTTGTTCTAGACATCTTCCTCTTATCTTCTTTCTTGGTGTACTTACTTCCATGCTGTCCTCTGTATCTGCTGTTAATTCTCTTTGTTTTCTATTTTGTTACTTTCAAATTTTTCTTGAACAACTTCAGGAAGTTTTCTACTGATGATCTATGTTATCTACATTTAAAAGAAGAAAGTTTAGAAAGAATAGTATAATATAAAAACAGCCACAGCTATAGGTGAAAATTTTGTGTTAGAATTTTTAAAATTTCAAACAGGACCCATCTCTTTCAAATGTAAGCTCACTATCTCAAAATAGGCAATAGGAAAAAACAGCAAAAGATTATTTCTATATGCTCCCAAAGATAGAATTTTTCAGCAAAGAAAAAAAGATAAAGAATTTGAAATGTATGAAAAATCATATTCAATTGAGTATTTCCTCTGCTCATTCAATATTATCAATAAGCATATAGTATCTCTCCCTAATAAGCCGGTGTTCCTCAAAAAAAAAAAAAATGAAGCAATTACTCATTGGTTATTTCCTAATAATTCTGTTCATCAGAGATAGTACATATCAGTGAAAAAATTTGCCATCAATTTTTAATGAGTCAAGAGTTCAAAAACTCAAAGGAAAATGACAAGCAAGAACTATAAGAGGTATATAAAAATGTAACTTTAATGACATAATTAAGGAATATCATTGCCATTAAAATTGATTATACATTATAACCATTTTAAACCAGCCTATTTTAAAGATACTTTATATTAATAGGGATGTTTTAAAATAGGTCATCCACTATTTTCTTCATATTCTGGAGAAAATGAAGGCATTTGTGAGGCTAAGGGAATAACTATATAACGTTCATTACTGTGTATGAAATAACTATAACCTAATTAAACTGTACAACACGAAAAGCACAGGTGAAAGATTTGAGTATAGAATATCATCTTACCTGGCCTCTAGGTTATAATTTAACTATTTTAACACTAAATTGGACACTAGTGTTAACACATTACTCTTTTCCCCTAGAATGTATTTTGTAGCACAAAAGGTCTAACCAGACAGCCAATGCTTAAATATTTTCCCGTATTTTCTATCTCGTTGGACAAACCAGATTATATATGTGAAAGTACTGTGCTTTTAATCAGTTAGAGACATTGGTGATTGTTCTAACATACGTTTAGAGTTAGGAACTCAGTAGTAATCTCTGTAGTTTGCTCCATCTATGGTAAGATTTGATTATTTTAAAAATTACTTAAAGCAAAGAATACCACATGGGTCAGCTAGAAGTAGAATTTATGTCTTCATAATGAAATAAATACTGAATAATGATTTAAGCAAAACCATAACAACTGTTGAGAGAGAGGGAAGATAGAAAATAAGGAAACATGCAGCTAGGGTGGGAAAACAAATGAAAAGAGAACTAAATTTTCAACTTTCACAAAACCAAAACCAAGTTTATTGAAAATAGGAAGGTCAATGCCAAAACAAACAGTGAGCAGTTAAAAGTAATTGGTTCTAAGGAAGAAGAAATGGAGGCAAGGGAGTTGGGGAAGGATATCTACCTTGTAGGGCCATGGAAGAGTAGACATTTCACATGCATGCAAAATAAAACGCATTTACTCAGAGACATGCAGTCCTTATATAAAGATCTTAACTAAAGGCAAGAGGATGTGGGTGGAGAAAGAGAGTATCAGCAAGAGCACAGTGAAAACAAAGATACAAAAGGTACTCAGTGACTTTTTTTTTTTTTTAACCTCCAGTAATTAGAAAAGGGAATGAAAAACAATACTTGGCCAGCCACAGTGGCTCATGCTTATAATCCCAGCGCTTTGGGAGGCCGAGGCAGGAAGATCACTTGAGCCCGGGAATTTAAGAGTAGCCTAGACAACATAAGAGACCCTGTCTCTATTAAAAGTAAGAAAAAAAAATTTGTCATGCATGGTGGCACACACCTGTAGTCCCAGCTACTCGGGAAGCTAAGATGGGAGGATCGTGATTGAGGCTGCAGTGAGCCATGATCACGCCACTGCACCCCAGCCTGGGTGAAAGAGGAAGATCCTGTCTAAAAAAACAAAACAACAACAACAACAACAACAATTAATACCACAAAAATCTAGGTATCAAAACCAAGTGATGAGTACCTTTGGAGAAATGTGGCCGTATTATCTTGGTGTGACAGTCCATTAGTATAGTTCTAGTTCTCCTTGCAGTTACTGATTACACTGAAGCTCCCTCCATCCCCCACCTCTGGGGAAGTTAGTTAAGACCACCAGATGACTTACTGTGGCCAAGAAAATGTGAGCAAAAGTGACATCTGTCTCTTTTGGGCAACAGTTTCGGCAGGTAGTGTTAATAAGGCCAGGCTTTACTGTCTTCTGTTGCAGTCAAGAGAAATGCCCGAATGGTGCCTATTCTATGAGCATAAGCATAACAGAGAACTCCTAGCTAATGTGTAATAAGCATGTGACAGAGGAAGAAATAAACCTTGTTGTTTTGTCACTGAGATGGCAGGGGCTATTATAGCAACATAAACTATTTTCTCTTAACCTGTATATAAACTAGAAGTGAGATGCCACCTTGACAAAGACTCCAAAACACTGGGTTAGGGGTCAAGCAGTATAGAAACTGTTCTAGGCCTACTCAAGGAAACATTTATCAGAGACTGGAGCTCAGCAAGTGACCCATATTAACAAGTTTGATAAAACTGTCACTACAATAGTTTGGAGGTGACATGTACCTGATTAACTTACAATGAATATGTACCTAGGTTCCTGTGGCTAATGAACTTATTTATAGCCCTAAAAGAAGAGGTTGGAAGATAGATTAGTACTGTGTGATGGTAGCTGTTGGTGGTGTTTAACCAGGTATTAAAAGAAAAATACTCAGAGAAGAACTGCCATCCAAAAGACTAGATGTTTAAGACTTAAAACAATTCTTAGGCGCCCACCGGAACATGGTCACAAAGCAAACTGACAAAACTGCTCAGACACAGAAAGAGGCCAAATGCTCCAAAGCCAATTTCAGATGTGGCCAAGAATAATAAAAATAGAAGAACCTCACACAGGGCAAAGCCAAGGACCACGGAGAACTATGCTGTAGGGCATGTGAAGAGTAAGAACGATTTGTTACTGGTCTAAAATAATGACATAAATACAGAAATGGAGTGTAAATGTTTAGGACATTTTATAGCAATTTCACACAGTAATTTTATGTTTATTGAATCTAGTAATTTTTAAATTGGGCTTGAAATTTGATATTCTTTATTTCATTTTTCCTGTAATTCATTTCTATTGTGTTAGATAGGAGTGTTGTTGTTGTTGTTTCAACTGGCACAGAGAACTCAGGGAACAGAACTAGAGCCCTAGCAACATTTGTCCAGAGAGATTTCAACTGTAGATTGCTACAATCTAGAATCTGGTGTGTGTTTTCCATTCTTCCTCTCTCCAAACAGGAACACTTATAGTTCTCTCTCCCAACACTGTCTTATGTATTCAACAGGGGCTGGCAGACAGATAACTTCTATCTAGACCAGTAAAGAGGTGACCACTGCTGGGCATTACTCAGGGATCCTGAACTTCAGGCTTCACATAGTGAAGATGGTAATTCTGAATTACCTCCACCAGGAAAAGCCAAGGAAGAACTACATGTACAAAGGAAAGCATTTGTTGACAAGAGAGAATGTTCAAATGTTTCTAGTTCTCTGCACGTTAAAATTATACCTCTCACTTCCTTGAGTTAGGTATGGCCATGACTTGGCCAATGAAATGTGCAAGGTGACATGTACTTCTGGAAGCTTTTAAGAGTCAGTATACGTGTGCAATGAATCACAACACACTTTCCCTCTGCCATGATCACTGATAACACTCAAAATTAGGCCTTCTCTGTCAGCCCAAGTCCCAGAAAGAGAACACCATGGGGAAAAGCTCCCAGCTGATCCAATATAAAATAAACTATTATGTGACAGTTACTACGGGACTGAATGAAGGGGGAACAAAGGCAGAAATGAAAATAAAGACAAAATAATCTGTTTTAAAGAAGGGGTCAGGAGGCTCCTTGCTTCTAGTGAATAAGGGCCTTGAGCTTCCACAACCCTTCATATTTACTGGGTAGCAAGAACAGGGAGCAGCAGGTAAAGGTTGGTCAGCTGCTTGATTTATCACAGGTTCACATGATTGCTAACAGGCTTCAGATGTTCCTGCAGATAATCACAAGAAGCACTGCGCCTGGGGCATGACTGGCCTCAGCCTTCTTCTGGGCGGCAGATGCAGTGTGTCAGTTTGCCAACAACCTGCTTCATGAGAACAGTTTGCTGTTCGCCTCCAGTGGTATACTGAGTTGGTTACAACCCCCATTCTTTCTACCTCCAACACTATTAGGCTGGACGTGGTGGCTCACACCTGTAATCCCAGCATTTTGGGAGGCTGAGACAGGTGGATTACCTGAGGTCAGGAGTTCAAGACCAGTCTGACCAACATAGTGAAACCCTACTAAAAAGTACAAAAGAATTAGCCAGGCTTGGTGTCAGGTGCCTGTAATCCCAGCTACTCAGGAGGCTGAGGCAGGAGAATCGCTTAAACCCAGGAAGGGGAGGTTGCCATAAGCCGAGATTGCACCATTGCACTCCAGCCTGGGCAACAAGAGTGAAACTCCATCTCAGGAAAAAAACAAAATAAACTATGATTTTAAACTCCTAATGTTTTGGGGTTGTTTCCACAGTATAACCCAGTCTAGCACTATTAATAGACCTAGTCTTAGTAATGGGTAAAAGGATTATGACTTGAACATAAGACGACTCTTTAAAATGCAATTTGACTATTATCACAACAGATGCCAATACTAAGAGACAGGAAAAGTCACAGGTAAATGTTTTCCATAGCATGTTTGCCAATACTACCAATATACCTCCCAACTACATGTAGACTTTGAGCCTTTGGGCTGGAAGAGGCCCTCAATTCTTCAGTACAATGGTCCTGCTAGCATGGATCAGAGTTGGCATGTAAGATGTAACTTTTGTCTCATCCCTAAAGAAGTATGTTTGCACAGCTCATTTAAATAATAGAAAGAATGAGTGACATGTAACTAAAGACTAATACAAGAGGGTAACCCCACTGTAAGAATGGCTCCGTGAGACAATAGTAGAAAAAGGGCTAAAGCATGCACATAAAATGTTAAAGGCGATAAAAGCGTGCTTTGTTCAGCAACCGAATGTTAAGCTCCAAAGGACATCAAGAAGGAAGTACTTCAAGAGAAAATGCTAGACTTCTTGTTAGTAAGGAGACAGTATAAGGATTTGCCTTTGTGTTCCTGAGGCAGGTAGAATAGGTGGTAGCCCTCGTTAGCCCCACCAATCCCATTTTGGTATAGGGTACCATATGCAATAGTAATTGACAAACAGTTCTGCTTTTTTTTTTTTTTTTGAGACAGTCTTGCTCTGTCACCCAGGCTGAAGTGTAGTGGTGCAATCTCCACTCACTGCAAGCTCCGCCTGCCCAGTTCACGCCATTCTCCGGTCTCAGCCTCCCGAGTAGCTTGGAGTATAAGCGCCCACCACCACGCCCTGTTAATTTTTTGTATTTTTAGTAGAGACAAGGTTTCACCGTGTTAGCCAGGGTGGTCTTGATCTCCTGACCTCATGATCTGCCCGCCTCGGCCTCCCAAAGTGCTGGGATTACAGGCGTGAGCCACCGTGCCCGACCCAAACAGTTCTGCTTTTAAATGGTTGAAAGACTACTATGCTAGGGTCATCTGTCCTCTCAGAACAACAATATTAAATCTTTATGCATTTGGACACATTTAAATTTTAGAATAACTGACACCAAGCTTTTCTAGGAAACCCTTGGTTAGTTCCCCCTTTATAGGCCTAATATTCCCTTATGATTAACCATAAAATTAATGGCTTTCCCTCTCAGAAAAGAAGGAAATTAACAACTATAACTATTAAATAAATTGTATCAACATCTGTGGCCATCATACTCAGGAAAAAGACACACTTCCTATTTTGCAACAAATGGAGCATATAATGCTTACAAAGTTCACGCCTAAGAACATTCTGTCTGAAGTCAGCTTGCTTAGTTTAATGCTGCTACTGGAGAACAGAACCTGCTCACTGAACCAGCCTCAAATAAAATGTTGATTAGATCTCAACACAGTTTATCATTTCAGATCCAAGGAGGCAATAAAAGGGGTCAACATCTCTCCCCTTTAGAGCCTTTTCAAAGCAGTTGGGAGAAAAATCCTCTACCTGCACCCCCACCCCACAACTCTATACACACACTCCCATCCTCCAAAAAAGAAGAAAGGAGGAGGCTATCCAGATTTGCTTTTACTGACACATGGCAGGTGGCAGGTAAGTCTCACAGACAAAGACCTAAAATTAGTATAGGTACCATCCAGATGTTTACTATCACTTTGAGCAGAGAATACAGGAGAAAAACACTTTTATAGTAAAAGTCTATTGATGACTTGAAATGTGCACATCAATGATTATGGAAGATGCAAATAGGCCATGGCAGAGAATATGCGGTGCCCTTGATTTTGACAAGTGCCTAAAACCACACAACTCTGATTTTATGCTTAAATGCTTAAGCACATTACTGCAATCAATTACATCACTGCTGTCATGAGCATCCTGTCTCCTATTTGAAGAGACTTGTGTCCTGCCCTAACCACATTCTCTAAAAACACATGAGATGAAGTTCTTACGTTCCAATAAACAAAATCCTGCTCCAAAGCACAGACGTTGGATTAGGCCTATTAACTTCTTAGAGCAAGCCGTACCCTCTCATACACTGCACTCTCTACCTGCTCAGCTGAACGTTTCATCTGAGGGATGTCTAGGTAACAGTGCCGGGCCTGTACATCTACTACTACAGTTTGTCAGCAAACCTCTAAGGAACTCGAACCACACTAGTATCTGGTACCTGGACAAACGACTATCCCAGACTCTACAAAATAGACTTTAAAGTTCCCTGTGGAATATTTAGCTAGGAAAAAAAGAGAGCACCACTCTTCTTGGGCAAAGCATACGACAAAGGCCAGCCTGGACAATACAGTGAAACCTCGTCTCTCCCAAAAAAAAAAAAAAAAAAAAAAAAAAAAGCCGGGCATGGTGGCGCCAGTACCTGTAGTCCCAGTTACTTGGGAGGCTGAGGTGGGAGGATTGCTTGTGCCCAGGAGGTGGAGGTTTGCAGTGAACTGTCTCTACAGCTTGGGTGACAGAGCGAGACCCTGCACGAAAAAAGAAAAACAAAAAAGCACAGGACAAAGGATGGTGAGGTAAGGAAAGCTGGGTCTTGGTTGCTCCAATAGACGTGGCAATGTCTTTCACAAGGATATTGAATTCGTAATGTGCTGTATATTCTAAAGAAAACAAATTATTTCCTCTTAATTTTGCACTACTTGCTAATTTTATTCCCAAATAGGAAAAAAAAAAATCAACAACTATGTGCCGGCCTAATATACATTAGTCTATGTGATTATTCCTCGCTTCTTTACAGCAGTAACATAGCATGTATTTTCTCTCTCAGCCTCAGGAATAGCGCCACCATCTACCATACACAGGTCCAAGGGCTTCAATACATGTGGAATTTAAACAGTACAGAATATTCTACTTCCTCTCCAGGCAATCATCAGACTTACAAGTCAGTTTCTGCCTTTTTCCCAAAACTGAAGCCCAGAGCATTTTCCCAAATTCTACGTTTGAAAGAACGAGCTTCCCCCTGCTCACAGATCGCTTCAACATCCATCTGACACTACTATTACTCCTCCTTAAGAGACATATCCCTTGGGAGGGAAGTGTCTTTCACTTAAGAGCTCCAGTTCTCCCCGTTGCCCCTTTCCATCCCCTTGACCCACAAAGGGCTCCGGTGTTTCCCGCCGTTCATACAGCTAAAACAGAAGGTAAAACGCCCTCAGGAGGCTCCAGGTGAGGCCCTTCAGTGCCCCAGAGGCGGGTGTCCTAAGTCAGACTCCGGAGCTCTGCAGTGCAGCCCTGGCTACAAAAAGCCGCTTCGTCTGAATCCCTGGGTCTGCAGGCAGAGCCCACAGCCTGAAGGACCGGCGCTGCCACCTACCTGCCCGGGACCTGCGGACGGGGACCTGGGCCGTTCCTGAGGCCGCGCGGCCAACAGTTCCCGCCGCCACGCGACGGAGTAGGAGGCAGAAGGCCGGGCCGTGCCAGACTAGCCGGGTAGCCTGGAATCACTTCGCCAACCTGCGAAGGCGTAGCACCGCTCCTTCCCAGCCTGCGGCCGCCACCGACTCGACAGAGTCGGCCTCCGGGACAAAAAACAACCTGCGAAGCTCCTCCTTCTCCTCGTGCTCCCTACGTGAGGCATTCTCTAACCAATGGGAAGCGCGGTGGGCGGAGCGAGAGTGACAGACGATTACAGAGTCCTCCCGCCGGCGCGAACGGGCGGTGCAGTAGCAGGTCCAATCAGCAGCGTGGGTGGGAAGTACAGGGGAGGGAGAAAGTAGGAAAATTAAGCCCCCAATCATATTTCGGGACCCTCGAGCGACGGGTACGGCGGCCCGTGGCCTTCCGAGCACGGCGCTCAGGGGGCGTGCCTGGCCGGGCCAATCGGCGCGAGCCCACAGTGCGGAGCGAGCGCCTCAAATGCTCGGGTTTCTCAGCTGATTGTCTCCAGCCGAGAGTTGTTTTTTGCAGCTACGGAGCCCAGCCGCAGCAGGAGGAGCCGAGACCCCCGAGGGGTGGGGGGAAAGAGGAGGCGGGGTCGGGGGGAGCCGCGGCTGCTCTGCGC
>NW_012106475.1:4161533-4176214 GCF_000951045.1 Mandrillus leucophaeus | reverse complement strand
AGTTCAAATTTACACATCTCGCAATTGGCGCTGAGCGTCCTGCACGCCCTGCTCTACGCCGCGCTGTTCGCCTTTGCCTACCTGCAGCTGTGGCGGCTGCTCCTGTACCGCGAGCGGCGGCTGAGTTACCAGAGCCTCTGCCTCTTCCTCTGTCTCCTGTGGGCAGCGCTCAGGACCACCCTCTTCTCCGCCGCCTTCTCGCTCAGCGGCTCCCTGCCCTTGCTCCGGCCGCCCGCTCACCTGCACTTCTTCCCCCACTGGCTGCTCTACTGCTTCCCCTCCTGTCTCCAGTTCTCCACGCTCTGTCTCCTCAACCTCTACCTGGCGGAGGTAAGGCAGGAGGGCCGGCATGCGGGGCCCGGGCGGGTACGCGGGGCCGCCGGGATCAGCTCCCGCTGAGGACCAGCGGGGGCGGGGGGGTGGGCAGCTAGAGGCGGACTGGAAACCAGCCTGGGGAAACTGAGGCACACCTGGAGTGTGAGCCAGTGTTTTCGTCCTAAACTTAAGTGGCTGATTGGCTCGATTACTGAGGGGTCCGGGGCTAGGGAGTGAGTGAGTGAGAGTGTGTGTGTGACAACTTAAAACAGCAACGGAACGAACCCTTTGTTTGGTGTTCTGGCCCTCTGAGGTAAGGCGTTGGTGGCACCAACAAAGTGGCATCTCAAGAAGTAGCAGCCCCGGTGGCTCTGCCGAAGCCGGACTGTGTTGAGGGAGGTTGGATGCTGAGGTAGCAGCAGCTCTGCTGAAGCTGGACTGCTGCCAGCCATTACGTCACCAGGCAGAGCTGTTCCTCTGCTATTGTTGCTGCGTTTCTTTTATTAGAAGCTTATATTCCCTCCTGCATCTCCTTTCCTGTGGCTCGATAAGCCTCACGCAAATTTCGTTCGATAGTTCCCCAGCAGGGTTGATGATCAATAACCAATGCTGAGGATCAGGATAAGGACCTCCATAAAGCCCTTAATGTTTGTCCCAGTTGCTTCACGCTTTAGTGGTTTATCCTACCTCCTATAGCATAGTCTTTTTTGGACCTTATTAAGAGAAAAAAATACTAGCTCAACCTGTGCCTATTGCAGAAACAAAATCACCAAACTGTTTTTGCAATAACTTGCTTAATATCTGGAACCTAATCACACCCCCTTTCTCTTTTATGGGGAATTGCTGGTTGGATTGCATTGTTCTGCAGCGCTTAGGTATTTGACCCATTTCAAACAGGTTTGGGAGTGTAAGATTGTCAATCATGTGTGTCAGCTTGTGGTATTTAAGCCATAATATTTTGAGAATTTCCCCCATGAAAGTCCTCCTTCCCACCAAAAGAAAAGCTTGAGGAGGGGAGGAAGCAAGGTGACATCATATGCTTAATACAGACTAATATAGAATAATATTGGCCTATGCAGCTAATCCTCTCAAAGGCTTTTTTCGAGGTAATGGAATTAATATAGTTCCAAGCAAAAATTTTTTTTTAAATGACGTAGATTAAGTGTTTATATTTCCTACATAAACCAACTCTTTTCTCGTTTAATAAATAGGAAGTAGAATGCATAATTTTAAAGTCAGTCATAACGTCAACTATTTAGCACACTAAAAACAATAGTTGAAAACAACAAAACTAATTTAACTTTTATTATTTTCCTTCTCCATCCTTTAAAAGTCCATACAATGACAAAACCCCAAAGCAGTAAGCGGAAATAAGCAGCGTAAGTCATCACAAATGAGATAATGATGCCATAGTCGTGTCACTTACTTGAGGATGTTCTAATCTAGTTGTCGTTTAAGCTGTTGTAACACTTCTACCCTTTATACTTAAACTGATACATTGTAATCTTCCTGCCACCATTTCAGATAGTGTGTTAGTGACTTCTCAACACTGAAGCTTTTACTCCAGCTTGAGATGTTTACCTGAAAGTGACTAGCGATTTTTATGCCAGGAGCATCAGATGACTTGTTTTTTCCCTATACATTTTGATTTACAAAATCGTATGAATGATTCACTGTAAAATAGTTGGTAGGCATTTCATAAAGTGGATTAAACACTCTTTTTTACTTCTTGAGGTATAACATATACCATAAAGTCCACAATCTTAAATGCACACCTAGATGAAATTTTACATCTGTATACACCCATGTTACCACCACCCAGATTAAGATATAAAGCATTTTCCGTGTCCCAGAAGGTTCCCTTTTTACCATCTCCCAGTCAGTAGCTCGCTCAGATAAGCACAAAGTGGGTAAACACCATCACAAAAAAGGATATATATTTAAGCTCAAAATCCTGAAGGTAAGCTTATATAGCATAGAATCCACAGAGTATCTAGATTGGGTCTTCAGACTTTGAGCTAATACTCAAGCTAGTGAGGAAGAATTTAAAGTCTAAAAGTCTTCCTGTTAAATGTTTGTGTGATGTACTTTTTTTAAAACGATGAAACTCTATTAACCTGAAAAACATAATTTGGAAAGAAGCTGGGATAAAGCTTTTTTCCTTTGTAATGCCTGCTAAAAAGGGTGTGAGTTGTTTTTCCTTTCTTTTTATAATCAAATTAGCGATTTCAGGACACAATTGTACTTAAGAGAACAAATTGTCAGTTTTTTTGAAAGCCTATTTGAAAGGAGATATCTCAACCAGAAATCATTTCTCTTTTCATTACAGAAAATCGCCAGGAACCTGTATTTAAGAGAGTATTTGAGTTCAAATTTTTATATCAATTCCAGATAACTGGAAGTATACTTCCCATTGATCATTCTGAATTAATGAAGTTTTTCCTAGTGAGTTCTTCATATTATAGCAAAGTGGAAGGGAAAGCCTATGTGGTAATAAATATAAGACTTAACTGATGTTTAATTTTTTTTAACCAAAGGCCCCTGTATCTTTTATGAATAGTTGTGTGTGTCTTGATAACCAACTCACTCTGTCTTTACTGTATGCCGTATTAAATACCAATTCCATATTACTTTTCACTTATTTAAAGCATTTGTTTTTTCTGATTCTCACTAAGAGTAGCTTTCAGGACTTAGTTATAAAGAACCGTGGATCAGTATAAAAAGTAAAACAAACCCTACTACTTTGAATACATTTTGGCAGATATTCTAAAACTCATGTTTTTGAAAAGAAGGACTTTGTGTGTGTGTGTGTGTGTGTGTGTGTGTGTGTGTGTGTGTCTATACTTGAAATAAGATGAAGGAAAGTAGCCCTTTCTTAAACAGTTGAGCTTCTCAGTATTTCGTACTTAACCTCCTGGAAACCGATAGTTGAGAGAGAGGGGGGAAAAAACCACCTTGTACACTAATCTAAAAACACATATTGAACTTCTGGCAGGATAGGTAGGACATGAGCTTTACCAGAGAAAAGTTCACACTCCTGGACTTTTACCGGAGAAGACTTCAATATTTAAAACAGACTATCTGATAAAATTGATTCTGTCTACCATTAGAACATGTTGAACGACTTAAAAGGAGAATTGACAACATCACACAGTATATCCATGTAAGAAACCTGCATGTGAACCTCCTGAATCTAAATTTTTTTTTTAATGAGAGTTGATGGTACACCATCTTGAAGTGTTGTGATGCATGCCAAAATCAATGAGTTCATCTTCAACATATTAAAGTTCTTACTTCCAATTTGATCTTAGGAGTGCCAGTTGCTTAATCAGGATAAAGTGCAGTGACTTAATCACAATGCCAAAACAGCTAGGAAAATTAAATTCAAAATGTTAACTCTTACATTTATGGATGCTGTTATTGTTCCTACCAGTAGATGTATTCTTATCTTGGTATACTTCAAATAACTTGCAAGTCAACTTGCAGATTCATTGATTTTGTTCTGTTCTTTGATTTCCCACAGAAGTGGAAATCATACTTCTACCACCTAAAATAGAAATTCCTTGAGGATAAGAAGGAATATTTTACATATTTTTATCTCTAGCAACTAGAACAATGGTGATTATATTATTGAATGACACTTTATAAAAAGGTCAAAATTTAGAAAATATTTAGTCATCTAAAATGTAGGGGTTAACTTTATTTTGATGAACATTTGAGGTAAATTATATACTGTCTGGAATCTATTTTCTGCCTAAAAGATTTCATACAATATAGAGTTTTGTTTAATGAAACTATTTTTATCTCCTGGCAAATGGCCCATACTAATTAGGGCTTTGCTAATTTAGTTTCAACAAATTCTACAAAATAGAAAAGTCTGTAAGACAAGTCTCATATCCTGAGTCAGTTACTGTTTACCAGAAATAGTGGTTTAGCTCAATGTTTGACTTTTATCCATAACTGACTATAAACTGTTTTTGTCTGAATCTACTAAATTTTTTCCCTATCTTGATCTTATTTCTCCTGAAATCATCTGTGAAGCTGAAGTTTCAGATACATACCTGTAACAGAAGACATGATTATAATGCCTTATATGTTATGCAATTGGTATTTTCAGAGCACTTTGTAACATTTATTTTCACAACCCCCATGAAATAGGTAGACATGGATGTGATTTGTCCAAAATTACATGGCTAATATGTATCAGATGTGAGACTATTATATAGCTCAGGTGCTATGAAGTCTTACCAAGTAATTTCTTCCTATACCATGAACTTTCCTGGATGTATCATTGCTTTATTACTTGGTGCTTCTCTAACTTGCTTTCCCATTTTCACACTGTTTGAAACTTTTTCCACTGTCTAGCAAAGTCCTTCTTCCCCTTTCATCCACTGCATATGACTCCTGGTTTAAAGAAGTAGAAGCCAGGGTCATCTGGCTGACCATAGATTCAGAAAAATGCCTAACAGTGCTGCAGAGAGTAGTCAGTCTTTTTCAATGCATGATTGGGCTGGCAAGAAAAGGCCAGAAACTACCAAAAAAAAAAAAAAACCAAAAAACAGCAAATGCAGAATGATAAAATATCACACGAATGTGTGTCTTGGGAGTAGGGCAGGAGTGGTTTTCAGCTGCCTCCTGTTATGCTACTGCCCAGATTTTAATTTTGTGCGTTGAGGGTGTAGGGAGGTATCATTGCAGGCTGTGCCTTGCAATGAACTCTTATTAAAGACTTCATCCCCTCCAGCATAATGCCACAATCCTTTAAGTGTACATCTTCAGTGGATCAACTAGGAAAATAAGCAGGTCCTCAGAGCTAGATAGGGGGTACACATTGGGAAATAAAAGTCTTCCCTGGGAATGCAAAACAAGCTCATTCTTGTACAAGTTTGAAGCCTAAATTCACATAAATTCTGTGAGTGGACTGGGGGGTTTCAGGAGATCTAACTTGAAAACATAGTTATCCTTGCTTGATACTAACCTCAAGGAGCTATAAGAAGCAGATGCAAAGCATCTGTGGAGGAATGTACTTTAAACCCAGACTTCTGACAGATAAAATTCCAAAAAACATGGGTTCAGAATCAAAACTCACACTGGGGAATTGCAGATACCAGAATTATCAAATACGTAGTACACAATAATTACTCATTTATGAATTAAACACTGTTGAAATGTAAAACTTAAAATTGGCACATTTGGAAATCATTTTTAATGAAAAAATTAAGAACTGAAATGGATGGTTAAAACAGATTAAACACAGTTAAAAAGAAAAAGTGAACTAGAAGATCTCAGGGAAAAAAATCACTCAGAATATAGCCCAGAGAAATCAAAGATGGAAGATACAACCAATGGGTGAAGAGAGAATGAGGAAATAATGAGCAGGTCCAACATATGTGTAATTGGAATTATAGAGAAATTATTCAAAGGGAAAATAAGAGTTTACCCAAATTTATGAAAGACATCAAAGTTTCAAATCCGGAAAGCCCAACATATCCAAGGTGGGCTTTGTGAAAACATATTTTAAGTAAACTTCAAAACACTGGCCTGGCGTGGTGGCTCACACCTGTAATCCCAGCACTTTGGGAGGCCAAAGTGGGCAGATCATGAGGTCAAGAGATCAAGACCCTCCTGGCTAACACGGTGAAACCCCAGCTCTCCTAAAAATACAAAAAATTAGCTGGGCATGGTGGCACGCGCCTGTGGTCCCAGCTACCCGGGAGGCTGAGGCAGGAGAATTATTTGAACCTGAGAGGTAGAAGTTGCAGTGAGCCAAGATCACACCACTGCACTCCAGCCTGGTGACAGAGCAAGACTCCATCTCAAAAACAAAACAAAAAAAAAAAACTTCAATAATCAATGTGATAAAAACCATATGTATAGTGTAAAGGAGAAAATCATATGATCATCTCAATAGATCCAGAAAGAAGAATTTGACGAAATTCAACCATAAATGATTTTTTTTAATTAACTTTTAGTAAATGAGGGAAAAGGGGGATTTTTTTTCAGTCTAATAAAAAGCATCTTCAAAAAGCCTATAGCTGACATTATACTTAAGAAATATTCACCGCATATTACCTAGGACAAGGACAAAGTACTTCACAACATTGTGCTGGAGGTCTTAGCCATTGCAATAGGCAAGGGAAAGAAAAACATTTGAAAATTAGAAAAACAGAAGTAAAATTGTTGCTATTTGTAGGTGACACAATTTCTTAGGTCCAAAATTCTAATCTATAGATAACTACAGGAAGTAATATCTAGGCTTATAGGATATAACTTTATATACTAGCAGAAAACAGAAAAATGAAATATAAAAATTCCACTTGGCAGGGCATGGTAGCTCACACCTTTAATCTCAGCACTTTGGGAGTCCGAGTTGGGAGGATCACTTGAGCTCAGAAGTTCAAGACCAGCCTGGGCAGCATAGACCTCATCTCTACAAAAAAATTTTTTAAATTAGCCAGGTGCCGTGGCATATGCCTCAGCTACTTGGGAGACTGAGGTGGAAGGATCACTTGAGTCCAGGAGATCACGGCTGCAGTGATCCAAGGTTGTACCACTGCACTCCAGCCTGGGCGACAGAACAAGACCCTGTTTCGAAAACAAAAGACAATTCTACATGCAATAGTGTCAAAAAATTAAAATACTTAGGAATAAATAAAAGATGTGCAAGACCTCTACAAGAAAAACTACAAAACATTGAGAGAAATTAAAGAGGCCTCAGTGAATGGAAAAATATACCCTGAAAAGGTCATTGTTTTTAAGGTGTTATTTCTCCCTCAATTTGACCTATAAATTCAGTGCAATTCCTTTTACAATTTTTGCAGGATATTTTGGTAGCTGTTGCCAAGATGGTTTTAAAATATGCGTGGACATACGAGGGACTTAGTAAGGATCACACAACTTCAAGAGTAACTGTAAAGCTACAGTAATCAAGAGAGTGTAATACTGGGGTACAGATAGACATATAGATCAATGGAGCAGGATAGAGAATCCAGAATTCGACCTATATGTATATAATCAACTGATTTTTTTCCCCAAAAGTGCCAAGGTAATTTAGTGGGGAAAAAGTTTTGTCAACTAATAGTTCCAAAATAATTGAAAATTCCTATAGGAAAAATGAACATTGATTCTTACCTCACACTATAAAATGTACTTGACATAGATCATAGACCTAACAGTAAAAGCTAAAATGTGTAGAAGACAGGAGAAGATGTTTTCTTGGAGGAGGCAAAGGTTTCATAGTAAACAAAAAGGTGTGAACCAAAATTGACAAATGAGACTTTATCAAAATTTAAAACTTTTGTTTTTTGCAAGACAGATAATGAAGAAGCAAGCCACAGACTGGGAGGAAATATTTGCAGCACATGTATCTGGCAAAGTACATTTATCCAAAATATATAAAGAACTCATAATAAGAAAATCCAGTAAAAATGAACAAAGGATTTGAACAGATACTTCACAAAAGAAGATATATGCATAGCCAAGAAACACATGAAGAGATGCTCAAGATTTAGTTATTAGGAAAACAAAAATTACACTCACATTGAGCTACCACTAAGCATTGATTAGCAGGACTAAAATTTAAAAGAGTGACAATACCAACTATTGACCAAACTGTGGATTAATTGGAACTCCTACACTGATTATATGAATGTAAAGTTTTACAACCACTTTGGAAAACAGTGTAGCAGTTGTTAAAAAACATAAGCCTGTCATAAAATCTAGCCGTTACAGAAGCCAGGTGTGGTGGCACAGGCCTATAGTCCCAGCTACTCAGGAGACTGAGGCAGGAGGATCACTTGAGCCCAGCAGCTCAAGACCAGCCGGGGCAGCATAGCAAGACCCTGTCTCAATACTTATGGAGAAAAATCTGGCCATTATAGATATTTACCCAAGAGAAATGAAAGCATATGTTCCTATAAAAACTTGAACATGGATGTACATAATAGCTTTATTCACAATAGCTCAAAACTGAAATTAACCCAGATGTTCGTCAGAAATGAATGAACAAAATATACCAATACAAAGGAATACTACTCAGTAGTAGAAGCAAAGAAACAAACTACTGACACAACAACATGGATTAATCTCAAAATCAGTATGATGAATGAAGGAAGCCAGGGAAAAATGAGCTCACACTGTATCATTTCATTCATGTTAAATTTTAGAAAGTGCAAACCTATGGTCACAAAAAACAGATCACTAGTTTCCTGGGGTCTGGAGCAGAAGGGAGGACTTACAAAAAGGGGGCAGGGTGAAATTTAGTGGGTAGGGAAATATTCTGTATTTGATTATGATAGTTTCAAAGGTTGTACAGCTTTCTAAAACTCAGAATTGTACACCTTAAATGCATGCAGTGTATTGTACATAAATTATATTTCAATGAAGTTGATTTTAAACATTTCAGGCCTTTGCAATTTACTCCAGGAATAAAAGCTGAAGCAGAGAAGAAATGTATAACATGCAGCTCCATCATTTATCAGCTCTGTGTAACTTGGTTAAGTTACTTGCTTAACCAAGAGTTGGTTAAGCCACTTACCTTTTCTGTGCCTATTTTCCTTATAAAAATCAGAATAATATCTGCCTCATAGAATTACTGTGAAAATTATAGCCTTCATAAAAAATGTTTGGGACATGGTGTGTACTATTGATTGTTAGCTATTGTTAAATTTTAAATAATTGGGATTTCATAGTCTACATTCTCACACCCCTAAAACAACAAGCCAGAATTCAGTAACAAAAATAACTTGTAAAGCTGAGCATGGTGGCACGTGTCTGTAATCTCAGCTACTCTGGAGGCTGAGGCGGGAGGATCACTTGAGCCCAGGAGATTGAGTCCAGGCCTAGGCAATGTATCAAGACCCTGTCTCTTAAAAAACTACAAACAAAAAGCAACTTACAAAGGTTCATTTAGAAATTTTTAAAACAGTTGTGAACCACATGGGTAAAGGAAGAAATTCCAATAGCATTTAAGAATACTATATGATAATAAAAATACTGTATATCAGAACTTGAATTACGCAGCTAGGTGGCATGCAGAACTAAATTTAGAACCTTGAATATTTACATTAGAAAAAAACAAATTTAATAAGCTAATCATCTAATTCATGTTAGAAAAAGAACAGGATAGATCCAAAGGAGATGAGTCTTGAGTAATAAAATAGAAAAAACAAAGAGGCATGATAAAACCAAAAGCTGCCTAATACCTTTGTTCATAATCAAACTTCTTTCAGAGGTGACCATGCATATATTACCATTTTCTCACTTCTCCAGCCGCTCTAATCTGCCTTTGCTCCATCACTCTACAAAATAGTTGTTGCCTATGGCTTACGGTGACCTTCATGTAAACAAGTTCATTAGACATTTTTCAGTCCTCATTCAAATTAATTTCTCAGCAGCAGCTGACCCCCCGTATCTTTCCCCTTAACACTGGCTAGCACATTGAATAGCATTCTCCTGATTTTTTTGTTACCTTGATAGCTTCTTTTTAAGCCATATGCCTGTCTTGCCATCAGAGAGGTTGAGATTTCTAAACACTTAAGCCTAGATCCCCTCTTCTTTCCAAGTGATCACATTCACTTTTGTGACATCATGCCACTTAAAAACAGATGACTCACACACTTATCTCCGATCCTTACTCACCCATACTACTCTGAGCTGGCTCTGTAGATTCTGCACTGATTTGACATCTTCATAATATCTGATGCACTCAGATTCAACATGATCTTTCTTCTTCCTTTCCCACCCCACACCTATATTCATCAAAACCTGGTTCTTGAACCAGGCACAGTTGCTCTGTCTGTAATCCCAGCAATTTGGGAGGCTGAGGTGGCAGCATCACTTGAGCCCAGGAGTTCGAGGCTGCAGTAAGCAATGTTTGTGCCACTGTACTCCAGCCTGGGTGACAGAGCAAGATCCCAACTCAACACACACACACACACACACAAAACTTGGTTCTCCTCTTTTGTTCCCCATTTCTGTGACTAGTATTGCTATCCAATTATTTATATAATTCAGAAACATGTGAGTCCTTCTCAATATTGCTTTCTCCCTCATTCCGCACATTCACTGCATCACCAAATCCTGTTACCTCCTAATATCTCTTAAGTCCATTCACTTCTCCCCTTCAAAAAGTCTGCTCCAGGCTACTAGCATCTATTGACTAGTCCATGGCAGTTAGCCTTCTAATTGGTGTGTCAGTGTACTCTGGCCCCCAGAGGCCCAAACTCTGGTTTTTTGAAACAAAAATCTATTATAAAAACCTCACCCGGCTAGGCACGGTGGCTCACACCCATAATCCCAGCACTTTGGGAGGCCTAGGCAGGCAGATCACGAGGTCAGGAGTTCGAGACCAGCCTGGCCAATATGGTGAAACCCCATCTCTACTAAAAAATACAAAAATTAGCTGAGTGTGGTGATGCGCACCTGTAGTCCCAGGTACTTGGGAGGCTGAGGCAGGAGAATTGCTTGAACCTGGGAAGCAGAGGTTGCAGTGAGCCAAGATCGCATCACTGAACTCCAGCCTGGACAACAGAGTGAGACTTCGTCTCAAAAAAAAAAAAAAAAAAAAAGCCCCACCCCTAAATTCCTCCATTGGATCTAGTTACTCATTAGAATGGAGAGAATTTTATACATACTACAAGGCACTTCATGGTTCCAGCCTAATCTCAAACTATGTTCCTCATTCCTCACCATTCCAGCCACATTAAACATTCTTTTAGTCTTTTGTACTTGCCATATTCCTTCTGCCACAAAGCCATTCCATTTTCTTTTCCTGCAACTTAGAGTGTTCTTTCCTCCTCCTTTGCTTAGTTAACTCTCAACTCCAGGGCGCAGTGCTTCTTCAGGGAAGCCTTCACCCAACTACTCAAGTTAGATTCCAAAATTGTAGACTAGTAGAGCATTATGCTCCTCTTCTTCGTATCATTTGCAGTTGGAATTTTATATTTGTGTGACTTCTCTGTGTGAGCTTACTAGATTGATAAGCACTATAGGAATAAGGACCAAGTCTGTTCTTGCTGTATTCCTGGTACCTAATTTAACATCTGATGTATATTAGGTACCTGTTCAGTAAATAATGAATGAAGTTCTTGTTCACCATATCCCAAATAGCATAGTGGGGAGGAATCCCTGAATATATAATTTCACAGCAGAATTTGCTCTACCCTTTTCTTTCTTCTCTTTTCCCACTTATCTGCCTCCTCCCTTCAAAAAAAAAAAAATGCTTGCTTTAAAACAAGAGTCCCAAAATCAGATGCCTAGAAAAACCTGAATGCTACAACCTCTGAGAGTATAGGGAGTGTTGGTGTTTGTGGTGAATCGGAAAGCAGATGTTTAAAGAGGACAATCACATTAATTCGGTTCCAGCTGTGAGATTACATTGTCAAATCATCTGATTTTCAAAAGAAATCACAAATTTGGATTTCTTAAAATGAGAAATCTACTTTTTAAATAATGACAGGATTTTCAAGTATGTTAAAAATACTGTAGGCTAATACTGAATAAGCTAAGCAAAACTTGTGGATCAAACCCAAACCATGGGCTATTTTCTCCTCCTCCTCTTCCTCCTCCTCCTCTTAGGAATAAAACAACTAAATATAATTCTGTCTTTATAATTTCCACATACCAAGCTTTAATTATATTTAATACCCATCAAAGTTAGTTAAAATGAACTCTGAGTAATTTATACCTTATGGAAAAATTATGGTGTTCTAAGTCTGACCAAATGTATAGAAAGTACCATATATTTTTGGATATGCCATCTATGTCTGCCTTGCCCCACTATACTACATATTGCTTTAGATCAGCCACTATTTTACATTTATTTTGAAAGAAATTTTGCATACCCTTCAGCACCTAGGACTATTATAAATGTGGTCAGTGCTTAATGACTTGGAGTAAATTAGTGGTAAAGTAAGTGAATTTAAAAGAAACATTTTCTTCTTTCCACCTCCACAAACAGAATCAGAATCTAACTTCATGGAATGTTTCATCTAATTTGTTTTAAATAAAGACAAACTTTTAAAAATTAAATGTCCTTGTAATCTTATTATTTTAACTTTGGTAAAGGGGTACGTTTAAGACAGTACATCATAAATATCCCTGAACAAGGAGTCTGGGCACCAGAATTCTAGTCCAAATTCTGCTTTATTTGAATAACTGATATTTGCAAATCATTATTTTTCTGGGCCAGTTGTATAATTTGTAAAGTGGTTAGTCTCAGTGATATCTAAGATACCTTGAATTCTAGTATGCTGATACTAATAAAGCATTGCAGAATTTGAGAATTTTTGCTTAAATTCCTTAGTACCTAGTTCTGTGATCTAATACAGTATCTGAATTATATTTCTGAGATATAGATGCCAATTAAACAGAGTTATACATAACACGTTAAAACTGATCAAAATTTATTTAGGGCCCAGGGATCATCACCTTTCTAGAATAATATTTCAAATTTGTACCTTCTCTCTTCTTACAAAAACTCAATTATAGCTACCATTTTCATTAGCATATTAATCACACTCTACAATTTGTTTTTCCAGCCTCAGTCTCTCAGAGTATAAAAAAGCTTAAGAAATATTTTCTTAAAAATGTGTACTCTCCTCAGCTATGTAGGATCCAGTCATTTGAACTGCTTTGAGGCGGTGTAGTGTATAAACTAAGGAGAATATGAACTTTTATTCCTTTATAGCCCTATTTTAAGTTGTTTCATTGGTGAGGAGCTCCTTGTATTTTTTCTGTCTCCAAGGGCTTTTGTGGAAGAGAAAGTTCAATGTGAGGGCTAAGGCTGTTAAGTACCTAATTGACATTTTTTTTAAATCTATTCTGAAAAGAATGGGACATTAAACAGCAGGACTAACATCTGTAACTTAAGTCAGAATAGACAGAGCATATATACTTGGCAGTAGCAGGAAATCCTTTTGCCCAAAGTAGAAAAAGTGATATGATTACCTGCTAGGAGCATTATACGTAAGTAGGTTTGTAGAGATGAATTAACAGGCTAGAATCAGTCATGGTTAAAGGTACCTACATGTTTTAATGGATGGTAGATTTTCCAGGTTTTGTAAATTGGATGTTTACAGGGATACTATTAGAACACCGAATACAGGCCAGGCGCGCAGTGGCTCACGCCTATAATCCCAGCACATTGGGAGGCTGAGGTGGGTAGATAATCTGAGCTCAGGAGTTCGAGACCAGCCTGGCCAATGTGGTGAAACCCTGACTCTACTAAAAATACAAAAAATTAGCTGAGCATGGTGGCATGCGCCTGTAATCTCAACTACTTGGCAGGCTACAGCAGGAGAATCGCTTGAACCCGAGAGGCGGAGGTTGCAGTGAGCCAAGATCATACCACTGCACTCCAGCCTGGGTGACAAAGTGAGACACCGTCTAAAAAAAAAAAACTCTTTATACGGAGATATTAGGTAGTTAAGAACTTGGGCACCGGAGTCCCATTCCTTGGACCCTTGCTAAGTGACCTTAAGCGGGTAACTTCTCTGTATCATAGTTTCTCCATCTGTACCTACCTCATGGGGTTGGGAAGTTAAATAGAATAACACTTTAAATATACCAAGAGTAGTAAGTAGTAGAACATAATAAGACTCAAATAGTAACTATTGTTATTTTAGAAAAAAAAAGCATCTCTAAAATTAAGATTTTCCTCTGCTTTCTTACATATAAACTGTAGACAATATGATAAACACTTTTTCTAATTTATGGTAATATTTGTGATACCATTATTTCTTTACTGTATGATTAAGATAGGTTTGTAGGTATTCTCACCTTTTAGATGATAAACCGAGGTCATGGATTTGTCCTAAACCACATTAGAAATTAGAAGGATTGGAAGGCAGGTCTTCTGACTACACTGCTTTTTCTGTCGTACTCTAGAATGAGCAGTTTTAAGCTATTGTCAGCGTTCATTACTGCTTACATTCAGATTCTTTTTTTTTTTTTTTCTTTTGAAACGGAGTCTCACCCTGTCACCCAGGCTGTTGTGCAGTGGTGTGATCTCTGCTCACTACAACCTCCACTTCCTGGGTTCCAGCAATTCACCTGCCCCAGCCTCCCGAGTAGCTGGGATTACAGGCATGCGCCTCCACACCCAGCTAATTTTTGCATTTTTAGTAAAGACAGGATTTCGCCATGTTGGTCAGGCTGATCTTGAACCTCTGACCTTGTGATCCGCCCACCTGGGCCTCTCAAAGTGCTGGTATTACAGGCGTGAGCTACCGTGCCCGGCTGAGATTTTTCTTTTTTTGAGACGGAGTCTCACTCTGTCGCCCAGGCGGGAGTGCAGTGGCCGGATCTCAGCTCACTGCAAGCTCCGCCTCCCGGGTTTACGCCATTCTCCTGCCTCAGCCTCCCGA
>NW_012106475.1:4158464-4161483 GCF_000951045.1 Mandrillus leucophaeus | reverse complement strand
GAAAACACTCTTCAGGATATTATCCAGGAGAACTTCCCTAACCTAGCAAGACAGGTCAACATTCAAATTCGGGAAATACAGAACACCACAAAGATACTCCTCAAGAAGAGCAACCCAAGACACGTAATTGTCAGATTCACCAAGGCTGAAATGAAGGAAAAAGTGTTAAGGGCAGCTAGGGAGAAAAGTCAGGTTACCCACAAAAGGAAGCCCATCAGACTAACAGCAAATCTCTCTTCAGAAATCCTATAAGCCAGAAGAGAGTGGGGGCCAATATTCAGCATTCTTGAAGAAAAGAATTTTCAACCCAGAATTTCATATCCAGCCAAGCTAAGCTTTGTAAGCAAAGGAGAAATAAAATCCTTTACAGACAAGCAAATGCTGAGAGATTTTGTCACCACCAGGCCTGCCTTACAAGAGCTTCTGAAGGAAGCACTAAATATGGAAAGAAACAACCGGTACCAACTCCTGCAAAAACATACCAGATTGTAAAGACCATCGACCCTATGAAGCAACTGCATCAACTAACGGGCAAAATAACCAGCTAGCATCATAATGACAGGATCAAATTCACACATGACAATATTAACCATAAATGTACACGGGCTAAATTACCTGATTAAAAGACACAGACTGGCAAATTGGATAAAGAGTCAAGACCCATTGGCATCCTGTATTTAGGAGACCCATCTCACCTGCAGAGAGACATGTAGGCTAAAAATAAAGGGATGGAGGAATATTTACCAAGCAAATGGAAAGCAAAAAAAAGCAGGGGTTGCAATCCTAGTCTCTGATACAACAGACTTTAAACCAACAAAGTTCAAAAAAGACAAGAGCATTACACAATGCTAAAGGGATCAATTCAACAAGAAGAGCTAACCTAAGTGTATATGCATCCAATACAGGAACACCCAGATTCATAAAGCAAGTTCTTAGAGACCTACAAAGAGACTTAGACTCCCACACAATAATAGTGGGAGACTTTAGCACCCCACTGTCCATATTAGATTAATGAGACAGAAAATTAACAAGGGTATTCAGGACTTGAACTCAGCTCTGAACCAAGCAGACCTAATAGCCATCTACAGAACTCTCCACCCCAAATCAGCAGAATATACATTATTCTCAGCACCACATCACACTTACTCTAAAATTAACCACATAATTGGAAGTAAAACACTCCTCAGCAAATGCAAAAGAACGGAAATCATAAACAGTCTCTCAGACCACAGTGCAATCAAATTAGAACTCAGGATTAAGAAATTCACTCAAAAGCGCACAACTACATGAAAACTGAGCAACCTGCTCCTGAATGGCAACTGGGTAAATAAAAAAATGAAGACAAATGACTAAGTTATTTGAAACCAATGAGAACAAAGACACAACATACCAGAATCTCTTGGACACAGCTAACACAGTGTTTAGAGGGAAATTTATAGCACTAAATGGCCACAAGAGAAAGCAGCAAAGATCTAAAATCGACACCCTAATGTCACAATTAAAAGAACTAGAGAGAGGCCAAGGCAGGTGGATCATGAGGTCAGGAGTTTGAGACCAGCCTGGCCAACATAGTGAAACCCTGTCTCTACTAAAAATATAAAAAATTAGCTGGGTGCAGTGGTGGGCACCTGTAATCCTGGCTACTTGGGAGGCTGTGGCAGGAGAATCGCTTGAACCTGGGAGGCGGAGGTTGCTGTGAGTTGAGATTGCACCATTGCACTCCAGTCCGAGGGGCCATGTGAGACTCTGTCTCAAAAATATTAATAATAAAAGATCTGGAGAAGCAAGAGCAAACAAATTCAAAAGCTAGCAGAAGACAAGAAATAACTAAGGTCAGAGCAGAACTGAAGAAGATAGAGACATGAAAAACCCTTAAAAAAAATGAGTGAATCCAGGAGCTGGTTTTTTGAAAAGATTAACACAATAGATAGACTGCTAGCCAGACTAATAAAGAAGAAAGAGGAATCAAGTAGACACAATAAGAAATGTTAAAGGGGATATTACCACCAATCCCATAGAACTGCTGACTGCCATCAGAGCATACTATAAACACCTCTATGCAAATAAACTAGAAAATCCAGAAGAAATGGATAAATTCCTGGACACATTCACCCTCCCAACACTAAACCAGGAAGAAGTCAAATCCACAAGTAGACCAATAACAACTTCTGAAATTGAGGCGGTAGTTAATAGCCTACCAACCAAAAAAAAACCCAGGACCAGACGGATTCACAGCCGAAATCTACCAGAGGTATAAAGAGGAGCTGGTACCATTCATTCTAAAACTATTCCAATCAACAGAAAAAGAGGGAATTCTCCCTAACTCATTTTATGAGGCCAGCATCATCCTGATAACAAAACCTGGCAGAGACACAACAAAAAAGGAAAATTTCAGACCAGTATCCCTGATGAACATTGATGTGAACATCCTCAATAAAATACTGGCAAACCGAATCCAGCAGCACATCAAAAAGCTTATCCACCATGATCAAGCCAGCTTCATCCCTGGAATGCAAGGCTGGTTCAACATATGCAAATCAATAAACATAATCCATCACATAAACAGAACCAATGACCAAAACCACATAATTATCTCAATAGATGCAAAGAGGCCTTGACTAAATTCAGCAGTCCCTCATGCTAAAAACTCTCAATAAACTAGGTATTGATGCAGCATATCTCAAAATAATAAGAGCTATTTATGACAAACCCACAGCCAATATTGTACTGATGGGGCAAAAGCTGGAAGCACTCCCTTTGAAAACTGGGACAAGACAAGGATGCTGTCT
The DNA here is from genome assembly GCF_000951045.1 of Mandrillus leucophaeus. Lineage (NCBI taxonomy): Eukaryota > Metazoa > Chordata > Mammalia > Primates > Cercopithecidae > Mandrillus > Mandrillus leucophaeus. Next base: position 4,158,694 of record NW_012106475.1, on the reverse strand, counting down.
CTCTCCCCTCCTATTCAACATAGTATTGGAAGTTCTGGCCAGGACAATCAGCCAAGAGAAAAAAATAAAAGGCTTTCAAATAGGAAGAGAGCAAGCCAAATTATATATATTTGTAGATGACATGATTGTATATTTGGAAAAGCCCATCGTCTCAGCCCAAAATCTCCTTAAGCTGATAAGCAACTTCAGCAAAGTCTCAGGATACAAAATCAATGTGCAAAAATCACAAG
>NW_012106475.1:4153131-4156813 GCF_000951045.1 Mandrillus leucophaeus | reverse complement strand
AGCCAGGATGGTCTCGATCTCCTGACCTCGTGATCCGCCCGTCTCGGCCTCCCAAAGTGCTGGGATTACAGGCTTGAGCCACCACGCCCGGCCCCGGCTGAGATTTTTCTTAAGAAATCCAGATTAATTACCGGGTGACTGGCAAGATGGCCAAATAGGAACAGCTCCAGTCTGCAGCTCCCAGGGAGATTAGCACAGAAAGTGGGTGACTTCTGCATTTCCAACTGAGGTACCCGACTCATCTCATTGGGACTGGTTAGATGGTGGATGTAGCCCATGGAGGGCAAGCAGAAGCAGGGTGGGACATCACCTCACCCGGGAAACACCAGGGGTTGGGAAACTTCCTCCCCAGCCAAGGAAAGCCATGAGGGACTGTGCCTTGAAGAATGGTACATTCCAGCCCAGATAATACGCTTTTTCCATGGTCTTCCCAACCTGCAGACCAGGAGATTCCCTTGGGTGACACCACCACGAGGGCCCTGGGTTTCAAGCACAAAACTGGTCGGCTGTTTGGGCAGACACCGAGCTAACTGCAGGAGTTTTTTTTCATACCTCAGTGGCACCTGGAACACCAGCGAGACAGAACCGTTCACTCCCCTGGAAAGGGGGGCTAAAGCCAGGGAGCGAAATGGTCTAGCTCAGTGGATCCCACCCCCGTGGAGCCCAGCAAGCCAAGATCCACTAACTTCAAATTCTTGCTACCAGCACAGCAAGACCTGAGACGCTCGAGCTTGGTTGGGGGAGAGGCGTCCACCATTACTGAGTAGAGCAGGCGATTTTCCCCTCATGGTGTAAACAAAGCCACCTGGAAGTCAGAACTGTGCAGAGCCAACTGCAGCTCAGCAAAGCCACTGTAGCCAGACTGCCGCTCTAGATTCCTCCTCTCTGGGCAGGGCATCTCTGAAAGAAAGGCAGCAGCCCCAGTCAGGGGTTTATAGCAAAAACGCCCATATCCCTGGGACAGGGCACCTGGGGGAAGGGGGGCGACTGTGGATTCAGCTTCAGCAGACTTAAATGTTCCTGCCTGCCGGCTCTGAAGAGAGCAGCAGATCTCCCAGCACAGCACTTGAACTCTGCTAAGGGACAGACTGCCTCCTCAGTTGGGTCCCTGACCCCTTTGCCTCCTGACTGGGAGATATCTCCCAGCAAGGGTCGACAGACACCTCATACAGGAGAGCTCCAACTGGCATCTGACAGGTGCCCCTCTGGGACGAAGCTTCCAGAGGAAGGTACAGACAGCAATCTTTGCTGTTCGGCAGTATCTGGTGATACCCAGGCAAACAGGGTCTGGAGAGGACCTCCAGCAGACCTGCAGCAGAGGGGCCTGACTGTTAGAAGGAAAACTAACAAACAGAAAGGAATAGCATCAACATGAACAAAAAAGGATATCCATGCAAAAACCCCATCCGAAGATCACCAGCATCAAAGACCAAAGATGGGTAAATCCATGAAGATGAGGAAAAACCCAGTGCAGAAAGGCTGAAAATTCCAAAAAACAGGATGCCTCTTCTTCTCCGAAGGATCACAACTCCTTGCAAGCAAGGGAACAAAACTGGATGGAGAATGAGTTTGACAAATTGGCAGAAATAGGCTTCAGAAGGTGGGTAATAATGAACTCCTCCAAGCTAAAGGAGCATGTTCTCACCCAATGCAAGGAAGCTAAGAACCTTCAAAAAAAGGTTGGACGAATTGCTAACCAGAGTAACCAGTTTAGAGAAGAACATAAATGAGCTGATGGAGCTGAAAAACACAGCACGAGAACTTCGTGAAGCATAGACAAGTATCAATAGCCAAATCTGTCAAGCGGAAGAAAGGATGTCAGAGATTGAAGATCAACTTAATGAAATAAAGCATGAAGACAAGATTAGAGAAAAAAGAATGAAAAGGAATGAACAAAGCCTCCAAGAAATATGGGACTATGTGAAAAGACCAAACCTATATTTGATTGGTGTACCTGAAAGTGATGGGGAGAATGAAAACACTCTTCAGGATATTATCCAGGAGAACTTCCCTAACCTAGCAAGACAGGTCAACATTCAAATTCGGGAAATACAGAACACCACAAAGATACTCCTCAAGAAGAGCAACCCAAGACACGTAATTGTCAGATTCACCAAGGCTGAAATGAAGGAAAAAGTGTTAAGGGCAGCTAGGGAGAAAAGTCAGGTTACCCACAAAAGGAAGCCCATCAGACTAACAGCAAATCTCTCTTCAGAAATCCTATAAGCCAGAAGAGAGTGGGGGCCAATATTCAGCATTCTTGAAGAAAAGAATTTTCAACCCAGAATTTCATATCCAGCCAAGCTAAGCTTTGTAAGCAAAGGAGAAATAAAATCCTTTACAGACAAGCAAATGCTGAGAGATTTTGTCACCACCAGGCCTGCCTTACAAGAGCTTCTGAAGGAAGCACTAAATATGGAAAGAAACAACCGGTACCAACTCCTGCAAAAACATACCAGATTGTAAAGACCATCGACCCTATGAAGCAACTGCATCAACTAACGGGCAAAATAACCAGCTAGCATCATAATGACAGGATCAAATTCACACATGACAATATTAACCATAAATGTACACGGGCTAAATTACCTGATTAAAAGACACAGACTGGCAAATTGGATAAAGAGTCAAGACCCATTGGCATCCTGTATTTAGGAGACCCATCTCACCTGCAGAGAGACATGTAGGCTAAAAATAAAGGGATGGAGGAATATTTACCAAGCAAATGGAAAGCAAAAAAAAGCAGGGGTTGCAATCCTAGTCTCTGATACAACAGACTTTAAACCAACAAAGTTCAAAAAAGACAAGAGCATTACACAATGCTAAAGGGATCAATTCAACAAGAAGAGCTAACCTAAGTGTATATGCATCCAATACAGGAACACCCAGATTCATAAAGCAAGTTCTTAGAGACCTACAAAGAGACTTAGACTCCCACACAATAATAGTGGGAGACTTTAGCACCCCACTGTCCATATTAGATTAATGAGACAGAAAATTAACAAGGGTATTCAGGACTTGAACTCAGCTCTGAACCAAGCAGACCTAATAGCCATCTACAGAACTCTCCACCCCAAATCAGCAGAATATACATTATTCTCAGCACCACATCACACTTACTCTAAAATTAACCACATAATTGGAAGTAAAACACTCCTCAGCAAATGCAAAAGAACGGAAATCATAAACAGTCTCTCAGACCACAGTGCAATCAAATTAGAACTCAGGATTAAGAAATTCACTCAAAAGCGCACAACTACATGAAAACTGAGCAACCTGCTCCTGAATGGCAACTGGGTAAATAAAAAAATGAAGACAAATGACTAAGTTATTTGAAACCAATGAGAACAAAGACACAACATACCAGAATCTCTTGGACACAGCTAACACAGTGTTTAGAGGGAAATTTATAGCACTAAATGGCCACAAGAGAAAGCAGCAAAGATCTAAAATCGACACCCTAATGTCACAATTAAAAGAACTAGAGAGAGGCCAAGGCAGGTGGATCATGAGGTCAGGAGTTTGAGACCAGCCTGGCCAACATAGTGAAACCCTGTCTCTACTAAAAATATAAAAAATTAGCTGGGTGCAGTGGTGGGCACCTGTAATCCTGGCTACTTGGGAGGCTGTGGCAGGAGAATCGCTTGAACCTGGGAGGCGGAGGTTGCTGTGAGTTGAGATT
>NW_012106475.1:4141981-4150351 GCF_000951045.1 Mandrillus leucophaeus | reverse complement strand
GGAAAAGCCCATCGTCTCAGCCCAAAATCTCCTTAAGCTGATAAGCAACTTCAGCAAAGTCTCAGGATACAAAATCAATGTGCAAAAATCACAAGAAAACCTATACACCAGTAATAGAGAATTCCCATGTGTAATTGCTACAAAGAGAATAAAATACCTAGGAATACAACCTACAAGGGATGTGAAGGACTTCAAGGAGAACTACAAACCACTGCTCAGGGAAATAAAAAAGGACACAAACAAATGGAAAAACATTCCATGCTCATGGATAGAAGAATCAATATTGTGAAAAGTAATATATAGATTCAGTGCTACCCCCATCAAGCTACCATTGACTTTCTTCACAGAATTAGAACAAACTACTTTAAATTTCATATGGAACCAAAAAAGAGCCCATATAGCCAAGACAGTCCTAACCAGAAAGAACACAGCTGGAGGCATCATGCTACCTGACTTCAAACTATACTACAAGGCTACAGTAACCAAAACAGCATGGTACTGGTACCAAAACAGATATATAGAGCAATGGAATGGAACAGAGACCTCAGAAATAACAACACACATCTACAACCATCTGATCTTTGACAAACCTGATAAAAGCAAGCAACGGGGAAAGGATTCCCTATTTAATAAATGGTGTTGGGAAAACTGGCTACCCATATGCAGAAAACTGAAACTGGACCCCTTCCTTACACCTTATACAAAAATTAACTCACAATGAACTGAAGACTTAAACGTAAGACCTAAAACCATAAAAACCCAAGAAGAAAACCTAGGCAGTACCATTCAGGACATAAACATGGGCAAAGACTTCATGACTAAAACACCAAAAGCAATGGCAACAAAAGCCAAAATAGACAAATGGGATCTAATTAAACTAAAGAGCTTCTGCATAGCAAAAGAAACTATCATCATAGCGAACAGGCAACCTACAGAATGGGAGAAAATTGTTGCAATCTATCCATCTGACAAAGGGCTAATATCCAGAATCTACAAGGAACTTAAACAAATTTATAAGAAAAAAATCTCAGCAAAAATCGGGTGAAGGATGTGAACAGACACTTCTCAAAAGAAGTCATGTATGTGGCCACAAACATATGAAAAAAAGGTCATCATCACTGGTCATTAGAAAAATGCAAATCAAAACCACAATGAAATACCATCTCATGCCAGTTAGAATGGCAGTCATTAAAAAGGAAACAGCAGATGCTGGAGAGCATGTGGAGAAAAAGGAATGCTTTTACACTGTTGGTAGGAGTCTAAATTAGTTCAACCATTGTGGAAGACAGTGTGGCGATTCCTCGAGGATCTAGAACCAGGAATACCATTTGACCCAGCAATCCCATTACTGGGTATATACTCAAAGAATTATAAGTCATTCTACTATAAAGACACATGCACCCATATGTTTATTGCAGCACTGTTCACAATAGCAAAGACTTGGAACCAACCCAAATGCCCATCAATGATAGACTGTATAAAGAAAATGTGGCACATATACACCATGGAATACTGTGCAGCCATAAAAAAGGATGAGTTCATGTCCTTTGCAGGGATGTGGATGAAGCTGGAAACCATCATTCTCAGCAAACTAACACAGGAATAAAAACCATACACCGCATGTTCTCCTAGGTGGGAGTTGAACGATGAGAACACGTGGATACGGAGTGGGGAACATCACACACCGGGGCCTGTCGGTGGATGGGGAGCTAGGGGAGGGATAGCATTAGGAGAAATACCTAATGTAGATGACGGGTTGATGGGTGCAGCAAACCACCATGTCACATGTGTACCTATGTAACAAACTTGCACGTTCTGGACATGTATCCCAGAACTGAAAGTATAATTTAAAAAAAGAAAAATCCAGATTAAACATTTCTTCTACTTCTTTCTTCCCTGGGATATTCTGTTGTTCCTTCTGATACATTCTGTTCCTTTCCCGGTCCCCCACCATTATTAGACCTATTTCCTCTGGTGAATCTGGTGCTGCCTTTGTCTTTCCAAAAAGCAATTCTGCTGTCTTCCTAGCTCAAAAAGCATGAAGGGTGTTATGAAAAATCAGTAATATACAATGGGGGAAGTAGTGTTGGAAAACTTTTTAAAGGACAGCATTGTTTCAGCACAAATTCAGTTTAAATCAGTTTTCCAAACACCGCATGTTCTCACTCATAGGTGGGAATTGAACAATGAGATCCCTTGGACACAGGAAGGGGAACATCACACACCGGGACCTATTGTGAGTGTGGGGGGATAGTATTAGGAGATAAACCAGTTTTCTAGGGAGTCTGAATCTATATTGTATGAGACTCTTGGTTCAGGAATAAATTCAGTATATTCCTTAAACGTAAGAAGCATTAAATTATCTTCAATGAAATGTTTATAGTAAACTAATGAACAGTTCGTAGTAATCAGTTATATTTTACAGAGATTTTTAGTAACAAAAGCTCACAAATTTTTCTTCTCACCTATAAGTTTAATATTTCACTCCTGAAAATTTTAGTTATTTATACTTTTCAAAAATACTTCTACATGGTGGCATGCACCTGTAGTCCCAGCTCCTCAGGGGACTGAGGTTGGAGGATCACTCGAGCCCAGGAGGCCAAGGCTTCAGTGAGCTGTGATCATGCCACTACATTCCAGCTTGGGTGACAGAACAAGACCCTGTCTCAGTAAAAATGAAAATAAAATTTAAAAAATACTTTTAGTTAAGTCAGGGGCATGTAAAGTTATCTAACAATCTGAAAAACAACACAAAATAGAGATGTTAGGCAGCTCAGTTATTACATTTTACTAAACAGATCATTTGATTTCTTAATACATTTTCTTGGGCATGTTAATTCTGCAGATCTTGAACATCTAATAACTAGCTGCTGTGACATATAGGTGGCACATTAATAAAACAATATTTGTCACCTTATAAGATTTATGAATTGCGAGAATTAAACTATACCATCTAAAGATCCAAATGTACAAATACATCAAAGAAAACCAGGATCCCTATGAGCCTTGAATTGGGATTCAGGACATCTGGGTTTTGATCCTATTCAATTTCCCGTGTGTGTTCCAGGACAGCCTACTTTAATCTCTAAAGCTCAACTTTGTTATCCATAAAATTAAGTTACTGAACTAAATCTCTAAGGTTTCTGTTAGTCCAGGAGACTTCAGGGACAACCTTCCAGTTATCTTCTAGTGGAGTCTTATAGATAGAGCTTAGTCTCTCACCAAGAAGTTCCTGTGAGCCGTGTTGTTTGGGGTTTGTCATATAGGCATGGAGCATCCACATGGCTGACTTTACCCAATCCCCAGCCTCTCCAGAAGTTAAACTGATACTATATGGCCCAAGGCTGCACCATAACTCACATTTTTAGCAAAAACTATTTGGAATGGCCTAAGGCCCCAGATAAAGAAAAACTCTCTTATCAGGCAGACTACTCTACGTGTGTACACTTTGTTTAACTCCCACTTATAAGTGAGAACATCAGTATTTGACTTTCTGTTTCTGAGTTATTTTACTTAGGATAATGGCCTCAAATTCCGTCAGTGTTGCTGCAAATAATAGAATTTCATACTTGTTATAGCTGAGTAGCATTCCATGGTCCATGTATACCACATTTTAATCATCCATTGATAGACACATAAGTTGATTCTGTATCTTTGCTACTATGAATAGTGCTGTGATAAATATAGGAGTGAAGGTGTCTTTTTGATATAAGGATTTCTTTCCCTTTGGGTATATACCCAGTAGTGGGATTGCTGAATGGAATTATAGTTCCATTTTTAGTTATTTGAGAAATCTTATTGTTTTTCCATAAAGTTGTACTGAAAGAGATAGAGAGCAATGTAGTAATGCAGAAAGACTTTACCCCACTTACATCACTATACACGTCATCGAGGCAGAAAGTCAACAAAGAAACTCTGGACTTAAATTGGACTTCAAACCAAATTAACCTAATAGACATTTATACAACATTCTACCCTACAACCACAGAGTACACATTCTTCTTACCTGCCATGGAACATTTTCAAAAATTGACCATATGCTGGGCCACAAGGCGAGTCTCAATAAGTTTTTTAAAATGGAAACCATATTAAGCATCTTCTCAGACCACAGTGAAATAAAAATAGAAATCAGTACCAACAGGAACTCTTGGCTGGGCGCAGTGGCTCACACCTGTAATCCCAGCACTTTGAGAGGCCGAGGCGGGTGGATCACTTGAGGTCAGGAGTTCAAGACCAGCCTGGCCAGTATGGGGAAACCCTATCTCTGCTAAAAATACAAAAATTAGCAGGGCGTGGTGGTGCATACCTGTAGTCCCAGCTACTCTACTCGGCAGGCTGAAGCAGAAGAATCACTTGAACCCAGTAGGCGGAGGTTGCAATGAGCCAAGTTCACACCACTGCACTCCAGCCTGGGTGACAGAGCGAGACTCCTCAAAAAAAAAAAAAAAAAGATACCTGGAAATTAAATATTTGCTCCTGAATGATCTTTGGGTAAACAGTGAAACCAAGACAGAAATCAAAATATTTGTTTAAATGAATGAAAATAGATACCAGAACCTCTGGGATACAGCAGAAGCAGTGCTAAAAGGCAAGTTTATAGTGTTAAATGTCTATATAAAAAAGACATTTCAAATTAACAGCCTAATGTCACACCCCAAGGAACTAGAAAAACAAGAACAAACAAAACCCAAAGCTAGCAGAAAAGAGATCAGAACAGAACTAAATGAAATTGAGACCAAACAAACACACACACACACAGGATCAATGAAATGAAAAGTTGATTTTTGGCAAATATAAACAAATTAGTAGGCAAACAAAAGAAGATATAGGATTCAAATAAGAACAATTAGAAACTATAAAGATCTGATTTTATCTTTAAAATCAGATAAATTTAAATTTAAGGGTGCAGTGGCTCAAGCACATAATCCCAGCACTTTGGGAGGCTGAGGCAGGCAGATCACTTGAACCCAGGAGTTTGAGACCAGCCTGGGCAACATAGCAAAACACCATCTCTACCAAAAAAAAAAAAAAAAAACAATTAGCTGGACATGGTGGCATGTGCCTGTAAGTCCCAGCTACTGAGGCTGAGGTGGGAGGATTGCTTGAGCCTGGGAGGCGGAGGTTGCAGTGAACTGAGATCGTGCCACTGCACTCCAGCGTGGGTGACAGAGTGAGACCCTGTCTCAAAAAAAAGCAATAAAGGTAACATTACAACTGGTACCACGGAAATACAAAGAGTATCAGAGACTACTGTGAGCATCTCTATACAATTCTGATTTTTTATTATCTATATGTGACTTGTTTTTTCCTTTCTGAAAATAATAGGTTATTCTTTGATTCCAGTGTTCTGAAATGTCATAGTGATGTATCTTCAAATGTGTCTGTTTTCTCAATCAATATTTTGTTGGATATTGAACAAGCCCCTTTAACTTACTAACATGTATTTTTTAGTTTAGGGAAACATTCTCATATTTTTAACTTGATTTTCTCCCCTTCTTTATTTGTTTCTCTTTCTGGAGCTCTTAACGTTTGGATGTTAGACCTTTTAAATGGATCCATTTCTCTCCTATTTTGCGTCTGTCTTTTTTCTCTGCTTTTTGGTGGAGTTTCCCAATTTCCAGCCCGACTCTAGACTTTTTAAAATTTCTACTAGCATATGCAATTCCCTTCCATAAGCTCCTTTTTATTCTCTGAATTTTTTAACCAGCATCATGTTTTTGTTTCAGAGCTCAATATCTTACCTACTCTCTCTAAGTTTATTAAGGATAGTTTTCCTGTTTTAGTTTTTAAATCTGTATTTTTTTATTTGTTTGCTTTGCTCTCTTTTATTTTATTTATTTATTTATTTATTTATTTATGTATTTATTTATTTAGAGACAGAGTCTCGCTCAGTCACCCAGGCTGGAGTGCAGTGGCGCAATCTCAGCTCACTGCAAGTTTTGCCTCCCGGGTTCACGCCATTCTCCTGCCTCAGCCTCCTGAGCAGCTGGGACTACAGGCACCCGCCACTATGCCTGGCTAATTTTCTTGTATTTTCAGTAGAGACAGGTTTTCACCGTGTTAGCCAGGATGGTCTCGATATCCTGACCTTGTGTTCTGCCCGTCTCGGCCTCCCAAAGTGCTGGGATTACAGGCGTGAGCCGCTGCGCCCGGCCTGCTCTCTTTTATTAAAGACTTTGAGCTATCTGGTTATCCTTGGCTCTCTGCTCATGATTAAGAGTGGAGGCCAGGCACAGTGGCTCAGGCCTGTAATCACAGCACTTTGGGAGGCTGAGGTGGGCGGATCACCTGAGCACCTGAGATCAGGAGTTTCAGACCAGCCTGGCCAGCGTGGCAAAACTCTGTCTCTATTAAAAATACAAAAATTAGCCAGACGTGGTGGTGCATGCCTTTAGTCCCAGGTACTCAGGAGGCTGAGGCTGGAGAATCGCTTGAACCCAGGAGGCCGAGGTTGCGGTGAGCTGAGATCGTGCCACTGCGCTCCAACCTGGGCAATAAGAGCAAGACTCCGTCTCAAAAAAAAAAAAAAAAGGAAACTCTCAGCTTATGGGTGAGATATGTACACTTTGAGCTTCGCTGTAGGGTGATCTGGCTGAACTATTTGTTACAGAACCTCTGTTGCTAGTATGTTTAGATCATTCTTCTTGGGCTGCTAAGATTTCTCATGAAAAAAAAAATATCCTAATCTTCCAAAGAGTAAAGGTCTATACCAGCATTTTGAGAACCTAGTCAGGGAAGAGGGTTAGGGTGGGGGAGAATCCCTATGCTTGGTGTATACCAGTCATCTCCATTTTCAGTATGGTGCTAAACTATCAACTGTGCCTGGCATTTAACTTTCATACTTTAGACCAAAGGCTTTTCGGTGGCCTCTCCAGAGAATAAATACCCAGATACCTGCCAGGATAAAAAAGAGACATTTGCCCAGGGTATGGACTAGGGAAAGAGAGATTTAACTGCTCTTAAACAGCTTTTATCTACCCCTGTTTTAGCCACCGCCACTTCCCAGTTCTCTCTGATTGGTACCTGATTCTCCAGGTACCTTTTGAAGATTCTGAAATCACGTTATTCTCAACCCTTCTCACTACTAGCTTGGGATTCATCTTTCTTGGGTAATCATACATTGTGTTTGGTGTCCCTAAGGTCACCTTCAGCCTTGATGATTTGCTAGGACTCACAATTGTTAAACTCATGGTTACAGTTTATTATAGTGAAAGGACATGGAGTCAAATCAGAGGGAAAAGATACATAGAGTAAAGCCTGGAATAAATCAGACACACACTTCCAAGAGTCCTCTCCCAGTGGAGTTACACAGGATGTGCTTAATTCATTCAGCAATGAGGTGTAACAACACATGTGAAATGGTGTCTACCATGGAAGATCATTAGAAACTCAGTGCCTAAGTTTTTTTTTATTGGGAGCTGGCCATGTAGGTACCCTCTACCTAACAAACACCAAATGTCAAGACTCCAAGAAAGAAAACAGGTATTCAGTATAGACTATATTATTTGCACAAATGCTTTAGGTAAAGTGAAGCACAACTCATCATTTAAGGAATGGTGGGAATCCTCCTGAAAGCCAAATTTCCAAATGCCAGCCACAGGCCAACTTTATAAGCAGTCTTTCTAAGGATAGCAGTCTTGAGCCTGCCATGTTAACCTTTTTCTGCACATACACCCATCTGCTTTCTAGCTTCCAACATTCGTTATTGCAGTCTTTCCTATTCTACTCAGACTTACGCCTTTCATGAAAATCCCTTTACTATTGTTTTAGTAGAATTTCAAGTTGGGACAAAATTAGATATGGATATTCAATATTTATTTGAATTATCAAAATTCATTTGATTGTAACTTAAACCATACCAATTTGTATAATGTCATTTTTAAGCAGCTTAGAAGAAATCAGACTAAGCAGAGAGAAGAGACTGAAAGAAAAAAAAATTTTTTTTTTTTTTTTTGAGACGGAGTCTCACACTGTAGCCCAAGCTGGAGTTCAGTGGCACGATCTCGGCTCACTGCAACCTTTGCCTCTGGGGCCCAAGTAATTCTCCTGCCTCAGCCTCCCAAGAAGCTGGGACTAGAGGTGTGCACCACCACACCCAGTTAATTTTTTTGTATTTTTAGTAGAGATGGGGTTTCACCATGTTGCCCTGGGTGGTCTCGAACTCCTGAGCTCAGGCGATCCACCCACCTCGGCCTCCCAAAGTGCTGGGATTACGGGCGTGAGCCACTGCTCCTGGCCAATGAAAAAATTTTTTAAGCATTAGGGTATTAAGACCCTAAGAGAGATGCAAGAAGATATTGAATCCTAGAAACAAGAATAGGCTGCTGTAAATATATATATATATATTTTTAGTAGATATATCTACTAAAT
>NW_012106475.1:4131434-4141551 GCF_000951045.1 Mandrillus leucophaeus | reverse complement strand
AAAAAAAAAAAAAAAAAAAAAGGTTCTTAACCATATGATAGGCATTGAAAGTGAACATCTGGCCAGGTGCAGTGGCTCATGCTTGTAATCCCAACACTTTGGGAGGCCGAGGCAGGCAGATCACCTGAGGTCAGGAGTTCAACACCAGGCTGGCCAACATGGTGAGACCCCTTCTCTACTAAAAATTTAAAAAATTAGCTGAGCGTGGTGGTGCACGCCTGTAATCCCAGCTACTTGGGAGACTGAGTCAGGAGAATTGCTTGAATCTAGGAGGTGGAGGTTGATCGCGTCACTGCACTCCAGCCTGGGCAACAGAGAGACTACGTCTCAATGAAAGAAAGAAAGAAAGAAAGTGAACATTGAGGAAAAGTGCATGTATTCAATTTATGGCTAAAGTAGCTAAATGGTTCATATTTTATACACAGGCAATATTAATGGTAAGCTTGGGAATGGTGCACTACTCTCTATAAGAGCTTAAGCAATTGATATGGAAATTGGATTACTGCTTCTGTGAAAGTCATCTACTTAATTGGATATGTATGCCTAACTCTTCACCATGGAAAAGAGATTATGTTTACCACAATTCATTTTTGCGTCAATTTCAAATTTTATATTAGATATGCTCTCCAGTAAAGTTTCTATTTTAGATCAACAAAAGGGGGAAAATTAAATTGACAAAAATAAATTCCATAGAAAAGCATCTGTTCTATAAGTGTTTCAGTACCTACTATCTTCAAAGCAACATGGTCTACATGTCATGGGTGAAAATAAACCATACAAGCTCCAGTGTAACCCTCTTGTCTTAGTCTGCTTAGTGTTCAGGCTCATGTAATAAAATACCATAAACTGGGTAGTTTATAAAAAACAGAAATTTATTTCTCAACATTCTGGAGGCTGGGAAGTTTCAGACCAAGGTGCCAGTAGATTTAGTGTCTGATAAGGACCCACTTTCTGGTTCATAGACAGTGCCTTCCCACTATGTCCTCACATGTTGTAAGAGGTGAGGAATCTATGGGATCTGTCTTATAAAGATACTAATCTCATTAATGAGGGCTGCATCCTCATGACCCAGCAGATCCCAAAGGCCCCCCTCCTGATACTAATCACATTGGGGGTTAGTATTTGAACATGAATTTGCAGGGAACATAAACATTTCATATCATTGTGTATTCCTCAAGTCTTGGGATACTTGTATTAATATTACATTAGGTGACAGTCACAAACAAAATATAATTGCAATACTCTCATCTTTCCTTTATTTGAAGAACTAAAGGAGATGTGTAAGTCTGCATTTTAAAATGGAAATATCTGGCCGGGCATGGTGGCTTATGCCTGTAATCCCAGCACTTTGGGAGGCCAAGGTGGGCAGATCACCTGAGGTAAGGAGTTCAAGATCAGCCTGGCCAACATGGCGAAACCCAGTCTCTAATAAAAATAGAAAAATTAGCCGGGTGTGGTGGCACGCACCTGTCATCCCAGCTACTTGGGAGGCTGAGGCAGGAGAATGGCTTGAACCTGGGAAGTGGATGTTGCGGTGAGCTGAGATCTTGGCAGTGTACTCCAGCCTGGGCAACAGACTGAGACTCTGTCTCCAAAAATAAATAATTAAAAATAATAAAATGAGAAAATCATTTCAAATCACTTGTATATGGTTTGAATATTACAAAATAAAATTGAGTATGCTAGTAATATTATTTTAAATCTTCAATAATTCAAAAATCCTAAATATTTTCTAAATGAGGATCTGCTAGACTGTATATGGGATAAAAGTAGATTATATGATATAAAATATTTGATAGCCATTAACCCTTAAAATTCTTTATACTTTCATAGAATAATATTCTTTTATAAGTGGCCCATTTATCCATTTTTTTTCTGGTATTAAGAAAGATCTGGAAAGATATGGCGCATCTGACATAAATTGACATCTAAATTGTCATTTAGATACATTATTTATCATTCTAAACTTCAAAAAATCTACATAAAGCCTCTGTTTATTGTTTCATAAATTATTTCAGTATCTTAACAAATGATATATAATTGCTTGATATTTTTTCATATTACTAATTTTTTAACTCATGATCATGTCCTGTTAGCTATATTCTATAATATACTTGGAATCTATTAATAGCAGATAATTGTGTTTAAGCCTACTATAATCCAAATGTGATTTAAGCACCTGGTTATGCTTATATAACGCATTGGAACATGTTCTGCAAATCTGGGATGGTAGCTGACCTTTATTTTTTTTTCTCATCCAGCTCAACTCTCTCTTTCACACCCATTGTCCCATGACCTGTAATTTTTATGGATTATCCCTCTCACCCTGTCCTGATTCTCTTCTTCACATGATCCTTTTAAATGCCTTCACTGAAATCTAGCTCTTCTCAGATGACATTTCATGTCCTTTGTGGGAAAAATGATCAGCCTATTTTATACTTCCCAATACTACTTACTAATGTTATACCATCGTCATCTCTGAAATCTGTGCCATCCGATTAGATCATCATTGGCTGTAATAATAACTTCTACCTTCCTGGGTGAATCAGCACTTTCTTCTTTCTTGCCTGGTCTCCTGTGATATATGATCTTCCTCAAAGCCCTTATTGATAACCCATCTAATGTCTCAATTCAGTAGTTTCTCTGAGCTCTAAAACCCTCCATTTCTATTTAAGCCACCCAGTAGCATGACCACACCTTGGACCAGCTCTTAAAAACTGAGCTATATTTCCTGACTGATGTCTTCTTTTTTCCCTTATATATATTTAGTTTATTCTTTTATCTGTTTTTTACCCTCATCCTGACTTTTAGTCACTTTATCTCTTCTGTTCTCCCCACTCCATTCTAGTATTCCTCATCCGTTGACTTTTTGCGGTGCCAAACCTGTTCATTCACCAGAGTGAGTTCTTCCTCTACAATAGTTCCCACATTTTCTAGTTCTAAATTACTACATGAAAAAAATGCATCCTAGTTATTTGAACTTTTTGTAATGTGTCAACCTAAAATAACAGAGATTCTCCAAAGACAGTAAGTTTAGTCAGGAATGAGGAGAATGATTATGATCCAGGTTGTATGTGCTAAGCAGGATCATGGGCATATTTAGGGAGACCGAGGCAAGGGGAAACTTTTAAAGGGAAAATTCAAAAGGTTACATAGTTGTTTTGAAATGGTTACCCCTCCCCGCGAGGATTAATAAAAGAGTGATGTCATTCCAAGGCTGAACAGGCAGTTGCTGGATAGATGTCCTCACAGAAGTATTCTTTGTGCAAGGTTACGGTGACTTTTATGCAAGGTCGTGTTCTTCAGAGAATCTTTGTAATCATTTTTATTACAGAAATGTGCAAAAGACTCCTCCTTTTTGACCTCCTGACTCCCTTTTGTTAAGATTTGGCATAAGTGATTCCACTTTGATTCTGACAACTTGGACAGGATCTCCCTCTGTTGCCCGGGCTGGAGTGCAGTAGCATGACCATAACTCACTGCAGCCTCAAACTCCTGGGCTGAAACAATCCTCTGCCTCAGCCTCCCAAGTAGCTAGGACTATAGGTGTGGTTGTAGTCCTGATTGATTGATTGCAGAGACAGAGCCTTGCTATGCTGACCAGGTTGGTGTCAAACTACTGGCCCCAAGCAGTCCTTTTACCTCAGCCTTCCAAAGTGCTGGGATTTCAGGCATGAGCCACTGGACCTGGCCCATTATTTTTTCCTATTAGATTGTTTTCATTTTAAAATCAGAAAACCTTGCTAACTATATCCACTATGAACTGCTTAACTTTAACTGGACCTTGCTGTTTCTCAATATATTCTTTTATAACCTTTCTATTCATATGTTCCAAATGTTTTTCATATTCCTGTGCTTAAATCTAACATCTTTCACAAGAAGTGACCTTGCCTCCTACTTTCCTAGAAAAAAATAGAATCCATCTGCCAATTCTCTCATCCTTCTTCTCTATATCAAAATATCAGAATCCATACTATATCCACATTTTTTTATTTTAACAAAGAGCTGGTTTGTAAATTATTTTAAATTTTCTATGTAGACCTCCAGGTTTTTCTTTAATTTTCTTTTCTTCCCTCTTGACTCAATAGTGTCTTCCTTTTCAGGACTAACATGCCTCTTCTGTCTAGAGCCTTCCTGACAATTAAACTAACTCACTCTCTGTTGCTTCTCTCCCTCTCTCTCTCTCATTGTCTCTCCACTCTCCATCTTCTTCTTCTCCCTCTATTTAGTCAATTTCTGACCAACAGATTGCTAAATCTTCAACCATGAAGAGTCTTTTACCCTACTTTAAATTTAACAGATTAGAGTGCTGTTGTTTTATGTACATATACTGACAGAAAACACAAGACCGAGACCAGGTGCGGTGGCTCACGCCTGTAATCCCAGCACTTTGGGAGGCCAAGGTGGGTAGATCAGTTGAGGTCAGGAGTTAGAGACCAACCTGGCCAACATGTTGAAACCCTGTCTCTACTGAAAAACACAAAAATTAGCCGGGCATGGTGGCAAGCACCTGCAGTCCCAGCTACTTGGGAGGCTACGGCACGAGAATCACTTGAACCCAGGAGGTGGAGATTGCAGTGAGCTGAGATCACACCCCTGCACTCCAACCTGGGCGATAGAGGGAGACTCAGTCTCAAAAAAAAAAAAAAAAAACCAAAGAAAAGACAAGAAAACACGAGACCCACAAGTTAGAGTAAAAGACCGTTTATCACTCATGGCTAAAGCAGCAACAAAAGCAATGTCTTTTTGCTGTGAGTCTCAAAGCCCCCAAATTCATAGGGCAGCACTATGAGAGGATGTTACCTGCACATTCAGTGGGGCATGCTACAGGAGAGAAAACCCTGAAATAAAAAAAGAGAGACAGAGATAGACATTTATTCTGGAGTGTAAGCAAATCTTCACCAGGGAGAGAGAGGGAGACTTTACTATCCTGGAATGTCCTCAGGGAGTGCAATGTTCTCTACCTTTATTATACCAGTCAGGAATATTCCTTCTGACCTTAAAGTAAACACTATCTCTTGCATTCAAGGATGTTTGTCATGCAATCCCCTTTGCTCAGAAGATGCAGACCATGCAAAAACATGAGACATTCATAGAGAATTCTCTTCCAACACAGATTTTTCCAGGTTTCTCTTAGCTTCAGATATCTCTCAGTCTATACTCACTGCTTCTGTTGTCTTGCTTCCTATCAACTCCTTGCACTTCTGCTCTGTCAATCTGAAAATTATTCTTTGCAAGGTACCAGTGACATACCAGTCACTCAATTAAATGGTATTTTCTTAATCATTTCTGACATTTTGCAGAATTTAGCAATGGCTCTACTTTCTTCCTTTTAACTCTAAACTACTCTGCTGTTTTCTATGACTAGTCTGATTCTTACGTTTCTCTCCTCTGCCCATCCCCCTTTTCTTTACTCTGTGCTTTCTAATTCTGACTATTAAATGTGAACATATCACGGGCTGACTCTCATTCTACACTTGTTCACACCTCAAGTGTATTCTACTGAGTTTCAGCTGTCACCTCTATAGGTGACTGTAATTTCCTTCTTACATTCCGAAACTCACCTATTATCTTTTATTTCGCCTAGATGTAATAAATTTTAAATGTAACAATACATTTCATGACCTGGCTTTTAAGTTTTTTTTTCAGTGGGGCCCTCATTCTATCAATTGTTTAGATTCAAAACCTGAAAATGTAGTTTAGTCAGCTCAGTCAAGTTCAACAGTCTTTTAACTGGAATTCTTTGCCCCACTGTAATGCATTTTATACACTGTCACTTAAGAAATCATTCAAACATAGAATCATATTACAGAGTTTATAGCCAGCCTAATTCTTCAGCATTTTATACAAAACCTCCATGATTTGATGACTGCTTGCCTCCAGCTTCAACTTCTGCTGTTTCCCACACTATCCCACACACCACCACCATATGAAAGTACTTTCTTTAACCTTAAATCACTGCTCATTTATTCAAATACTTTCTGAAAACCTATTGTGAACCAGGCATTACGGTAGGCACTAGGGCTATGTATCTGAGTAAATTATGGTCTTCTTAAGAGAGAAATAAATATGTAAATAAATGCTGTAGAGTATGATTAATAATGCAAGAATAAAAAGAGTTTTCTCTCTCGCTGAGACACTTCACCTAACAATATAAAGAATGACATTCTCGTAATGTCTGGAAGGATGAGTTGGAATTTGTTATCTGGCCATAAAGCATAGTCTAAGCAAAGTAAAAAATATGTACAAAGGCACAGAGATATAAAATTGAACCACTTATTTGAAGAGTTGTAAATAATTCAGAATGACCAGGCCAGGTGCTGTGGCTCATGCCCATAATCCCAGCACTTTGGGAGGCTGAGGCAGGTGGATCGTTTGAGGTCAGGGGCTCAAGACCAGCCTGGCCAACATGGTGAAACCCTGTTTCTACTAAAAATACAAAAATTCACTGGGCATGGTGGCACACGCCTGTAATCCCAGCTACTCGAGAGGCTGAGGCAGGAGAATCGCTTGAACCATGGAGGTGGATGTTGCAGTGAGCCGAGATCATGCCAGTGCAGTCCATCCTGGGTGACAGAGTGAGACTCCTTCAATAAAATGTAAAACATAATAATAATTCAGAATGACAAAACCGTACGTTTGAAATTGGGGCTAAAAGGATACAAGGATGGGAAGGTGGAGCTAGACAATAAAAGACCTTTTATGTATTAAAGGAGTGTGGACTTTTTTCTGGAATAGTGTGATCAGATGTACTTTTTTAAAAGAAGTTCCTCCATCATAATAATTTATTCAGGTAAGAATCATTGGTAGATATTACGAACTAGTCAAGGAAATTTGAAGAATAAAAGATATTTACATAGTCTCTAAATATTGTTCTATGTGATACTCTTTAAATACAATGGGAAAACAGTAGCTAAATGGTGGGAAAACACTATAAATACCACTTTAACCAATTTATTAAAGTTTTTTGTTGTGTTTTGTTTCTGAGACAGAATTTTGTTCTTGTTGCCCAGACTGGAGAGCAATGGTGCAATCTCGGCTCACTGCACCCTCTGCTTCCCGAGTTCAAGCAATTCTCCGGCCTCAGCCTCCCAAGTAGCTGGGACTAAAGGTGCGCACCACAACTCCCGGCTACTTTTTTTAATTTAATAGAGACAGGGTTTCGCCATGTTGGCCAGGCTGGTCTCGAACTTCTGACCTCAGGTGATCCATCTGCCTCAGCCTCCCAGAGTGCTGGGATTACAGGCATGAGCCACCACTCCTGGCCCAACTGATTAAAGTTCACAGTAATGGGACAAATCAGCATCATGAACCTCCTGATATAATGCATTGAAGACAATGCAACATCATCACTTATGTGGTAATCCTACCAAAATGCATATCCAAAATCTAATAATAAAGAAACACTATAAGACCACTGGTCTCTATATTCTTCAAAATTGTGAATATCATTAAAGACAAAGGAAAAAAATGAAGATTAAAAGAGACTAAATACACATAAAATCTGTACATAATGCATAATCCTGGATTTTTTTTCATAAAGGACTTCATTGGAATGATTGGAAAAATATGAATAAGGTATGAAAATTACATGATGGTATACACATACAGTTTTATGATTTTTGTAATTATACTGTCGTTACATAGTAGAATTTTCATCTTTAAAGAAGTATACACTGAAGTACTTAGGGCAAAGTAGTGTTGTACAACTTGCTCTCAAATGATTTTTTGAAAATCATACAGAACATTGATGTTCATAACAGCAGCTTTCACAATAGCCAAAAGGTAGAGGCTACCTAAGTGTCCATTGATGGATGAATGGATAAACAAAATATGGTATATACATGCAATGGAATATTATTCAGCCTTAGAAAGAAGGACATTCTGACACATGCTGCAGTTTAAATAAACCTTGAAGACATTATGTTAAATGAAAGTCACAAAAGGACAAATATTGTATGAATCTACTTATATGAGGTACATATAGTAGTCAAATTCATAAGGACAGAAAGTAGAGAGATGGTTGCCGGATCCTGGAGGAGGAGGGAATGGGCCGTTACTGCTTAATGAATGGGTATAGAGTTTCAGTTTGGGAAGATGAAAAAGCTTGGGAGATGGATAAAGGTGATGGTTGCACAACAATGTGAATGTACTTAATGCCAGTGAACCATGCACTAAAAAATAGTTAAATTTTATGTTCTATCTATATTACCACAATTTTTAAAATTTAAATAAATCATGTACGGAGGGGGAGTTTTAAAAAGTGGTCAAATGAACAGTTATCATCTGAAGAGGTGGATGGAATTAAGAATGAAAGTAGAGGAATCAATTAAAAGGCTGTTGTAATAATCTGCTGTGATAGTGGAGATGGCAAAAGTGGATGCATCTGAGACAATATAAGTGGTACAGTTTAGAGATGAATCATATACTATTTTCGACTCCTTCATTACATTCAGCATCTGGTAGATGGTAGTACTGTTACCAAAACACAGTCAGGCACTACATAACATTTCAGTAAATAACTCACCCCACATAGAACAGTGGTCCCTTAAGATTATAATGAAGTTGAAATATTCCTATAACCTAGTGACGTAGCCATTTTAACATCATAGCCATTGTAACGTCATAGCACAGTGCATTACTCACATGTTTATGGTGATGCTAGTATAAACAAAGCTGTGCTGCCAGTGGTATAAAAGTGTACCACATACAATTATGTACAGTATATAATACTAGATAATAAATGATTGTGTTACTGGTTGATGTATTTACTATTATTTTAGAATTTCTTTCTACTTATTAAAAAAAAAGTTTACTGTAGAAAAGTCTCACATAGGTCCTTCAGGAAGTATTCCAGAAGAAGGCATTGTTATCAATGGAGATGTCAGCTCCATGCATGTTATTGCATCTAAACACCTTCCAGTGACACAAGATGTGGAGTTAGAAGACAGTGATATGGATGAGCCTGACCCTAAGGCCTAAGCTAATGGCAGTGTTTATGTCTTAGCCTTTAAGAAAAAAAGTTCAAAAAGTAAAAAATGAAAACATTTTACAATAGGAAAAAAAAGCTTATTGAATAAGGATATGAAGAAAGAAAATATTTTTGTACAACTGTATGATGTAGTTCTGTTTTAAGCCAAGGGTTAGTACAAGAGTCAAAAAGTTAAAAAGTATATAAATTTAAAAAGTTATAGTAAGCTGAGGTTAATTTATTGTTCATTTTAGAAATAAAATTAGTGTAGCCTAAATGTACAATGTTTGTAAAGTCTACAGTAGTGTACAGTAATGTCCTAGGCCTACACATTCACTCACCACTCACTCACTGACACCCAGAGCAACATTCAGCCCTGTAAGCTGTATTCATATTAAGTGCCCTATACAAGTGCACCATTTTTTATATTTTATAACATGTTTTTACTGTATGTTTTCTATGTTTAGATACACAAATACCATCGTGTTATACTTGTACATAGCATTTGGTACAGCAGTAACATGCTATACAGGTTTGTAACCTAGGAGCATAGGCTGTATACCATATGACCTAGGTATGTAGTAAGCTATATCATCTAGATTTGTGTAAGTGTACTCTGTAATGTTCACACACTGACAGATTGTGCTTTTTTGTTGTTGTTTTTAATTATACTTAAAGTTCTAGGATACATGTGCACAACGTGCATGTTTGTTACGTAGGTATACATGTGTCATGTTGGTTTGCTCTACCCATCAACTCGACATTTACATTAGATATGCTATCCTCCCCAGCCCCCACCCTCCTATAGACCCCGGTGTGTGATGTTCCCTGCCCTGTGTCCATGTATTCTCATTGTTCAACTCCCACCTATAAATGAGAACATGTGGTATTTGGTTTTTGGTCCTTGTGATAGTCTGCTGAGAATGATGTTTTCCAGCTTCATCCATGTCTCGGCAAAGGACATGAACTCATTCTTTTTTATCACTGTATAGTATTCCATGGTGTATATGTGCCACATTTTCTTAATCCAGTCTATCATTGATGGACATTTGGGTTGGTTCCAAGTCTTTACTATTGTGAATAGTGCCGCAATAAACATACGTGTGCATGTGTCTTTATAGTAGCACGGTTTGTAATCCTTTGGGT
>NW_012106475.1:4130368-4131229 GCF_000951045.1 Mandrillus leucophaeus | reverse complement strand
TGCATATCCAAAATCTAATAATAAAGAAACACTATAAGACCACTGGTCTCTATATTCTTCAAAATTGTGAATATCATTAAAGACAAAGGAAAAAAGTGAAGATTAAAAGAGACTAAATACACATAAAATCTGTACATAATGCATAATCCTGGATTTTTTTTCATAAAGGACTTCATTGGAATGATTGGAAAAATATGAATAAGGTATGAAAATTACATGATGGTATACACATACAGTTTTATGATTTTTGTAATTATACTGTCGTTACATAGTAGAATTTTCATCTTTAAAGAAGTATACACTGAAGTACTTAGGGCAAAGTAGTGTTGTACAACTTGCTCTCAAATGATTTTTTGAAAATCATACAGAACATTGATGTTCATAACAGCAGCTTTCACAATAGCCAAAAGGTAGAGGCTACCTAAGTGTCCATTGATGGATGAATGGATAAACAAAATATGGTATATACATGCAATGGAATATTATTCAGCCTTAGAAAGAAGGACATTCTGACACATGCTGCAGTTTAAATAAACCTTGAAGACATTATGTTAAATGAAAGTCACAAAAGGACAAATATTGTATGAATCTACTTATATGAGGTACATATAGTAGTCAAATTCATAAGGACAGAAAGTAGAGAGATGGTTGCCGGATCCTGGAGGAGGAGGGAATGGGCCGTTACTGCTTAATGAATGGGTATAGAGTTTCAGTTTGGGAAGATGAAAAAGCTTGGGAGATGGATAAAGGTGATGGTTGCACAACAATGTGAATGTACTTAATGCCAGAGAACTGTCCATCAATAGGAAACATTTTATAAAATATTCGGACTGGGCACACTGGCTCATGCCTGTAATCCCA
>NW_012106475.1:4124418-4125918 GCF_000951045.1 Mandrillus leucophaeus | reverse complement strand
TCATTGATGGACATTTGGGTTGGTTCCAAGTCTTTACTATTGTGAATAGTGCCGCAATAAACATACGTGTGCATGTGTCTTTATAGTAGCACGGTTTGTAATCCTTTGGGTGTATACCCAGTAATGGGATCGCTGGGTCAAGTAGTATTTCTAGTTCTAGATCCTTGAGGAATTGCCACACTGTCTTCCACAATGGTTGAACTAATTTACACTCCCACCAACAGGTTAAAAGCGTTCCTATTTCTCCTCATCCTCTCCAGCATCTGTTATTTCCTGACTTTTTGATGATTGCCATTCTAACTGGCATGAGATGGTATCTCATTGTGGTTTTGATTTGCATTTCTCTAATGAGCAGCGATGATGAGCATTTTTTCATGTGTATGTTGGCTGCACACATGTCTTCTTTTGAGAAGTGTCTGTTCATATCCTTTGCCCACTTTTTGATGAGGTTGTTTGTTTTTTTCTTGTAAATTTAAGTTCTTTGTAGATTCTGGATATTCGCCCTTTGTCAGATGGGTAGATTACAAAAATTTTCTCTTATTCTGTATGTTGCCTGTTCACCCTGGTGGTAGCTTCTTTTGCTATGCAGAAGCTCTTTACTTTAATTGGATTCCATTTGTCTATTTTGGCTTTTGTTGCCATTGCTTTTGGTGTTTTAGTCATGAAGTCTTTGCCCACGCTTATGTCCTGAATGGTATTGCCTAGGTTTTCTTCTTGAGTTTTTATGGCTTTAGGTCTTACATTTAAGTCTTTAATTCATCCTGAATTAATTTTTGTATAAGGTGTAAGGAAAGGATCCAGTTTCGGCTTTCTACATATAGCTAGCCAGTTTTCCCAGCACCATTTATTAAATAGGTAGTCCTTTTCCCATTGCTTGTTTTTGTCAGGTTTGTCAAAGGTCAGATGGTTGTAGATGTGGGGTGTTATTTCTGAGGCATCTGTTCTGTTCTATTGGTCTATATATCTGTTTTGGTACCAGTACCATGCTGTTTTGGTTACTGTAGCCTTATAGTATAGTTTGAAGTCGGGTAGCATGATGCCTCCAGCTTTGTTCTTTTTGCTGTTTGTCTTGGCTATGCAGGCTCTTTTTTGGTTCCATATGAACTTTAAAGTATTTTTTCCAATTCTGTGAAGAAAGTCATTGGTAGCTTGGTGGGGATGGCACTGAATCTATAAATTATCTTGGGCAGTATGGCCATTTTGACAATATTGATTCTTTCTATCCATGAGCATGGAATGTTCTTCCATTTGTTTGTGTCCTCTTTTATTTGTGGAGCAGTGGTTTGTAGTTCTCCTTGAAAAGGTCCTTCACATCCCTTGTAAGTTGGATTCCTAGGTATTTTATTCTCTTTATAGCAATTGTGAATGGGAGTTCACTCATGATTCACCTCTCTGTTTGTTATTGGTGTATAGGAATGCTTGTGATTTTTGCACATTGATTTTTGTATCCTGAGACTTTGCTGAAGTTGCTTATCAGCTTAAGGAGATTTTGGGCTGAGA
>NW_012106475.1:4121892-4124368 GCF_000951045.1 Mandrillus leucophaeus | reverse complement strand
TACAATCATGTCATCTGCAAACAGGGACAATTTGACCTCCTCTTTTCATAATTGAATACCCTTTGTTTCTTTCTCTTGCCTGATTGCCATGGCCAGAATTTCCAACACTATGTTGAATAGGAGTGGTGAGAGAGAGCATCCTTGTCTTGTGCCGGTTTTCAAAGGGAGTGCTTCCAGTTTTTGCCCATTCAGTATGATACTGGCTGTGGGTTTGTCATAAATAGCTCTTACTATTTTGAGATACGTTGCATCAATACCTAGTATATTCAGAGTTTTTAGCATGAAGGGCTGTTGAGTTTTGTTGAAGGCCTTTTCTGCATCTATTGAGATAATCATGTGGTTTTTGTCATTGGATCTGTTTATGTGATGGATTATGTTTATTGATTTGATATGTTGAACCAGCCGTGCATCCCAGGGATGAAGCCAAGTTGATTGTGGTGGATAAGCTTTTTGATGTGCTGCTGGATTCGGTTTGCCAGTATTTTATTGAGGATTTTCACATAGGCATATTCGTCTAAAATTTTCCTTTTTTGTTGTGTCTCTGCCAGGCTTTTGTGTCAGGATGATGCTGGCCTCATAAAATGAGTTAGGGAGGAGTCCCTCTTTTTCTGTTGATTGGAATAGTTTTAGAATGAATGGTACCAGCTCCTGTTTGTACCGCTGGTAGAATTGGGCTGTGAATCCATCTGGTCCTGGATGTTTTTTGGTTAATAGGCTATTAATTATTGCCTCAGAACCTGTTATTGATCTATTCAGAGATTCAACTTCTTCCTGGTTTAGTCTTGGGAGGGTGTATGTGTCCAGGAATTTATCCATTTCTTCTGGATTTTCTAGTTTATTTGTGTAGAGGTGTTTATAGTATTCTCTGGTGGTAGTTTGCAGTTCTGTGGGATTGGTGATGATATCCCCTTTATCATTTTTTATTGTGTCTATTTGATTCTTCTCTCTTTTCTTCTTTATTAGTCTTGCTAGTGGTCTATTTTGTTGATCTTTCAAAAAACCAGCTCCTGGATTCATTGAGTTTTTGAAGAATTTTTTATATCTCTCCCTCTTTCAGTTCTGCTCTGATCTTAGTTATCTCTTGCCTTTTGCTAGCTTTTGAATTTGTTTGCTCTTGCTTCTCTAGTTCTTTTAATTGTGATGTTAGGGTATCAATTTTAGATCTTTCCTGCTTTCTCTTATGGCATTTAGTGCTATAAATTTCCCTCTACACACTGCTTTAAATGTGTCCCAGAGGTTCTGGTATGATGTGTCTTTGTTCTCATTGGTTTCAAAGAACATCTTTATTTCTGCCTTCATTTCGTTATGTACCCAGTAGTCATTCAGGAACAGGTTGTTCAGTTTCCATGTAGTTGTGCGGTTTTTAGTGAGTTTCTTAATCCTGAGTTCTAATTTGATTGCACTGTGGTCTGAGAGACAGTTTGTTGTGATTTCTGTTATTTTACATTTGTTCAGGAGTGTTTCACTTCCAATTATGTGGTCAATTTTAGAATAAGGGCAATGTGGTGCTGAGAAAAAGGTATATTCTGTTGATTTGGGGTGGAGAGTTCTGTAGCTGTCTATTAGGTCTGCTTGGTGCAGAGCTGAGTTCAAGTCCTGGATATCCTTGTTAACCTTCTGTCTCATTGATCTAGCTAATATTGACATTGACAGTGGGGTGTTAAAGTCTCCCATTATTGGGTGTCTAAGTCTCTTTGTAGGTCTGTAAGGACTGACTTTATGAGTCTGGGTGCTCCTGTATTGGGTGTATTTAGGATAGTTAGCTCTTCTTGTTGAATTGATCCCTTTACCATTCAGTAATGACCTTCTTTGTCTCTTTTGTTCTTTGTTGGTTTAAAGTCTGTTTTATCAGAAAACAACTGCTGCTTTTTTTTGCTTTCCATTTGTTTGGTAGATCTTCCTCCATCCCTTTATTTTGAGCCTATATGTGTCTCTGCACATGAGATGGGTCTCCTGAATGCAGCACACCAATGGCTCTTGACTCTTTATCCAATTTGTCAGTCTGTGTCTTTTAACTGGGGGCATTTAACCCATTTACATTTAAGGTTAATATTGTTATGTGTGAATTTGGTCCTGTCATTATGATGTTAGCTGGTTATTTTGCCCATTAATTGGTGCAGTTTCTTCATAGCATCATTGGTCTTTATAATTTGGCATGTTTTTGCAGTGGCTGGTACTGGTTGTTTCTTTCCATGTTTAGTGCTTCCTTCAGGAGCTCTTGTAAGGTAGGCCTGGTGGTGACAAAATCTCTCAGCATTTGCTTGTCTGTAAAGGATTTTATTTCTCCTTCACTTATGAAGCTTAGTTTGGCTGGATATGAAATTCTAGGTTGAAAATTCTTTTATTTAAGAATATTGAATATTGGCCCCCACTCTCTTCTTGTTTGTAGGGTTTCTGCCAAGAGATCTGCTGTTAGTCTGATGGGCTTCCCTTTGTGGGTAACCCGACCTTTCTCTCTGGCTGCCCTTAACATTTT
>NW_012106475.1:4104722-4121744 GCF_000951045.1 Mandrillus leucophaeus | reverse complement strand
GAGGAGTATCTTTGTGGTGTTCTCTGTATTTCCTGAATTTGAATGTTGGCCTGCCTTGCTAGGTTGGGGGAAGTTCTCCTGGATAATATCCTGAAGAGTGTTTTCTAACTTGGTTCCATTCTCCCTGTCACTTTCAGGTACACCAGTCAAACGTAGATTTGATGTTTTCACATTGTCCCATATTTCTTGGAGGCTTTGTTCATTTCTTTTTACTCTTTTTTCTTAATCTTGTCTTCTTGCTCTATTTTATTAATTTATCTTAAATCAGTGATATCCTTTCTTCCACTTGATTGAATCGGCTACTGAAGCTTGTGCATGCATCATGAAGTGCTTGTGCTGTGGTTTTCAGCTGTATCAGGTCATTTAAGGTCTTCTCTACACTGTTTATTCTAGTTAGCCATTCGTCTAACCTTTTTTCAAGGTTTTTTGCTTCCTTGCATTGGGTTAGAACATGCTTCTTTAGCTCAGAGAAGTTTATTATTACCGATCTTCTGAAGCCTACTCTGTCAACTCGTCAAACTCATTCTCTGTCCGGTGTTGTTCCATTGCTGGCGAGGATCTGCTATCCTTTGGAAGAGAAGAGGCACTCTGGTTTTTGGAATTTTCAGCTTTTGTGTTCTGGTTTCTCCCCATTTTTGTGGTTTCATTTACCTTTGGTCTTTGATATTGGTGACCTACAGATGTGGTTTTGGTGTGGATATCCTTTTTGTTGATGTTGATGCTATTCCTTTCTGTTTGTTAGTTTTCCTTCTAACAGTCAGGCCTCTTAGCTGCAGGTCTGTTGGAGTTTGCTGGAGGTCCACCTCAGAACCTGTTTGCCTGAGTATCACCAGCAGAGGCTGCAGAACAGCAAATGTTGCAGAACAGCAAATATTTCTGCCAGATCCTTCCTCTGGATGCTTCATCCCAGAGGGGCACCTGCCTGTATGAGTTGTCTGTCGGCCTCTACTGGGAGGTGTCTCCCAGTCAGGCTACACAGGGTCAGGGACCCACTTGAGGAGACAGTCTGTTTGTTCTCAGAGCTCGAACTCTGTGCTGGGAGAACCACTGCTCTCTTCCAAGCTGTCAGAAAGGGACGTTTAAGTCTGCAGAAGTTGTCTGCTGCCTTTTGTTCAGCTGTGCCCTGCCCACAGAGGTGACCTCTAGAGAGGCAGTAGGCCTTGCTGAGCTACGGTGGGCTCCGCCCAGTTCAAGCTTCCCAGCTGCTTTGTTTACCTATTTAAGCCTCAGTAATGGTGGATGCCCCTCCCCCACCAGGCTGCAGCATTGCAGGTTGATCTCAGACTGCTGTGCTAGCATTGAGCAAGGTTCTGTGGGTGTGGGACCCACTGAGCGAGGTACAGGAGGGAATCTCCTGGTCTGCCAGTTGCTAAGACCATGGGAAAAGCACAGTTTTTGGATGAGAGTGTACCATTCCTCCAGGTACAGTCTGTCACGGCTTCCCTTGCCTAGGAAAGGGAAATCCCCCAACCCCTTGCGCTTCCCGGATGAGGCAACACCAGCCCTGCTTCAGTTCGCCCTCTATGGGCTGCACCCACTGTACAACCAGTCCCAATGAGAGGAACCAGGTACCTCAGTTGGAAATGCAAAAATCACCTATCTTCTGCGTCGATCTTGCTAGAAGCTGCACACTGGAGCTGTTCCTATTGGCCATCTTGAAAGGGACCCCTCATATCTCCAAATGGTGCATTTGTAACAATGCATTTCTCAGAGCATATCTCTGTCATTAAGCGACACATGGCTGTACAGTAGGTAGGAGTAGATGCACAGGCGTCTGTCTTTGCCTGATGATTCACCTGCCTCACACCAATTTACTCTTCGTAAGTTGGCTCAGATATGAGAAGTCCTCCCTGATGCTCCAGACAGTTTTTCCCCTTACCTCATACACTTTCTTGGAGCAAATTAGTATTTTTCTCTTTATAGATTTAGTGATAGCATATTTTGCATTTATATCACAATGTATCAGAATAGATGGTTTATCTGCTCTTCCATACTCTGAGCTCCTAGAGAGCAGAAACCGTGGTCATGTTTATGAATCCATGGCATCTTTCATAGAGTGTGATATATAATAGGCACTTGGTAAATGTTTGAATGAAATCAGTACGTTACCATGTACCTCCACTATTTTTCTTCATAATATACTTTCTTCTTTCTTTCCAGGTCCCCAAAGTTCATACTCTACTTCAATAGTCCTGTAACTGGTCTTTCTACTTTTATTTTGTAGTTCATCTGTAGTAACCTGTACATTAATGTCAGATTAGTGAAATTCCGTATTTTGGAATAACTATATAAAAACCTTCAATATCTTCCCATTATCTAAAGAATAATTTAAAGTTTATCAGTAAGGACTTGAGACCCTTAGTACTATGTTCTCAGAATATACCATGTTTATTTCAAATTTTGTTTACCTACCCACCTAACTTTATTCAACAAGTATCTGAGTACCTGCTTTTTGTAAGGCTTTGTAAAAGAAGAAAGTTTACTAAATATGATATATGCTCATTATCTCTGTGTTCACTTTTGGTACCTCATCTCACTTTACTAATTCATTTCATTACTGAAGAAAATAGTCTTTGGAGAACACTCAGCCATATTCATATTTAAGCAAGAAGTTCCATTTTAGAATAAAACATGACTAATGAAGTTTAGGATAGGTGGCAAGCCATTCAGCACAATGTCTGCCTCATAATAAAACTTCAGTAAATGTTTAAACTGAATTAATTCTGTTTAAATCTTTAAAGATAGAAATGTAAGTTTATGTTGATAACAAAGAAAGTTATTGATTTATTGTTTTAAGCCTTTGGAAAACTGTCTTTGAATTTATGGTAGTTCAGCTGTTAACATTTGAACTTTGCTTGCTGTATGTTGTTTATAGTTGTAGCACTTTAAAACACAAAATCAGAACATATTTAAGAATTCTATATTACATGTTTTCAAAATTTTCTTTTTATATTCTCTTTATAGGTTATATGTAAAGTCAGATGTGCCACTGAACTTGACAGACACAAGTAAGTTTTATGAGTATCTAAATTTCTGTCTAAAAGATCTAAAGCATTAATTCATTAATAATAAGGCTTAGTATCTAAAAGATCTAATTTTTTTTTATAGCAGACTTCCATGGTAGAAGGGGAGTGGTTGTTGAAGGCACCTTCACGGTTTTATAGAAAACCAAGTTGTCAGATTGGTTCAAAGGAAGTAAATTGGGTAGCCCAAATTTCTCTCCCTTCAGCCATACAGCTGACTTAGTTTTTGTTTGTTTGCTGCTCTGTCCCTGCCCTGCTTCAAATATTAGATCTAACTGCATAACTTTTGCCAAAGTTAGATTATGCTGTTTGAAGTGAGAATGTTCCATGAAATAAGTAATATTTCAGTACTGATCAGTCTCAAAAGTGAAAGTGCTAAGCTGTGGAGTCAGGAGATTGGGGTTTCCAACCCAATTTTCCCACTAACATGCTTACTATGCAACTCACGTACCCTCTCTGTGCTTTGGTTTTCTAAACTACTCTAATTATCTGGATATATAGGTAATTCCAAGATCGTTTTTGGGTTTCAAACTATGTAATTACTGTTTTCGTTATTTAATCTGGAAGAACTTTAAAATACAACCTTTTAAAACGAAAATCTTTTTGCTTTACATGTACGCTAAGCAGTTTAGTTTGCTTGTTACACATTGCACATTACCTTCAATTTACCTCATTTAAACCATTTCCAAAGGCAGCTACTTTATGATTTCCACTATTGAAATGACCCAATATATCAGGAAGCCAGATAAATTTCAGCATCATATGTATTTAATTTGGGAGTATAAATGTGTTTGAACTGGGATTACATTCATACAGATAGTTGTTACTGCTACTTGATACAGATAGCAGCCTTAACTGAAGAGTTCTTATGAGGTAGCCTAAATTTTCTTAGGGGGAGGAGATTAAGGATTTTATGTGCAGAGTTGCTCTTTATGCACAGTAAATATGCAACTTTATAAGAACATGAGGTATTAATGAGTGCTTGAAACTCTACATATACTGTCCCTATGTTCTTCTTTAGTCAAGTTTGAAAGCATTGTTTGCTATAATCAGACCATTCATAAGGAATGTTGTTTAAAACATGCTTTAACCCTTAAAATTTTTTTCCTTTTTTTTTTTTTTTAAATTGATACAGTCTCGCACTCTCACCCAGGCCGGAGTGCAATAGCACTATCTTGGGTCACTGCAACCTCCACCTCCTGGGTTCAAGTGATTCTCGTGCCTCAGCCTCCTGAATAGCTGGGACTACAGGTGTGCGCCACCACACCGGCTAATTTTTGTATTTTTAGTAGAGATGCGGTTTCACCATGTTAGCCAGGCTGGTCTCAAACTCCTGGCCTCAAGTGATCTGCCTGCCTCGGCCTCCCAAAGTTCTGAGATTACAGGCGTGAGCCGCCATGCCTGGCCTAACTCTTAAAATTAATATTAGGTAATCAATATAAATTTAGGTACAGTATATTAATTTTCAGGCACATTATAAAAGCCTGATAACTCTTGGATTGAAAAGGTTAATGAAAATATGCTTAATAGTTATAAAAATGAAAAATTTGGGATTACTTGAAATAGTGTTAAAATTGTCCTGTCTTATTCCTGGTAGAGACAACTGAGTTCAGCTCAACCTGAGATTATTTCTGAATAAATGCTTAAAAATCTATGTCATTCATAAACATTTCAAACTGAAGGAATTCTTGCACCTAACATAACAAACTAATTCAGAATTAAATTTAATTTCTTGTTAGTTATATGACCATCTAATACACTTTTTTTCTTTCAGAGTTCTACTGCATTTCGGCTTTATAATGGCGAGCCTGCTCTTTTTAGTGGTGAACTTGACTTGTGCAATGCTAGTTCATGGAGATGTCCCAGAAAATCAGTTGAAATGGACTGTGTTTGTTCGAGCATTAATTAATGATAGCCTGTTTATTCTTT
Organism: Mandrillus leucophaeus; assembly: GCF_000951045.1. Classification (NCBI taxonomy): domain Eukaryota; kingdom Metazoa; phylum Chordata; class Mammalia; order Primates; family Cercopithecidae; genus Mandrillus; species Mandrillus leucophaeus. The sequence goes on along the minus strand of NW_012106475.1, from coordinate 4,116,792 downwards.
GTGCCATCTCTTTGGTTAGTTACATATGCAAAATTACAAAAATGTCATCAGCAAATGTCTACCTCGAATCAAAGGTAGGTATATTTCTTAAATTGGCACTTGAAAATCTAATTTCAAATTCTGAGCCTACTAATCATATATTAATGGAAAGTTTATATTGCTATTTTATTTTATTTTATTTTATTTGAGACAGAGTCTTGCCATATTAATCAGGCTAGAGTGCAGTGGCTCTTCACAGATGTAGTCATTGTGCAGTGCAGCCTTGAGCTTTGGGGCTCAAGTGATCCTCTGCCTCAACCTCCCAAGTAGCTGGGACTACAGACATTGTTTTTTTTTTTTTTTAATATCCTGAATAACAGTTACACTTTGAGCATGAAAGAATAATCACTGGAAATTAAAAGTTATTCAATATTTGGTCCTTACTAAACAATGGTTTAAAGAAAAGAAGAAAGAATATACTAAGCATATTGTATTTTCTGTGATTCTGCATTGGAGGCTAATCACATGAAAGAAATCAGAATATATATGAACGGATCAAAAATAGTCTATAATATAAAGCCACACTCGCATCTTAAGATTTTGCACAGTAAGGGTGGCAGGGTTAGCAATGTTAAGATGTCATATATGTAAAAGTGGTCTTTATTTGTATAAAGGTTAGAAAACGTTACTTCACCCAATAATATGAAGTCTGTATGATATTTGAAACAACTAATTGTGTAGCAAAATTTATAAATGCCTTGCTTCTCCCTTGCCTTATACTTTGGATCAACAAACAGAAGCCAGATATTAGCTTATTAATAAACAAACATGGAAGTTTCTACCATTGTTGATTGACTGTGTGACTGAGTAGAAAATCAGTCATCCCAGTTTATGTGTGGCATTGGGTGTGAGGGGGTAGATATGTGGATATTGGGGTGGGGTATGTACATAAATACATTTTTACAGTCACTTCCACGGAGAGCTTGCTTTCTTGCTTTAATTTGACATCATTGCCTATTCACTAATAATAAGCTGAGATAGTATCTTAGACAGTTAAAACAGTCCTCTGAAATATTTTTAGGCTTCTTTCTATATTGTCATTATCCTTAATATAGTCCTAGTAAAGTAAGGAACTATAATTAAATATATGGTAATCAACTTGTCCTTTAAATGTAGGCAGAGATTTTAATTTTACTTTTTAAATATATTTCAGTGGAATGCTGGGGGAGATACTATGTGTGTGTGTGTGTATGTATATATATATATGTAGAGAGAGAAGAGACAAAATCAGACTTTCAAACCTATTAATCTTACCTGGAAAATTGTTTTATTAAATTTCTAGTCTAGTTTGCTCCTAAAATTTAAATATTTTAGGTAATGCAGGCTTTGGTTTGACTGTTAAAAATAATACTGTCACTGTTACCATCCATAATCTTCTGGTAGGAACAATGGCATTTTTACTTAGTATGATAACATCACTATAGAATTCATACCTCTTGCTTGTCTAGGGATAAAGCATAAATAGATGTTGAATTTCAAGTGCGTCTTCTCTAGATACCTAGTGTATTTCTAAGTTTGGTTTTTTACTTGCTTTGAAATAGATAATACTCTGAATAAAGTCACCAATCTGAGAAGAAAATTTCATTTAATAAATCCTCCAGAATTATTTGAACACCGTTCCCTTCCTATCATATGAAAGGTATTCACTTATTTATTATTAAAGTTTTAAATTTAAAAACTGCATGGATTCAGAATTATCTAGGAATACTACAGATATACATGTTCAGACATATTCACCTATAAAGGTAGATGACATACTAGATGATTTGTGTAATATTGTAATGTTAAGTAGTTCCCAATCTTCCTGACTCGATTATAAACTTCTGTATTCATAGAGCATGTCATCTTGCTTTCATGTTCTTGTAAAATCACTAGACTCATTTTTGACTTTTGACTTCTGTAACAGTATACAATAATAGTCATTCCTTTTATTCAGTCAACAAGTGTTTATTGAGCCTCTTTCACTTACTGGGTTTTTTGGTTGTTGTTGTTGTTGTTGTTGTTGTTGTTTTTCTCTCTCTCTCTCTTTCTCTCTGTCTCTCAATACCTTTGGTACTCTTTCACTATCAGACTGACCCTGTTTCTTGCTGTCTTTAAGAGCATTTCCTTAAAGTTTAGACTTTGGTCTTCTGTCTTGCTCTTTTCATTCTTCCTTCCTTTACATGTTCTGTGATAATAAGATCCTCTGTAATTTGTCCCAACCAATCTTACCTTCCTTATTTCCAAATGACACACAGTATGCCCTGTCTCTATATTCTTAGGCTGTTTTATTATCCAGGAATGGCTTTCCTCCTCCCACAGATCTCTACCTGATTGCTCATATCTTATCTAACTTTAAAGACCTCACTTAATCTTTCCCCTTGTTATGAACTCAATTTGATCCCTTCCCCCCAACTCTAAAATAAAATTTAGAAATAACTCACTATGTGAATTATCTTAAATTTTTATTTATTTCTCTTGAGGCACTTACCAGTTTATACAAGGTGGCATTTGTATATGAAATCTACTTTTTTTGTATTTTTTAATTGACATTTTATATTTAGTTGTACATATTTTTGGGGTACATGTGATATTTTGCTGCATGTATATGATGTGTAATAATCAAATCAGGGTAATTGGGATATCATCACCTCAAACATTTATATTTTTGTGTTGGAAATATTACAGTTCTTTCTAGTTATTTTGAAACATGTAATAAATTGTTATTAACTATAATTTCCATAATGTACTATCAAATACTTATTCCTTCTATCTTAACTGTATTTTTGTACTCATCAACCAACTTCTCTTCATCCTCCCCTACCACTCTTCCTTTTCCAGCCGTTAGTAACCATTATTCTACTCTACCTCCATGAGATCCACTTTTGTAGCTCCCACATGTGAGTGAGAACATGCAGTATATTTGTCTTACTGTGCCTGGCTTATTTCACTTAATGTAATGAACTCCAGGTCCATCCATGTTACTTCAAATGACAGGATTTCATTCTTTTTATGCCCATGTAATAGTCCATTGTATACATATACCACTTCTTTTATTCATTCATCTGTTGATGGACACTTAGGTTGATTCCGTATCTTCGCTATTACATTTTGCTACAACAAATATGGGAGTGCACCTGTCTCTTTGACATAGTGATTTCCTTTCTCTTGGGTATCTACCCAGCAGTGAGATTTCTAGATCATATGGTAGTTCTATTTTTAGTTTTTCAAGGAACCTCCATACTGCTTTTTGGGGTTGTTTTTTGAGATGGAGTCTTGCTCTTTCGCCAAGGCTGGAATACAGTGGCGCACTCTTGGCTCACTGCACACTCTGCCTCCCAAGTTCAAGTAATTCTCCTGCCTCAGCCTCCAGAGTAGCTGGGGTTACAGGAGCCTGCCACCACGCCTGGCTGATTTTTTTTTGTATTACTAGTAGAGACGGGGTTTCACAATGTTGGCCAGGTTGGTCTCAAGCTCCTGACCTCAGGTAATCCACCCTCCTCGGCCTCCCAAAGTGCTGGGATTACAGGTGTGAGCCACTGCTCCCAGCCTCATACTGTTTTTCATAACGGTTTTCCTACCTTACATTCCCATCAACAGTGTACAAGCATTCCCCTTTCTCTACATATCTGCCAGCACTTGATTTTTTGTCTTTTTGATAATAACCATTCTAACTATGGTGAGATGATAACCCATTGTGGTTTTGATTTGCATTTCCCTGACGATTGATGTTGAATTTTTTCATTTAACTGTTGGCCATTTGTATGTCTGCTTTTGTAGAGATGTCTATTCAGGTATTTTGCCCATTTTTAATTTGATTATATATCTTTTTGCTAGTGATTATTTGAGTTCCTTATATATTCTGGTTATTAATCCCTTGTTGGATGGATAACTTGTAAATATTTACTCCCATTCTTTAGGTTGTCACTTCACTTGTTAATTGTTTCCTTTGCTGTGCAGGAGCTTTTTAGCCTGATGTAATCCCATTTGTCTATTATGACTTTGGTTGCCTATGCTTTTGAGGTCTTGCCCAAAAAATATTTGCCCAGATGAAGGTCCTGGAGCATTTCCCCAATGTTTACTTCTAGTACTTTCATAGTTTCAGGTCTTACATTTATGTTTTAAATCCATTTTGAGTTGATTTTTGTACATGGTGAGAGATGGGGCTCTGGTTTTTTTTTTTTTTTTTTTGAGATGGAATCTAGCTGTGTCACCCAGGCTGTAGTGCAGTGTTGTGATCTTGGCTTACTACAACATCCGCCTCCTAGGTTCAAGTGATTCTCCAGCCTCAGACTCCCAGGTAGCTGGAATTACAGGCGCTCACCACCACGCCTGGCTAATTTTTTTGTATTTTTAGTAGAGATGGGGTTTCGCCATGTTGGCCAGGCTGCTTTTAAACTCCTGACCTCAGGTGATCTGCCTGCCTTGGTGTCCCAAAGTGCTGGGATTACAGGCATGAGCCACCACACACAGCCAAAATGGGGCTGTTTAATTACTCTGCATATAGATAACCAGTTTTCCCAACACTGTTTATTGAGATTGTGACTTTCCCCAATGTATGTTCACTTTGTTAATTGCAGAATTGCAGAATTGGCATCTTTGTCAAAAATAAGTTGGCTGTAAGTGTGTGGATTTATTTCTGAGTTCTCTGTTCTACTCCACTGGTCTGTGTGTCTGTTTTTATGCCAGTACCATACTGTTTTGGATACGATAGCTTTGCAGTATAATTTAAAATCAAATACTGTGATGCTTCCAACTTCATTCTTTTTACTCAGGATTGCTTTAGCTATTCAAGGTCTTTTGTGGTTCCATATAATTTTAGGACTTTTTTTCTGTTTCTTTGAAGAATGTAACTGCTATTTTGACAGATATTTCACTGAATCTGTAGATCACTTCGGGTAGTATAGAAATTTTCACAATATTGATTCTTTCAATTAATGAGCATGGGATGTCTTTCCATTTTTTGTGTCCTCTTCAATTTCTTTCTTCACTATTTCATGGTTTTCATTATAGAGATCTTTTACTTCTTAGGTTTAATTTATTCCTAGGTATTTTTTGGTAGCTGTTGTAAATGAGATTGATTTCTTGATTTCTTTTTCAGATTGATCACTGTTAGCATATAGAAACGCTACTGATTTTTGTACGGTGATTTTGTATCCTTCAATTGTACTGATCATTTATCAGTTCTAATGGTTTTTTGTGGAATGTTTAAGTTTTAATATGAGATCATGTCATCTGTAACAAGGATTAATTTGACTTCTTCCTTTCTAGTTTGGATGCCCTTTATTTCTTTCTCTTGCCTAATTGCTCTGGCTTAGACTTCCAGTACTATGTTGCATAAAAGTGGTGAAAGTGGGCATCCTTGTGTTGTTCCAGATTTTAGTGGAAAGGCTTTCAGTTTTTCCCCATTCAATGTAATATTAGTTGTGTGTTTGTCATATTTAGACTTTATCTTGTTGGGGTATGTTGTGTACCCTGTTTTTTTAGGGCTTTTATCATGAAAGGATGTTGAATTTTATTGAATGCTTTTTAAGCATTTATTGAAATGAACATACGGTTTTTGTTCTTGATTCTGTTGCTGCAATATATCACATTTGTTGATTGTATACATTGAGCTTTCCTTACATCCCTGGGATGAATCAACTTGATCATGGCAAATGATCTTTTCAATGTTTTGTTGAATTCTGTTTGCCAGTATTTTGTCAAGGATGCTTGCATCTATCTTCATCAGAGATGTTGACCTGTAGAGTTTTTTGGTGTTTGTCTCTTTTTCTGGTGTTGGTATCAGGGTAATGCTAGCCTTATAGAATGAATTTGGAAATAGTCCCTCTTCTTCAGTTTTTTGAAATGGTTTGAGCAGAACTGGTATTCTTTAAACTTTCAGTAGAATTTAGCAGTGAAGTCATAAGGTCTTGTACTTTTCTTTGATGGGGGACTTTATTACTGTTTTAATATTGTTACTCATTATTGGTCTATTCAGGTTTTCTTCATCATTCAATCATGGTAGGTTATATGTGTTCAGGAACTTACCCATTTCTTCCAGATTTTCTAATTTGTTGGCATGTAGTTTGTAGTAGTCTCTAATGATTTCTTGTATTTCTGTGGTATCTGTTATAATGTTTCCTTTTTCTTTTTCTTTTTTATTTTACATGAATGCTGCTTTTATTTTTGAATTAAATTTGTTTATTTACTTTGAGACAGGGTCTCGCTGTGTCACCCAGGCTGGAGTGGGCAATGGTGTGATCTCAGCTCACTACAGCCTCGACCTCTCAGGCTCAAGGGATCCTCCCACCTCAGACTCCCAAGGCTGGGACTACAGGCATGTGCCACCACACCCAGCCAATTTTTAAAATGTTTTTGGTAGACAGGATCTATGTTGTCCAGGCTGCTAATGTTTCTCTTTTCATCCCTAGTTTTAATTATTTGAGTCTTCTCTTTTTCTTAGTCTAGCTAAGTTTGTTGATTTATCTTTTCAAAAAACAAACTTTTTGTTTTGTTCCTCTTTTGTACTTTTTTAAGTCTCAATTTCACTTATTTCTGCTTTAATCTTCATTATTTCTTTCCTTCTACTAATTTTGGCTTTGATTTGCTCTTGCTTTTCTGTTTCCTTGAGGTACATTATTAGGTTGTTTATTTGAAATCTTTCTATTTTTTTGATGGAGGCATTTACTGCTATAAACTTTCCTCTTGCTACTGCGTTTGCTGTATCCTACAGTTTCTGGTACGTTGTGTTTCCATTTTTGTTTTTCTCAAGAACTTTTTAAATTTCCTTGTTAACTTATTCATTGAGCCATTGATCATTCAGGAACATGTTGTTTAATTTCCACGTATTTTTACAGTTTCAGAAGTTCCTCCTGTTACTGATTTCTAGTCTTACTCTGTTGCAGCCAGAAAAGATACTGATATTATTCGACTTTGTTTAATTAATTTGTTGAGACTTGTTTTCTGGCCTAACATGTGGTCTATTCTGGAGAATGTTTTAGGTACTGACGAGAAAAATGTGCATTCTGCACAAGTTGGATGAAATGTTTTATGGATGTCTGTTAGGGCTAGTTGATTTAGAGTATAATTTAACTCCAGTGTTTCTTTGTTGATTTCCACCTGGATGATCTGTCCATTGCTAAAAGTGAGATGTTGAAGTCCCCTACTGCTACTGTATTGCAGCTTATCTCTCCCTTTAGCTTTACTAATATTAATATTTGCTTCATATATTTGGGTGTTCTTGGTGTTGAATGTGCATATATTTGCTGTTGTCATGTCTTATTGCTCAGTTGACTGAACCCTTTGTATGATGACCTTTGTGTCTTTTTACAATTTTTGACTTAAAGTCTATTTTGTCTGGCCAAGTGCAGTGGTTCATGCCTGTAATCCCAGCACTATGGGAAGCCAAGGTGGGCAGATGGCTTGGCTCAGGAGTTCAAGACCAGCCTGGCCAACATGGCAAAACCCCGTCTCTACTAAAAATACAAAAATTAACTGGGCATGGTGGCACATGCCTGTAATCCCAGCTGCTTGGGAGGCTGACGCACAAGAATCACTTGAGCACAGGAGGTGGAGGTTGCAGTGAGCCAAGATCACACCACTGCACTCCAGCCTGGGCAGCAGAGCCAGACTCTGTCTCAAAAAAAAAAAAAGAAAAAGTCTATTTTATCTGATATGAATATAGCTCTTCCTACTCCTTTTTGGTTTCCATTTGCATGGAATATCTTTTTCCATCCCCTCACTTTCAGTTATATGTGTCTTTATAGGTGAAGTGATTTTCCTGTAGGCAACATATAGTTGAATCTTGTTTTTTAATCCATTCAGCAACTGTGTCTTTTAATTAGACAGTTTAATCCATTTACACTCAATGTTATTATTGATACATCAGGATTTACTGCCATTTTTGCTTCTTCTTTTCTAATTCCTCTCTTCCTTTCTTCCTTTTTTACTGTTTTCCTTTGTGGTTAAGTGATTTCTCTGGCAGTATGTTTTAATCTATTGCTTTTTATTTTTAGTGTATCTGTTACAGATTTTTGCTTTGTGGTTACCATGAGGCTTACAAAAAAATATTCTGTAGTTATAACAAGTTATTTAAGATTGATAACAACTTTACTTGGATCACAAAAAGAAGAGAAAAAAAGCAAAGAACCCTATACACATTACCTCCATTCTCTTCCCCACATTTTGAATGTTTGATGTCATAATTTGCATTTTTATATTGCCTATCTCTTGGTAAATTGTAGTTATTATTTTTAATACTTCTGTCTTTTAGTCTTCTTAGTAAATATATAAGTGGTTTATGCATCATGATTATAATATTAGTGTAACAATCATGTTAACAGTCTTTTTCTTGTGGTTTAAAAAAATCCCTTTAGCGTTTATTGTAGGACAGCTCTGGTGATAAATCCCCAGTTTTTGTTTGTGAAAGTCTATCTCTCTTTCACTTCTAAATAATGGCTTTGCTAGATAGAGTATTCTTAGAAGGCATTTTTTTTTTCCATCCGCACTCTGAACATATCATCCCATTCACTCCTGGCCCGTAATGTTTCTGCTGAGAAGTCTGCTGCCAGGTGTATTGAATCTTTCCTAAATGTTATTTGCATCTTTACTCTTGCTGCTTTCAGGATCCTCTCTTTGTCTTTCACCTTTGGGAGTTTGATTATAATATGTCTTGGAGTATCCTTACTTGGACTGACTCTGATTGGTGACCTTTGACTTTCCTGTACCTGGATATTTATATCTTTCTCCAGGTTTGGGAAGTTTTCTGTTATTATTTCTTCAAATAAACTTTCTACCCCTGTCTTTCTCAGTTGCCCACCTAACTCCAATACCCCAAATATCTGCTTTTTTATGTTGGCCCACAGATCCATAAGCTTTCTTCATTTCTTTTTTTTTTTTCTTTTTTCTCCTCTGTGTATTTTCAAATAGTCTGTTTTCAAGCTCACTGATTGTTCTGTTTAACCAGTTCTGCTGCTGTTGCTCTCTATTGCATCTTTCATTTCATTCATCATATTTTCAACTCCCGAGTTTCTGTTTGATCGTTTTTATTATTTCAATCTCTGCATTAAATTTCTTTGATATATTCCTCAGTTGAGTCTCTGTGATTTCCTGAAGTTCATTTACCTTCCTTAAAACAGCTATTTACCATTTTTTCAGAGATCTCACATCTCCATCACTTTGGGGTAAGTGGCACCTTATTTTATCCATTTGATGAGGTGATATTTCTCTGAATGTTCTTGATGCTTGTAGAAGTGTGACAGTGTCTACATATCAAGGGGTTACATTTTTATTTTAGTTTTCACAGTCTGGCTTTGTTTATGTCTGGCGTTCTTCAGAGGGTCTTGCAGGGATTCTAAACAGACTGACTGTGGTGTTTCCTGAGCCTGTGTCCACTGCAGTTGTCTCAGCACTGGAGGACGCTCTAAGCCTAGGCTTGCTCCATGTCTTGTGAGGGCTCAGAAGTTGATGCAAATTTCTAGCCCAGATGGATCTGGGGAAGACACAAGAAAGGTACTGGGGCTGTGTGGGAATGCTGGCCAGGGACCTGAGTCCAGAAAACTGTCCCAGTGGCCTAGATGGGTGTGCCTCCCAGCAGGTATTTACACAGGAGTAGGTGGAGCTTAAGAGGCAAAGGCAGTATGACTTCAATGACATGTAAGACCTGGCCTCTGCCTATTTTTGTGATTCCCCTATCACTATCACTCTCCTCTTCCTTTTCTAGCCACATTGACTTTTTGTGCCCCAACTTCTCACCACAAAAGATATACTAAGTTTATTCCAGCCATATAGCCTCTGTATTGTATATATTGTTCCCTCTGTCTAAATTACATTTTATACAGGTACCTATGTGACAGCTTCTTTGCATTCAGGCCTCAGTCGCTTTTTCAGAGTTGCTCTTCTTCACTACCCAAATAAGACTGTTCCCCATTCTGATTACTACATCTGTCACCCTCTTTTGTTATCTTCACAGCATTTATCGGTAGCCAAAATTATTTCTTCATTTATTTTCATACTGATTTTCTGCTTCTCCCTGCTAAAGTATAAACCAGGAAAGGAGCTCTCTTATGTGTCTTATTCATTTTTCAGTCCTTTTCTAAAATAATGCCTGGCATATTTTAGTGAAGTGAAGATAAGGGTAGTCTCCCCTTATCTGCGGTTTCCTTTCCACAGTTTCAGTTACTGCAGTCAACCTCAGTCTGAAAATAGGTGAGTTCAGTACAATAAACTATTTTGAGAGAGACGAGCACATTCACATATCTTTTATTACAGCATTTGTTATAATTATTCCATTTTATTATTATTTTGTTAATTTCTTACTATGCCTGATTTATAAATTAAATTTTATTGTAGGTGTGTACGGATAAGAAAAAAAAATAGTACATATAGGGTCTGGTACTATCCATAGTTTCAGGCATCCCCCTAGGGTTTTGGAACAGATACCCTGTGAGTAAGGAGGGGACGACTGTAGTAGATGTTCAGTAAATATTTGTTGAATAAATACATTCTATGCTTGCATGTAGTCTTTGCCAGAGCAGCTTTACCCTAGTAACCAAATAAGCCTTCACAACTGGGTCATATCAAGAGCAAATTGAACCAATAAACATGCCCAAGTTCACATAGTTGAGCCAGGATTCAAACTCAAGTCTGACCACAGGTCTCTGCTGGTAACCACCATGGATTGACTCCATTTACATCACCCTGTGTTTACGTATAATCTTTTAGGTATATATTTTTATATAGGTTTTAATTTACATGGATATGTTTGTTTGCTTATTAATAACATTATTTCACATAAATTCTTATTGGATTTTGCCATAATACTTTCCAAAAGAATAAATCATTTTATAATACTATCATTAATATAAAAGTATACCTGCTTCCTCTGCTCCATCAATATTTGGGTCTAAATTTTATTTATTTTGGTTTTTTCATTGATATACCTTAAAAGTTTTAGTTTAGATTTATCTAATTGATATGCATTTATAATTCATGTAGATAATTATTCACATTTCTATATGTATAAACTATTTCTCAATGATTTATGGAGTGGAATCTGGGAATTTATTCTTTATATCTTTGGCATGTGTGATTTCTGTTTATATTAAAATGTTATCTTTTTTAAGAATGATAGCCTTCATAAGTTTTATGTGTACCTAGTTATGAATAGATATTTAACCTTATTAAATTCTTGTTAATTACTTTATATTACTACAGTTTTCCTTTTCTATTTATTATACAAATATAGTAAATTGACTAGATTTTTGTTACATTCCTTGAATTTTGAGGATACAGCCCCCTTTTCTTATTTTTTTAATTTTTGTATTTTTATTATATTATTTAAAATGTTATTAAACTTACACTTGAAGTAAAATTAACCAACTTTTTTTGACTTTTTAGTATCCTTGTCAGGTTTCAGGATATAAATGTATTTATTTCAAATAAATTGTACACTACATAGTACAAAGTAGTAATAACTCAAGGTCTAGAGTTATATTGCTGGATTTAAATCAGAGATCTGCCATTTATCAGCTCGATGACTTTAACCTCTCTGTCCACCTTTAAACTGAAGATAAAGTATAGTAATCATGTCCATAGTAGTGTTGCAAGGATGAAATGATAATGTATGGAAAGTCATAGTATATTACTTGGCACTAAAAATATAAATGTTGGCTTGCTATCATCCTCATCATCATATTTTGACATAGTTTATAGAATAGGCTTGTTCTTACAAAACTTGAAAAAAATCCTTTCATTACCCATTTAGCAGAATGTTGTTATTTGGTAAGCTTTTATGGTTTTCTTTTGTTTTTCACTGTTACTTGTCTGTTAACTGGTTTTATTTCCACCAGACTTGCTGTTTTATAGTTTTATGGGCAGTTAGCCATATTATCCTTACTAAAAATGTATTTTTTCTGATTATTAAAACTTGGCAATGTGAAAGAATATGATTTTTTAAATATTCTAAACAGCAGTAGTGTCACCACTGACACTTAACTATATTTGGAACTCAGTGTAAATGTAAATATAACTTTATACCCTCCTTTTCCCCTTATACTAGTGAAGAATTTTC
>NW_012106475.1:4100309-4103712 GCF_000951045.1 Mandrillus leucophaeus | reverse complement strand
GGGAAGCATAATAATTACATTATGGAAAATGGAATATCCATCCCCTCAAGCATTTATCCTTTGTGTTACAAACAATTAGATTATACCCTTTTAGTTATTTTAGAATACACAATTAAATTATTATCCATAGTCACCCTGTTGTGCTATCAAATACTAGGTCTTATTCATTCTTTCTAACTACTTTTTGCACCCATTAACCATTCCCACTTCTCCCCAGCCCCTTCCACCACCCTTCCCAGCCTCTGGTAACCATCCCTCTACTCTCTATCTCCATGAGTTCAATTGTTCTCATTTTTAGCTCCCACAAATAAGTGAGAACATGCGATGTTTGTCTTTCTGTGCCTGGCATATTTTATTTAACGTGATGATCTCCAGTTCCATGTTGTTGCAAATTACAGGATCTCATTCTTTCTTATGGCTGAATAGTACTTCAGTGTGTGTAAGTACCACATTTCTTTATCCATTCATGGGTTGATAGACACTTAGGTTGCTTGCAAATCTTGGCTGTTTGGACAGTGCTGGCTGCAACAGACATGGGAGTGCAGATATCTCTTTTATATACTGATTTCCTGGGTATATACACAGCAGTGGGGATTGCTGGATTGTATGGTAGCTCAGTTTTTAGCTTTTTGAGGAGCCTCCAAACCGTTCTCCATAGTGGTTGTACTAATTTACATTTCCACTAGCAGTGTCCAAGGGTTCCCTTTTCCTCACAACCTTGCCAGTATTTGTTATTGCCTGTTTTTTGAATGAAAGCCCATTTCACTAGGATGAGATACTTCATTGTAGTTTTGATTTGTATTTCTCTGATAATAAATGATGTTGAGCACTTTTTCTTTTTTTTTTTTTTGAGACAGAGTCTCACTCCATCACCACAGGCTGGAGTGCAGTGGCATGATCTCAGCTCCCTGCAACCTCAACCTCCTGGGCACAATCAGTCCTCCCACTTCAGCCTCCCAAGTAGCTGGGACTACAGGCATGCACCACCTCACCTGGCTAATTTTTGTACTTTTTGTAGAGATAGAGTTTCGCCATGTCACTCAGGCTGGTCTCAAACTCCTGAGCTCAAGCAATCTGCCCACCTCGGCCTTCCAAAATGCTGGGATTACAAGTGTGAGCCATGAGTACTTTTTTGTATTCTTGTTTGCCATTCTTTTGAGAAATTCTTTTGTCTTCTTTTGAGAAATATCTTTTCAAAGCTTCTGACCATTTTTATTTTATTTTCCTTTTTTTGAGACAGGGACTCACTCTGTTGACTAGGCTGGATTGCAGTGGTGCAATCACAGCTCACTGCAGCCTCAACCTCCTGGGCCCAGGTGATCCTCCTGCTTCCTGAGTAGCTGGGACACACACCACCATGCCCAACTAATTTTTTATATTTTGTAGAGATGGAGTCTTGCTATGTTACCCAGGCTAGTCTTGAACTCTCGGTCTTAAGCTATCCTTCTGACTCAGCCTCCCAAAGCATTGGGATTACAGGCATGAGCCACCATGCTCAGCTGCCCATTTTTAAATTAGATTATTAAATTTTTTTTTCCTACAGAGTTGTTTGAGTTCCTCATATATTCTGGTTATTAGTCCCTTGTCAGATGAGTAGTTTGCAAATATTTTCTTCCATTCTGTGAGTTGTCTGTTCACTTTCTTAACTGTTTCCTTTGCTGCACAGAAGCTTTTTAACTTGATATGATCCAATCCATCCATTTTTGCTTTGGTTGCTTGTGCTTGTGGAGTACTACTCAAGAAACTTTTGCCCAGACCAATGTCTTGGAGAGTTTCCCCAATGCTTTCTTGTAGTAATTTCATAATTTGAGATCTTAGATTTCAGTCTTTAATTCATTTTGATTTAATTTTTGCATGTGGCAAGAGATAAGGGTCTAGTTTCCTTCTTCTGCAGATGTATATCCAGTTTTCCGAGCACCATTTATTGAAGAAACTACCTTTTCCTCAGTGTGTGTTCTTGGCACCTTCATCAAAAATGAGTTCACTATAGGTGTGTGGATTGGTTTCTGGGTTTTCTATTCTGTTCTACTGGTTTATGTGGCTTGTTTTATGTCAGTAGCATGCTGTTTAGGTTACTAACACTCTGTAGTATAATTTGAAGTCAAGTAATGTGATTGCTCAAGTTTTGTTCTTTTTGCTCAGGATGTCTGGCTATTCTGGGTCTTTTGTGGTTCCATATAAATTTTAGCTTTTTTTTTTTTTTTTTTTTTCTGTGAAGAATGTCATTGGCATTTTAATAGGGATTGCATTGAATCTGTAGATTGCTTTGGGTAGTGTGGACATTTTAACAATATTGATTCTTCCAATCCATGAACATGAAATATCTTTCCATTTATTTGGTGTCCTTTTCAGTTTCTTTAATCAGTTTTTTATAGTTTTCATTGTAGAGATCTTTCACTTCTTTGAGTTAATGTCTAGATATTTACTTTTATTTGTGGCTATTATAAATGAGATTACTGGTTTGATTTCTTTTTCACACTGTTCACTGTTGGCATGTAGAAATGCTACTGATTTGTGAATGTTGATTTTTGTATCCTACTATTTTTTAATTTGTATTCGTTAAGCAACTGAAACAGTGCTGTGATTTGATTCTTTTTCAATATAGCACTCTCACTTGCTTTTTAAATACTAGTTATTGTAAATTTGAATAGTTTATTTCTACTCTTTCATTTTTTTATTTTATCACATATTTAAGGTTGCTACTTTCTTCCATGTCAATGTCCTTGTAGAGACATTTAATTCATTTTTTTTAAACTAATACAGGCATTTAGAGCAGTATGTTTTCTCAAGTACTGCCTTGGCAGCTCTCTATAATCTTGTAATGTTGTAGCAACAGTCATTATTTAACAAAAATAAAGAAAATTTCTGTTTAGATTTCAACCCTGTCTCAAACATTGCATATTTACACATCAGTATAAGTTGGAGATTATCTCTAGTTATAGGTCTTCCTTCAACCCATCTTGGAAAAAAAAGCCTAAAATTCACACATATGTTCTCCTTTTTGTGTTTGTTTCTTTGTTTGTTTGTTTTGAGATAGGGTCTTGCCCTGTCACCTAGGCTAGAGTGCAGTGGCCCAGTCTCAGCTCACTGCAACCTCCACCTCCTGGGTTCAAGGGATTCTCATGTTTTATCCCCCTGAGTAGCTGGGATTACAGGCATGAGCCACCACGCCCAGGCTAATTTTTTGTATTTTTAGTGCAGATGGGGTTTCATCATGTTGGCCAGGCTTGTCTCAAATTCCTGGCTTCATGTGATCCGCCTGCCTCAGCCTCCCAAAGTGCTGCGATTACAGGCGTGAGGCACTGCATCCAGCCATGTTCTCTTTAGGTTCCTTATCTTCCACATGAAATTATAAATTTTACCCTTTGCTTGATTGTCCATGCATGAAATCTGACCTACTAAA
>NW_012106475.1:4096908-4097784 GCF_000951045.1 Mandrillus leucophaeus | reverse complement strand
TGTCACCACTGACACTTAACTATATTTGGAACTCAGTGTAAATGTAAATATAACTTTATACCCTCCTTTTCCCCTTATACTAGTGAAGAATTTTCCCATGCTATTAACAATTCTTTTTAAGGCTGCATAACATTTCATCATATACCAAAATTAATTCTTATCCTACTGATAGGCCTTTAAGTGGTTTTCAAAAAGAATGTCAGCCTCCATAATGTTAATTTTCTTCAAAATCAGCTTTGTTTTGCTTTTTATTTTTAGTAAGACTTAGAGGTTTTAGTAATTACATCTAGAACTGTCTATCCCAGCCTCAGTTTACAGAGCACTCATGTATCTTTTATGTTACGATTTTCATTACTTTTTTTTTCTTTATAGGGGCATGTTCTCACTGTGTCACCCAGGCTGGAGTGTAGTGGTGCAATTATAGCTTACCGTAGCCTCAAACTCCTGGACTTCTATAATTCTCCTACCTCAGCCTCCCAAGTAGCTAGGACTGCAAGCATTCACTACTACATTCAGCTTTTTTTTTTTTTTTTTTTTTTGGAGAGAACAGGTCTTGCTGTGTTGCTCAGGCTGGCCTTGGATGATCCTCTCATCTTGGCCTTCCAAAGTACTGGGATTACAGGCATAAGCCATGGTACTCAGCCCATTATTTTTTTTTTAATTCTTGGAAAAGTTTTTATTTTTAATGTTTGTGGGTGCTTATTAGGTATATATGTATGGGGTATATAAGATATTTTTGGGCTGGGAGCCGTGGCTCACGCCTGTAATCCCAGCACTTCGGGAGGCCGAGGCAGGTGGATCACGAGGTCAGGAGATCGAGACCATCCTGGCTAACACGGTGAAACCCGGTCTCTACTAAAAATACAAAAAATTAGC
>NW_012106475.1:4062320-4090838 GCF_000951045.1 Mandrillus leucophaeus | reverse complement strand
CCAGCCATGTTCTCTTTAGGTTCCTTATCTTCCACATGAAATTATAAATTTTACCCTTTGCTTGATTGTCCATGCATGAAATCTGACCTACTAAATAATATAGAATTTCTGTATTCCAGGTTCTTGTTAGAGAAAATAAACTCTCAACTGTTAAATTCAGAAGTTTAGTTGCCAGAAAGATTACCTGAAGGATGTGCAGTCCATTTACCCACCTATTCCATTTTACACTCAGCCCAGTCCAGGTCACTGAAGTTTTGTACCAAGACTGCATTGTATCCTGGGTAGAGTCGTCTTTTCTGACCTCCACTCTGATACCATACTGTGGCCTACATCAACATATTTGTAAAATTTGTTGTAAGGAAAATTTATTTTAAAGCCATAATTGTGTAATGTTGTTGAGGATATTGTCTATATAGTGTCTCCAGAGAAGATATTTTGCTCAGATTCAGTACCTAAAAACTAGTATTGGTTAAATCCTTCTTTCCTCTGGCTGCTATGTTCAGAGGCAAATATGTGGCTCACCTCTGTCAACCATAGATTATCTTATGATATCTATTTTTGGTACTGGCTGTACCTCTAGTTTCATCTCACTTTCTTACCCACCATTCCCTCACACATACACACATACATTTCCATGTTTATTTTTATTTTCTGTGTATCTCTGTAATTGCTTCAGATTCTCTTGTGCAGTAAGAGTGGTATAAATAAAAAATAGAACCAGATATACTTTATATTTCTTTTGTCAGGTATATCAATTTGAAATTAATATGGAAAGGCCTTAGAGAGTGTGTATTAAGTGATTAAAAGATGGAAATTGGCCGAGCGCGGTGGCTTACGCCTGTAATCCCAGCACCTTAGGCAGCCGAGGCGGGTGGATCACTTGAGGTCCATGCAACATGGTGAAACCCCATGCACCAGCCTAGCAACATGGTGAAACCCCATCTCTACTAAAAATACAAAAAGTTAGCCGGGCATGGTGGCGGGCGCCTGTAGTCCCAGCTGCCCAGGAGGCTGAGGCAGGACAATGGCGTGAACCTGGGAGGTGGAGCCTGCAGTGAGCCAAGATCGCGCCACTGCACTCCAGCCTGGGCAAAGAGCGAGACTCTGTCTCAAACAAACAAACAAACAAACAAAAAGATGGAAATTTAGGATCAGAGAGATAAGGATGTAAATCCCAGCTCTACTGTTTATTGGCTGTGTGACCTTAGTCAAATTGCGGCATCTTTAAGCTTCACTTTCTTGATCTGCAAAATGGAGATAATGATAGTGCTCTCATGGGTTGCTATGAGGATAAGAGCTGTCCATACCTTATATAGTTGTTGTAAGGATTAAATTAAAAAATACAGCCAGGCGCAGTGGCTCACACCTGTAATCCCAGCACTTTTGGAGGCCGAGGCGGGCAGATCACGAGGTCAGGAGTTCAAGACCAACCTGACCAACGTGGTGAAACCCAGTCTCTACTAAAAATACAAAAAATTAGCCAGGTGTGGTGGTGCACGCCTGTAATCCCAGCTACTCGGGAGGCTGAGGCAGGAGAATCGCCTGAATCTGGGAGACGGAGGTTGCAGTGGGCCAAGATTACACCACTGCACTCCAGCCTGGGCGACAGAGGGAAACTCCATCTCAAAAAAGAAAAAAGTGCTTGGTATAATGCCTACCACTAAAAAATTCCTTATAAATGTTGTTTATTATGGTATTAATGTAATTAGGGGATGGTAACCTAACTTCAGAGAGTTCCTGAACACTTGAAAATGTTGGCAAAATTTGACTAGAGAGGGGTCCTGTATAATGATCAAATCTCAAAAGGAACAGTCACTGAAAAAAAAAATAAGAATTACTAAAGAACAGGATTCCCCTTTTGAATATTTTAACTTTGCTTAACTCTACATGATTTATATTCTAATCTACTTTTTGGTAAGAGTTGACATGTCTGATAGATTACATTTTATCTACTATTTAAGTAGTTTTTCTTAGAAATTTTTGGAACAAATATGAAATGACCTTTTTGGTGGGCATTTTTGTTCTGAAATCTTATCTTATACTACAATCTCAGTTTTCTTTTGTTTGCATTGACATGGTAGACTGAATACTGTCTTTTAATTTTTTGTCTATTGCTAACATTTTAAGTGTGCCTAACTAACTTAGGCAAAGTTTTATGGAGTTTAATTATTAATGAGCACCCCTTTCTATAGGATAACTCAAATAGTTTCCATTTATTACCATGATTATCAGTATTTGTCTTTTTCTCTCTCATTAAGTTTTTTTAATTGCTGTTTGCTTTGCCTTCATTTGTAGAATGTCTGGGGCACTTTTACTTTTTATCAGAATTATAACTTTTTATCAGAATTATAAATCAATGAAGTAAATATACTTTTTATCAGAATTATAACTTTTTATCAGAATTATAAATCAATGAAGTAAATAAATATACTTTTTATCAGAATTATAACTTTTAACATTAAAATACATGCTAATAGAATTAATTTATTATAACATTATTTTTCATTTCAGAAAAAATAAGAACAGTTATAAGAATATAGAAGACATGTTACTTTTAAAGGACAAAATAACTCATCAGCATAAAAAGGTTCAAATCGGCTAGATGCTTGGTCCCTGAGATAGCAAGTTGGGATTCTTTGTATGAAAAACCAATCAAAGAATGGGTAGGAATGAAAGTTAAGCTTTTAGGCTTATGTATCTGGCCAGGGACATGTACAATTTTATATCTGGATAAGGGTGTAAAAGGAATCATTGGTACTCAAGATCGGCTTGTCTGCCAGCCCAATCAGCCATTTGCAAATAATACATTTTCTCACTCCCGCCTGTATTTCTAACAGTTTTAATTATTATATAAACTTTTCTATTCTATATTCACTCAATGCTTGATCCTTACTATTTAACATATTGGGATGGGAGACAGCATCAAGCTTTTTCAGAGACACAGTAACATTCAATCAAATAATATTTCTTATCTTTCATACAAGGCAACTAATTCCGTACAGCTAACGCAATAGTTTATGGTAACTTAGACCATAAAGAAACAGGCTAAAATATTATTAATATCTCTCTTCCAGCACCTTGAAATAGCACTTAACTAGAATTTGGAGAGGGTGATGGTAGAAAAATACAGACTGCATTATCCCCTGTAATAGATGTGATTGCTACCTTCCTAATATTTTAATTTTAATATCCTAATATTATAATTTCTCCCTTGAGTTACTGGGATTTACTTTATCCCTCTTAAGCTGTGAAGCTTCTTTAATTTGCTGCCCTAGCTACTGCAGTTGTTGTACTCCCAGTCTTACTTCCTATTCTGTTGCTGAGCTGACCCACCACACCTTGTCCCATTTGAAAAATCCCTGCTTACACTTAGGTTTATATCTTCTGTCTTCTCCTAAGCCTAAGTAGTTTTTTCCCTGTGCTTCTAGACCCTTTTACTCTATGAGCCAGCATTTTCAGAAATTTTTTATTTTTCCATGGCTAGATAGCCCATCCAGTAAAAGCCATCCATTCCATAATGTCAGGGTCATAGGAGCCAGAGATTGAGTTTCATTGTGACTTAACAGCATGAAACTGTTTGTGAAACTGTGTAGGCCTTATCATTATCAAGATATGTTTTTAAATTTATTAATTAATTCTACTTTATTTTATTGTTTTTAATGCTGAGGTTGGCATTTTAATTTCAAAATGGAAATAGTATTTGTAAGATGATTTGAAAAGAAAAATACATGCACGGTTCTATGTCTGGTAATGGCTAAGATTGCTCCTAATGGAACTTTCCACAGATAGGAATCATAAATTCTGGACAAAGTGTAAAAAAGCACTGAAGGCAATGGAGAACAACCACTTAGAAGAAGAAAATGACACTGAGTGAGTTTCCTGTTTTTTACAGCTTCTAGCCTGAGAGAAGGTCCCATCCATGGGGCAGCCAAAACTGAAAAAGAGAAATCCACTGTTTCACTGGCTTGAAAAATCAGAAGATAAAATTATAGTCACTACTGCAGATGTAAAGTGAGTAGGAAATCTTAGGAAGAAGATACCAGATAGAAGAAACCCCATACTTTTATTATAAAGTCTGTCAAAATTTTATCTGATACCTGAACTACACATGTGAAAGACAGGCTCCAAACAGCATAATTAAGGATAAAGGAATTTAACTGAGATTTCAGCTGACCTATGTATGGGAGACAAAGTTTGAGATTTCAGTTTAGCCAAGTTAGTTGTTTGCTAAAATAATCAAAAATCAACATCTTTCAGAAGAACATAGCAGAATCCAGACTCTTAAAATATGTCACTCACAATGTCCAGGTCAAAGTTACCAAATATATGAAGAAACAGGAAACATATACTCAAGAGCAAAAACCAAAACTCAAAAGGCAATGAAGACAACCCCACTACCACCAAGATAACCCAGATTTTGGATTTATCAGACAAAACATTTATAATATGCTCAAGAGTTTGAAGGAAAATACCCTTGGATAAATAAATAGGAAATCTCAAGAGAAATAAAAACTATTAAAAAGGAACTAAATGGAAATTCTAGAATTTAAAAATACAGTATTTAAAATAAATGTCACTCTCGCTTAACAGCAGCATACTGGAGATGAAGGAAGAGTCAGTTCACTTAAAGATAAATCAATAGAATGTATCCAATCTAAAGAACAGAGGAAAGTGGGGAAAGAATATAATAAAACAGACAGAAGCTCAGGAGTCTAATTATGTGTAACTATAATCCCCAAAGGGAAAGAGGAAGAAAATGAAGTTTTCTTCCTTTTTCTCTATATTTGAAAATGTTTGAAAAAATAATAACCTAAACTTTCCAATTTTAGTTTAGGTTCCAACCTCAGCAAACCCAATCAGGATAATTATGAAGAAAATTTTGTCTAGGTTCTTTACAGTTAAAGTGCTCCAAACTGAAAAGAATAAGAAAATCTTGAAAACAGAGAAAAATAAGTTACAGAATTACATAAAGGGACATCAATTTAGATGATCACTTACTTCTCATCAGAAATAATGAAGGCCAGAAGACACGGAAACAGTATTTTTTAAATGCCAAAAGAAAAAAGCTGTCAACTCTGAAATACAAATCCAGTGAAGATACTAAAGAACAGTGGAGAAATAAAAACACTTTCAGATAAAAGAAAACTAAGGGGATTAGTTACCAACATACCTAACACTGTAAGAAATGCCAAGAAAATTCTACAGATGGAAAAGAAATAAAACCAGCTTGAATTTCAGCTCTTCAAGAAGGAATGAAGAACACGAGCAATAGTAAATATGTGGGTAAATATGATTTTTAAGTTCTTTAAAATATGATTATGCAAAACAAAAATCACATAATATTGTGAGGTTTACATATGTAGATGTAATATATAATTCTCTATTATACATAACAACCATACCATAAAAGAGAGGGTGTAAATGGGTCTATACAGTTGCAAAGTTCTGACATTTTATATCAAGTGATGTGATATTAACTACTATGTAGACTGTGGGAAGTTAAGGATATATATTATAATCCCTAGAGCAATGGTTCTCAATTTTTTTAGCCTCAAGACCCCATCACACTCCTAAAAGTTATTGAGGATGCCAGAGAGCTTTTGTTTGTGTATATCTATTAATACAAACCATACTGTAAATAAAAAATTAAGAGATTATAAAAATATCCATTTATTAATTTATTTAAAATAAGCCATTACATTCTAGCATAAATAACATGTTTTATTAAAAAATTTTAAACAACAAAATAATAGAAGATAAGCATTGTTTTACATTTTGCAAATCTCTTTAATATCTGACTTAATAGAAGACAGCTAGATTTTTATGTCTGCATCTGCATTCAATCTATTGTGATATGTTGTTTAGGTTGAAGCATATGAAGAGAATCCATCCTCATACATATATGTAGTTGGAAATGGAGGAGAATTTTAATAGACTTTTCAGATAATTGTGGATATCTTCTTTAATACTACACCAAAACTCAGAAGTGGAGGTTTCTTAAAGGTTAGTTGCCATGTGGAATATAAAAACCATATTGGTGAACTTTTTGTACTCTCCATTGGTCGATCTTGCATTTGAATCATTTTGTAACATCATGCATTAATCATTTGGAAAAGAATGGTCCTAGATCTTCAAAATGTTGATACATTTCATTAGACAGTATTCAAAAGCATGTGTTAATCATCAGACCATCTCATTAGAAAAGTCTTTTAGTTTTAAGAAGCTGTTAATCTTACAGTACAAGTACGTACAAGTTTCTAAAAATTACAATTTTCACTTAAAAGTTTACATTTTATCATTGGAAATAAATGCTGCCAGATGTTTTCATTGAAGTGATACACTCATTTTATTTATTTTTGAAAAAATACATGCCCAGTAGCCAAATCCAAATAAACCATTGTTTGTCTGCCAGAGTTGCCTGTCAGGTAAAAAATGGTGTTCTGTGAAAAAAAGTGGTTAGATCCACTCACAAGTCAATCACTTAAGTGCTTTTCCTCAAAATAGCTGCTGTACTTGAGTATGGAGGAGAATTACTTTAAGGGCACATCTCATCTTATCACACGAATGTTAAATACACATGTACTCTAAGGTTTATATTTAATATAAATTATATTTTCACTGCGTCACCAAAGATATTCTTCAAAGAAACTGACTTTCTTTTTTTAAGTATGAGTGCATAGTAGTGAAGAATACAGTCACTGCTCGTACCGTTCATTGCCACCATCTTGATTTATGCTAAGGCCCAATAATTTTACACACAATTGGTTTAGCACAGATAGTGAATATATCAACACAGTTGATGCAGGATAAACAATCAGAAAGGTTATTCAACGCTTTGATTATTTTGGTACCACTTGTGTTTCCTATCAGGCGTTGACATGAAAGAATATTTTCTTGGATGATTAGTTGGTGCTGACAGCATATAAATACAACAAAATAAGCCCTGCCACATCTGTACATTCATTCATTTGTAAGACAAAAATGTATTTGTAGACAAAACATTAAATTAATCTTTACATTTTCAGTTAAATACTTAAATCAGTGAATTTATGTATAATTGGAAATGGCAATGACATGGTTCTTTTATAAACTTTCCATCCAGCAGGCATTCAGCAATGTCAATTATGTAAGGCTATACTGGTTTCTCATCTATAGAGTACTTTACTGGCCAATGCAATATAATAACTTAGCCTTTATAATGCTTCAGTGAGTGGCCATTTCCATTCTAGTCTGGAAAGTTATAAAAACAATATTTGGTGTTTAAAGCATTAATGATACCTACATTTAAAATTTCAATTCCTTTTGCTTTAAACTCTGAATGATTGGTCTCAAAGTGATGCTGCAGCTTCACTTGGACCATAAAACTATTCAAAAATGTTCTGTTACAGAAGACACAATAAAGTAAATTATTAACATTTATAAAACTTACTGAAAGAGGCTTCATATTTTTTCATATTTTCGTAATATTTTTTCCTTATTTATAGTTTCATCCAGTTCATTTGATGTAGATTCCTCTCTTCATTGAGTCAGAGAACTGTCTATCACTTTCATCTTTCTCAGCATCTTAGAGGTAAACAGGGAAGTTGGATGTTGGGAAAGATTATTGTGCTAAAATATATAACACAAAATTTACCATTTTAACTACTATTAAGTGTAGTCAGTGTCAAGTATAGTTCAGTATCATTAAGTACATTCATATTGTTGTGCAGCTGTCACCACTGTTCATTTTCAGAATGTTTTTCTCAACCCATACTGAAACTCTGTATCCACTAAGCAATAATTCCCCCATTTCTAGGCTAATGATCCATTCTTAAATATGAAAATATATGTAATTTTTTTATTTTAAAGTAAAATATTATATTCTAAAATCAGTTTTATTTCTAATTAATTTTTTTTAAGTTTTTGAAGAAAATTCTTAAATATTGTAAAATAAATCTTCATGGTATACATATTGTGTTTCCATGTAGGTGCGAGCACAATTCTAAATAACCCGTGGATTAAAAAAAAAAAAAAAAGAAATAACAAGGGAAATTCTAAAATATTGCAAACTGAAAGATAATGAAATAAAATATATCAAAATTTGTGGAATGCAGTAAAAATTGTACTTGAAGGGAAAAGCACAGTTTTAAATAATATATTTGAAAATAAGGATATAAAATGAGTGACACAAGATTCTGCCTTAGAAATGGTAGTGGGAGTGTGTGGAGTAGGAAAACGTAAGCCCAAAGTAAGTAATAGAACTGAAATAGGCCAGGCATGGTGGCTTTGGGAGGCTGAGGCAGACAGACAGTTTGAACTCAGGAGTTTGAGACCAGCCTGGGCAATATGATGAAATCTCATCTCTACAAAAAACACAAAAATTAGCTGGGTGTGGTGGTGTGCACTTGTAGTCCCAGCTGCTCAGGAGGCTAAAGTGGGAGGATAGCTGGAGCCTGGGAGGCAGAGGTTGCAGTGAGTCGAGATCATACCACTGCACTCCATCCAATGCAATAGAGCCATACACTGTCTCAAAAAAACAAAAAACTGAAATAAAATAAAAATAGAAATCAATGAAATAAGAAACAAAACTTGGAGAAATTAAAGCCAAAAGTTGATTCTTGAATACATCAATCAATTTTATCTACAGGAAAAGAAAACAGTGAAAATACAAATTGCCAATGTTATGAATGAAAGAGGGAATATCACTAAACATCTTATAGACATTAAAAGACAAGAGGATATATGAACAACACTTTGCTGATAAATTTGAGAACTGAGATGAAATGGACAAATTCTTTTAAATATACAACTATAAATTGATAGAAGATGAAATTTATCTTATGTTAGATTTTGTAATCTAAGTAGACCCACATTTATTAAAGAAATTAAAGTTATTATCAAAAATTTCTCAAAACTGCAGACCCGAATGATTTCACTGGTTGATTCATCAAATATTTAAAGAAGAAACAACACCAATAGTATACAAACTCTTAGAAAATAGAGGAGGGGGCTGGACATGGTGGCTCACTCCTGTAATCCCAGCGCTTTGGGAAGCTGAGGCGGGCGGATCACAAGGTCAGAAATTCAAGACCAGTCTGACCAATATAGTGAAACCCCATCTCTACTAAAATGCAAAAATTAGCCAGGTGTGGTGGCATGCACCTGTAGTCCCATCTACTCGGGAGGCTGAGGCAGGAGAGGCTGAGGCAGGAGAATCGCTTGAACCCAGGAGGTGGAGGTTGCAGTGAGCCAAGATTGCACCACTGCACTCCAGCACTCCAGCCTGGGCGACAGAGTGAGACTCCGTTCCCCCCACCAAAAAAAGAAAAGAAAATAGGCCGGGCGCGGTGGCTCACGCCTGTAATCCCAGTAATTTGGGAGGACGAGGCGGGTGGTTCACGAGGTCAGGAGATGGAGACCATCCTGGCTAACACGGCGAAACCCCGTCTCTACTAAAAAAAGTACAAAAAATTAGCCGGGCGTGGTGGCGGCTGCATGTAGTCCCAGCTGCCCGGGAGCTGTCTCTTATACACATCTAGATGTGTATAAGAGACAGCGTTAGTTGATGCTAAAACTTGACGAAGATATAGTGGCAGCCGTCTGTATTCGCAGGTCCTACATCCATGGATTCAACCAACCTTGAACTGAAAATATTAAATAAATACAAAGTAACGATACAACAATAAAAATAATATAACTTTTTAAAAACAATACAGAATAACAACTATTTACATATCATTTTTCACAGTATTCGGTATTATAAATAATCTAGACATGATTTAAAGTATACAGTAGGATGTGCACACTATGTGTAAATACTATACCATTTTATATAAGGGACTTGAATATCTGTGGACTTTGGTGTATCCACAGGGGGTCTTGGGACCAATCCATGGATACTGAGAGATGGCTGTACATTAACACTTACAGACTAGTGTTCCTAATACTTAGAGACAAAATCTAATCAACATATAAAAAGGATAATTTATTGTGTCCAAGAGATGTCTATCCTAGGAGTGCAGCATTGGTTTAACATTTAGAATCAGTGTAATTCACTACATTAAAACAAAAGAGAAAAACCACATAATCATTTCAATAAACAATGAAAAGGCATTTGACTAAATTTAGTAACCTTCGTGATTAAAAAAAGAAAGAAAAAACTCTCAGCTAATAGAGAATAGAAGAAAAGGAAAGTACTTCAATATCATAAAAGACATCTACTAAAAATCCTAAAACTAATGTCATACTTAAATATTGAATGTTCTGCCCCTAAGATTGGCAACAAAGTAAGGATGTCAGCTCTCACCATTTTTATTCAATATTCCAATAAGGCAAGAAGAAGATACCAAAGGTAAAAAATGGAAATTAAGAAGTAAAACTGTCTCTAATTGCAGATAACAGTTATTTAAGGAGAACATCTTAAGGCATATACTAAACAACTAGAATAAATGAGTTTAGCAAGTTCTCAGAATAGATCAAAATACTACAAACACATTGTATTTTTATATATAACAGGAATAATCAATTGGAAAATAAAATTTAAATGAACACCATTTACAATAGTAGCTCAAAAAAAAGATATTTAGGAAAAAATTTTCCAAAAAGCAAGCAATATCTGTATACTGAAAACTACAAAATACTGCTAAGAAAAACCAAAGAAGACCTAAAATTAGTGAAGAGATATGCCATGTTTGTGGATTGGAAGGTGCAGTATTGTTAAGATGGCAATTCTCCCCTAATGAATCTGTAAATTGAATGCAAACCAAATCATAATTTTACCATGCTTTTTTTTAAAAAAAGGAAATTGGGCTGGATGTGGTGGCTCACACCTGTAATCCCAACACTTTGGGAGGCCTCGGTGGGAAGATTACTTTGGCCTAGGAGTTCAAGACCAGCCTTGGCAATGTAGTGAGACGCTATTTCTACAAAAAATTTAAAATTAGCAAGACATGGTAGTGTGCACCTGTAGTCCCAGCTACCTGGGGAGCTGAGGTAGGGATACCCTTGAGCCCAGGAAGTCAAGGCTGCAGTGAGCTGTGATCACACCAAAGCACTTCGGTCTAGGTGACAGAGTGAAATTCTGTCTCCAAGATAAATAAGTAAAAATTTAAAAATTGAAATTGACAAGTTGGGAAACTCACCAAGTGGTATACAGCTTTTCACATGTCAATCATACTTCAATAAAGTGGTTTAAAAAGAAGAAATTGACAAGCTGATTCCAAAATTTGTATGACAATGTAGATCTAAATATTTAAAGTAGTGCTGGCTGGGCGGCGCGGTGGCTCATGCCTGTAATCCCAGCATCATGGGAGGCCAAGGGGGGTGGATCACAAGATCAGGAGATCAAGGCCATCCTGGCCAACATGGTGAAACCCTGTCTCTACTAAAAATACAAAAATTAGCTGGTCATGGTGGCACGTGCCTGTAATCCCAGCTACTCGGGAGCCTGAGGCAGGAGAATTGCTTGAACCTGGGAGGTGGAGGTTGCGATGAGCCAAGATCACACTGCTGCACTCCAGCCTGGCGATAGAGCAAGACTCTGTCTCAAAAATATATATATATAAAAAAATAAAGTAGTGCTTTCCTATAGAATTTTCTGTGTTGATGAAAATATTCTGTAGCTGTACCGTTCAGTATGATAGCTAGCCAAATATGACTTAAAAAGTGGCTAGAGCAACAGGAACTGTTCAGGAATTTTTAGTTTAATTTAAATGTAAAAACTCTCATGTGGCTAGTGGCTATTGTGTTGAACAGTACAGAAAGTAACCCTGAAAATGAAAGGGGTTCATACTACATTATGTTGAAACTTAGTATAAAGCTACAATAATTAAGACAGTGTGCTACTGACATGAGAAAGACAGATGAGTAGAACAGAATGAGAGCTTAGAAATCAATCTACACTTAATGTGATTTATAGATTTTTGACAAAGATGGTAAAGCAATCCAACACCGCAAGAAATTTTTTAAACTAGTGGTGCTGAAGCAACTCGGTATCCATATGGAAAAAAATGAACCTCCAACTCTATTTCATACGATACACAAAAATTAATTCAAAATGGACCATAGACCTAAATGTAAATGAAACAAGTGAAAAGCTTCCAAAAGAAAACGGGGTAGTTGCAGCAGATTTCTTAGAGGGGCAATAAAAGGTAATAACCATGAAAAAATAAGTTGATAAATTAGAATTAATTAAAATTTAATCTCATCAGGCTGGGCATGGTGGCTCACGCCTGTAATCCCAGCACTTTGGGAGGCCAAGGTGGTCAGATCGCTTGAGATCAGGAGTTCAAGACCAGCCTGGCCAACATGGTGAAACCCCATCTCTATTAAAAATACAAAAATTTGCCAGGCGTGGTGGCAGGCGCCTGTAATCCCAGCTACTCAGGAGGCTGATGCAGGAGAATTACTTGAACCCGGTAGGCAGAGGCTGCAGTGGACCAAGATTGCACCACTGCACTCCAGCCTGGGTGACAGAGGGAGACTCTTGTCTCAAAAATAAAAAATAAAAATAAAAGAAGTAAAAATTCTTATCAAAGGCAAGACTGAGAAAATGCAAAGGCAGGCCACAGACTTCAAGAAAATCATATATCTGATGAGAGTTGATTGTTAGCATATAAAAAGATCTCCTACAACTTACTGATTTAAAAAGACAACCCAGTTTGGAAGTGGTCAAAAGATTTGAATAGATTCTTCACAAAGAAGATATACCAATGCCCAATAACACAATATTAGTCATCTGGGAAATGCAAATTAAAACCGAAATGAGATACCACTACACATCTTCCAGCGTGGCTGAAAAGATTGACAGTCCTGAATGAGGTCTATAATTGGACAGTTGGGTGGAAAAACTGAAACTGTCACACTTTGTTGGAAGTATAAAATTGTACATCCATTTTAGGAAAAGATTTGTCAGTTTCTTACACAGCTGAACTTATGACCACCATATGACCCAGCAATTCCACTCTTAGGTAGTTACCCAAAAGAGGTGAAAACATATCCGCAAAACTATTTGTACAAGAATATTCATAGATTCTATCTAACTGTCATGTAAACAAACTCATATAATCAGAAAGTGGAATTAATGTGATTTACTGGCTCAATTTTCCTGGGTCTGAGTTTTCCAGGATGTGGGACTTCAGGTGCTAAAACCAGAAAACCCCTAAGCAAATCAGGAAGACTTGGTCACTGTCATTATCCTCTCAGCAATAAAAACAACTAACTCCTGATAGATACATCCAAAAACAAGGATGAACCTCAAAAACATTCTGCAGAGTGAATGAAACATACAAGAGTTCATATTCTATGATGCCACTTACATGAACTTCTAGAGCAGGTAGAACTAAATTGTAAAAAACAAAGCAGGGGAGCATTTGTGTTTTGGGTTTGGTTGATGGGGAAGGGGTGTGAGGGAACTTTCCGGAATGATGATGTTCTATATTTTGGTGGAGATTTGGGTTACACAGGTGTATACATTTGTCAAACTCAATGACTAGTAAGTTAAGGTTTCTGCATATCTGCATTCTCAAAGTATCTGTAAACACTATTGAACTGCAATGTTTTGGATACTGAGGTGTTTAGGAGTTAGGTATAACTCTTTTTCACTTATCAAGTGTGGAATTTCTTTAAAAGTAGTATGTAAGTGTCAGAGACAGGGAAAGGAAAATCATTCCTTGAGAATTTCTCCTGAGTTGAATTGTTTGTTCTGACTCTATTTTAGGAAGGTTTTCTTCAACTTTTGATAACACTTTCCATGTCACTGGATCCTTATTTTTCATTTTGTAATCCTGTATTTTGCAGGGGTGAATCTTTTGTTTTCCAAATGAGTGGGTGTCTTTCGTTGTTTTATGTTTGTAATTTGACTAGAGGTTGTTTGGTTTGTTGTATTAATTACTTCCACATTGATTCTTTGCTCTTTTCTCACAATCTTTTTTTAAAAGCTTCCATCGTATTTACAGATTTAAACAGAGTTTCTCTGTATTATAGCCTGTTTCTGACATTTGTCTTATTTCCCAAAGCAGTGTATATAAACTTTTGCAGTTATTTTTGAGGATGGTAATTCTTACAGCATTCTGTTTTCTGGTTCTTGTTTCCTTACTTTTCTTTAATAATACATTACTTCTAAAATTGGATCTGGAGTGGTTTTAGATTAACTTTTTTATTAACAATTTTTTTTTGGATTCACAAAAATAAAATAGCATATTGTAGAAAATTTTAGCCTAATTTTTAAGTTTTGCCAGTTTTATTTTCACACATACTTTTTGTGATGGTAGTGTGTTAGCTCAGAGAAGGTACTCTGTTACTATCCCAACATCTTTCAGGGTATCTTTTATGGTTTTGTTCTTTCTTTTCATATACCTCTAAAATGAGTTGTTCTGAGAAAGTCAGTTATAATAATAGTTCTCAACCCCACAAGAGCCCTGCAAGACCCAGTGCAGTTCTAATGAAAACATTTTTAATTACCTGTTTCTATCCTGAAATTAATGGCTTTTTAACCTACCTACACACATAAAATTCAGTGTAATTGCCTTAATTGTAACATAATGAGGAAATAAAAGGAGAGTAATTAATAAATATTTTGATACATTACTTTTGGAG
This sequence comes from Mandrillus leucophaeus, assembly GCF_000951045.1. Taxonomy (NCBI): domain Eukaryota; kingdom Metazoa; phylum Chordata; class Mammalia; order Primates; family Cercopithecidae; genus Mandrillus; species Mandrillus leucophaeus. Next base: position 4,076,264 of record NW_012106475.1, on the reverse strand, counting down.
CATGATGTAATAGATGTTTGTATTTAGACACAGAAACCATGAATGGGGCAGCTATAAATGCAAACTGTTACGGTGTGTTGCATTGGTCACTTGTATACCACAAGCAATATTGCTGTCAATGTCATGATTTTCTGAAATATTTGAACAACTGATAAACTTCTGAAGAAAACAAAGTACAAATTTCCTTCAATTTACACATTCTATGTGTTTCTGGAAATTTGGGCATCTATTTAAACTATGCAAACATGTACTTCGTTTATATTCAAAACAGAATTAGGTTCTGACTCAGATCATTATAAAGAGGTGTTTCATCTTCATGAATGTCCGGGAGGACATTAGAAAGTTATCAAGGCCAGAGCACAGTTATCTTAGGTGGAGGATTCTCCTGTGACTTGCAAGTCATCTAGCGTCCCTGGACCTTGTGCACTAAGTGCCATAATTGCCCCTTCTTAATCATTGTGACAACCAAACACAAACTTCCAAAACACAATATTGGGTGTTTCTGTGCAATGGAACTCTTTGGCAAGGATGTCACAGTAATTTTTTTAATGCATAAAATAAAATACACAGGATTGCAAAGAAAATGGATTTATGGAAATACAGACCCCAGGTTAAGAATCTCTGCAAGAGGTGACTACCACACCCTTCTCCAATATACACACTCCAGTTGAGAACCACTAAGTTGGAAGAGCTTTTTATGTTGAGGGAAATGCTGAAAGCCATAGTCTTAAAATTTTAAGGATTTGAAAGTACATATGGGTGCCCAGAACATTTGCCATCAACACTGTCATCAATAGGGGACTAACAACCACTCTCTAATAGAATCTAAAAGAATGAAAGCAAATAGCATAGGAACTCTATTTCTATTCTAATTTTGTATCCGAAATTAAGTGTATCAAATGGACTAATGCTTCTGTTTTCCATTCTTTTCTCATGACGACTAAACTACCTCTTTGATTAACATCAATTAAAGTTCAGATCTTTTGCCAACTTGTTTATTCACATATTAAAAGACAACCTTGGCAGAACAAAATCTTTCTCCAGCTGCTATTTGGCAAGTTGGCAAAAAACGTCCACATATTAAACACAAGCAGTTCTAGGAATAGAAATTGAAAAGCAAAATAATCAAGAGTTTATTTCAACAGGTGCTCACTTAATGCTTTCTAGGAGTACATTGCAAGAGGTGACCATATTGTATGTACATGAATAGCTTGTCATGACAAATGTGTAGAATACTAAAGATGATTTTTATTTGTTTTAGGGTATGTCTCTGTGCCAGACTGTCGTCGTGGGCTCTGTAGTCATTCTTCTGTACTCTTCCAGAGCTTGTTATAATTTGGTGGTGGTCACCATATCTCAGGATACATTAGAAAGTCCATTTAATTATGGCTGGGATAATCTTTCAGATAAGGTAAATACCTACCACATATTCCCAGTCTAACAATGTGATAATTAACTTACCCTCATCTAGGAGAATACTATAGTGTTTGACTTACAAACACATTTATGGAATCTCTGTTTACTGTCAGTAATCATACTTAAAGCTTTGTGTTTAAAAATCGTTATATATGTGTGACATTTGAAATCGTTCTTCACAGAGAACTTCTACCAAAGGAGTATTTTCTCTCTCCTTTTTGGTAAATAATAATAGTGCCACAAGCCTCTTGGTCGTATGCTAATTTTACTTATTTTTGTTAATGATGGTATTTAAATATTTCTAGATAAATGAATTGGCTATTATGAGCCAATTTTCCTCCTCTTTATTAGGAGGAAAGTAACTCTCCCCTACCCAAGAATTACATATACTCTTACTATTTGGTTCAGGTTTAGATGTTTAAATAATGGCTTTCATAAAAATCTGGCTTTGTCAGCCTTGATAATGGGAGAGCATTCGTAGTTCCTTGGGTGTCCAGGTATTTGCTATCATAATTCCCAGTACTCTCTGCATATTTAACTTTCTGGCATTCCCATATGCTTCCTAAATGTACATTTTGACATAGCTATGTGTCATATCTTAATAGTAATTTAGCTTTGTACTGAATTTTAGGGACCTTGGAATACTGTTTTTCATTTACCTTTCTAAAGTGAAGGAATTTTCACATGTGGTTCCCTGTGGCAGATTCTCTTCACTCTTTTTTCCATTTCCCTCTCCCAACATCTGATAGAACAGAAACAAATTTAATATGTAGATTAGGTCCAAAAGCATATTTTAAGTAGAGCTGAGCTGAGTGACTTAACATGTTACATTTTTCTACAGGTGTAATTCAGGGTAAGTGCTGTTATTTTGCCTATGGAGCAGCTGGAACAGTAATGTCTTTAAAAGTCACTCTCTTCAGATTATGGGGCCTAAATATGAGATCACTCCTTATTATCCATATATTAAAATGGTCATAAACTGATACATTTTTAAAATTAACTGCTTTTTATTCTAACTTCAAAGCATTTTATGTCCTTTAAAGGATAAGTGTCATTACATGAGAAACCACAAAATATAGAAAGTTTTAAAGTTTATGTGCCTGTAGTTAATATATTTTATCTTACCTGATTTGAAACAAGTTAACTGTGGAGGTGATTGCTTATACATTAAACAGATGTAAAAATTCTCTGCCATACTCTGTTTACAGGCTCATGTAGAAGACATAAGTGGAGAAGAGTATATAGTATTTGGAATGGTCCTCTTTTTGTGGGAACACGTGCCAGCATGGTCGGTGGTACTGTTTTTCCGGGCACAGAGATTAAACCAGAATTTGGTATGATATCATAATATTCTCCAATGCTTGTTCTCTTATTTTTAAAAATTATGGAACATTTGTATTGATTTTCTATTTTTGGCAAAGGTTAAAACTAAAAATTATTGTAGTTTCTAGCCTCCTTTCTTAGTGGAAAAGTAAAACCTTCATATGCTATCTAATACTTTGTTCACAGGCACCTGCTGGCATGATAAATAGTCACAGTTACAGTTCCAGAGCTTACTTTTTCGACAATCCAAGACGATATGATAGTGATGATGACCTGCCAAGACTGGGAAGTTCAAGAGAAGGAAGGTAGATGTAACAAAGCCACTTAGCCTGAATTACTATTGAAATTGATTGAAAAAAAAAATCTAAGCTTTAACCAAAATATGAAAAAAGGTGATTTGGTAGTAATATGTCAATAAATAAGATCGGCAATACTGGAGTTTAAAGCAGATGTTAAACCCAGGGTGGGACCTGCATTATCAGGAACTACCATCTGACTAAAGCGTATATGCCTTTGGGCTTAAATGGTACCATTTCATTTCAGGATCACTTGCTGGTTCAGAGCTGTTTGTGGGAGGGGGATGCACAAGGAAGAAATGCCATTATAGTGATTATGTATCTGTTTCTATATCTCTAGTGCTGGTCAAAATTCAGAGAAACCCTAGATAAAACTCTGGGGAAGCTTAACTGCCATAGGAAATCTTCCCATGCCCTCCTTGTTTCAAAACCATTTCAAGTCCTTAACTAGTACACTATTAGCTGTGATTTGGGCAAGGAGAAAAGCTTAATGGCTGAAGCCATCAAGCATAATGGCTTCAGCTTGATATGACATTTTCTGTAATCCTAACTTCATCAGGACAAGTTACATAATCTGTTTTTTGAAACTGTTTTTCATCTGTAAGATAGGGATAATAGAACCTATCTCAGAGGTTTGTTGTGAGGGTTAAATGTATATGTGCGTCTGCATACATACATACATACACAGATGTCTTAGAATAGAACCTAGTACAAAAGGACTACATTGTTATCAGCTGATGATCAAGTTCTACCAGTTCCGAGTGGCATTTATTCATTCTTTTGTAACATAATGCGATATAGAATCCAGGATATTAGATAAAAGTCAATAAATTTGTGGAAAGGCATTATGTTATTTGACAAAGAACATATTTCAATATATTTGATTGCTTTTATTACAAAATTCATTGAAAATGCTAAAAATTCAAATGTGACTTCTTATATCCTGATCATAGTCCTATGGCTTCTTTGCCTTTCTTTGTTGCAGTTTACCAAATTCGCAAAGTTTGGGCTGGTATGGCACCATGACTGGGTGTGGCAGCAGCAGTTACACAGTCACTCCCCACCTGAACGGACCTATGACAGATACTGCTCCTTTGCTCTTTACTTGTAGTAATTTAGATTTGAACAATCATCATAGCTTATATGTGACACCACAAAACTGACAGCATCACCAAGTCATGATTCTTGAGTTGTTTTTCATAAATGTGTATATTCGATGTGTTTAAATTCCATCTACATAAACATTCCATTATCTGTTGCAACTGAAAACAAAATCTGGAAGTGTGGCTGTGTTTGGTAAAGAACACAGCTATTATTTTTGACCTTTTCATAGTAAAATGAAGTAAAATGGAAAGTTTGGAGTAGGAGAAAAGAGAGATTAGATCTTAAGGCACTTGATGGCCTCCAAAAATCCTGACTTTGGAACATCAAATGCATGTGTGCACTTTTATCTTTGTTCTGAAAGAGTCACTGCAGTCCCCAAAGTCATATGCCAATGTTCACACTGGAATACTATATTGTACACCGAACTGGAAGGCAATTTTCCTATGAAAATCAAAGCCTGTATATTCATTGGTATGCTCTATATGGAAATCTTAATAAAAATTTTATAGTGTGAACAGTGCGGAGTTAAGGCATAAAAATGTTTCACTCTTTATAAAAATCTACTGAAAATGTGTAATCATTGAAGACAGTTCTTTTAAGCATGATTTTAAAATAGCGACTGAAATTCAATCATTTTAAACAAATGATAGTAGTAATCCATTAGTTATGGCCAGCAGTGTTCTTTGGAGGCCACAATAATTTCAAGAGGAAAATATACCAGTGAAAATGGTGTGGCTATTTTGAGTAGAATTGGTCAGTTGATTATTTTGTATAATTGAGATATATGTGGTAGTTTAAGCATGATTCTTCAAGAAAGCAATAGTGACTTTTGCATAGGGAGATTCTGGTAGAAACTTCTTGGGACTAAACAAGTTTAGAGATGCATTTAAGAATTATTCACAAAATGTATAATTCTAAATTAAAACAAATATATTTTCAAAAGCATTTGATTTCTCTGAAGCATGATATAGCAGTGAATCAGGATTGTCCTCAGGTAAATGAAATCATGATACATTATTGCAGTGAACTCAAGTGCAATACTTTGTGAGACATATAATTCCTCCTATGATTTTCACATTTGTATATCTTGTATATGGGAAAAGCCAAATTAAATTGAATTCAAATTAATTCCAGCATTAGACTAAATGAGCAAATTTAAGTAAATGTACAAACTAGGTAAGTATAAAACCACAGGTTAACAATATTGGAGTACTTTTAGAATTACATTAAAACTGTCTTAAATGTCCTATCCCAAATCTTAAAAAAAAAGAAAATGGTAGGCTAAGATAGTACAGAATTTTAAAATGCACTTTGTACCAGTGTCTATATGGAAAGAAGTAGATGCTGAATACCTCAAGATGCCAAGGGAACAAGCAACATTGGGAAGTTGTCACAACATGCTCAAAGACTAACTACAATTGTCTGCTATCTATTTCTTCAGAACTGAAACTAATACGAGTATCCTTTTCTGTTTTATACTTTGATTAGAATGTTATTTCCTCTCTTACTTAAAATGTATTTCAACTTTTTAACAACTGATACAATAACTTCACAAAAGTAAAACACTAGGTTGAAACCCTAACGAAAAACTGAAATTGTTAATGCTTTCCATCTTTTGGGAGGCAAGTACAGAGACAAATAAATTTCTTCTTTTTATGATACAAAATGACTTTGTATTCAATCAGAAGCATATACTTACTTACATTATTTTGGGTTTGTTTGTAAGTTCTCTCATTGTAACCAAGTTATTTAAAATTGTATAATATAAAAAGTTAACCGTGGTATTGACAAAAGCATATTTTTATTACAACTTCAGTTGTTAGATTTCTTCTCAGAATGCCAACTGTTTATTTTGCTAATAATGTTAGGTATCTAACATTAGATAGAGCTGTCTGAAAAGGTACATTGTCTTCGTTAATCCTTGGGGTTCAAGGTGATGAAGTTTTTCTGGTAAGGTTCCCCTTGATAATGTTCCTATTTAACCAAACTAAAAAAGATTACTTTTTTAAAATTTCTCAGAAAAGATAACTTGGTTCTTTCTGCTGCATTAGTTGATTGTTCCAAATTTGAGATTTGTAAGTTTATTCTTATCACTGACTAGGGTACCCAAATTCTTGCAGTTGTCTCCTTATACACATCTAACACATCACCAAAGACAAATAAAGATACACTCTGGCCCAATCTTTGCTTAAAAATTCCAAAGCACTAGGAGCACTTTAAGTTTGGTCTCGAAAGTTGTTTATAAAATCAAAGGGCTACCGATTCCCTGTTCATCCTGCACTGAAGCACATGATGACAGTATCAAACCTTCATTTTTGTTCATTAAAAAGTGAATTTCATTACTTACGTGTGTAATTCTATAGTGATTAGCAGTATTTGTTTTCATCATTTCACTTGGGTGGCCATTAATTTTGAAACTTTTACCACTCATTGTAGTTGGTTATAGTTTTATGGAAAATAATTTATAGCTAAAGTGGCTTTTTTATGCATAGCTGCCTTTTTTATTGTTTAACAGTGTTTCTCAGCTATATAATCAGTTTCAAACTGGTTGTAAAAGTATAGCTGTGGCCAATGAATGTATTTATTTGTTGTTTCACTAAATTGTAACAAAACACTACTATTGAAAATAAAAGTGTTTGTGCTTTTATTTAGAGGTCTGGTTTTCTTCATCTCTTATAATGGACTAAGTTTCTATCATATAAGGATAAAAACATAGTGCTACCACAAAAAAAAAAAAAGAAAAAAATCAGGAGTTACAAATGATAGTTTGCCTTTAGTGATCGCATAATTTGTCGTATCACTTAATATACACCAGTTTGACATGAAGTGCCATGCAGTTTAAAATGCCAATACATTATTAGATAGTACATTTTTATTCAAACATTAAGCTAAGAAAAATTGTTGTATGAAATAATTTGTAACACCTCTCCCCGTCCCTTTAGAATCTTAAACAGGAATCCATTTATCTACCTTATAATCCTAGGAAGGTATTCTTTGATTATTCAAGAAATTCTTCAATGATGCTTAACACAATTTGCTCATGAAAGAAGTTCCTTTTCTTCCCAGAATAGACCCTTTTCATGACCCACCAAAAACCATACCAAATCTTGAATACAATTTCAGCTTTATTGACCCCCTGAAGTCTACAAATCCTTGGGACTCTACTGACCCTTGCTGTAAAGTGAAGGGAGTGAAACTATTTGGAATAAAGGTAGGACCTCTAATATAATAAAGATGTCACTTTAAAATCAATTTATTCAACAAACATTTATTAAACGTTCATATGCCAAAAACTATGCTATGGAGATGCAAAAAATAAAAAGGTTCCTTTTCCTGCCCTTAAGGAGCTCACATTCTAGTGAAGAAGACTTTTGAAAATTAAAACAATACAGTACAATTTAAGTGACATACAATAGAGGTAGGTTGTAATTACAGTGGTGACACAGAAGTAGAAGTTAGATGACTCTCCTTGAGTGGAGCAAGGGAGATTTTACAGAGGAAATGCTTATGTCAGGCCTGCAAGATGCATAGGAATTTTCCAAGTTGGGGAAGGATGACCAGCGCACTTGATGCAAAGAGTACAGCATTTACCAAGGCGGGAAACCTGGCCATACAGGGCTTTTGAAGAACTGTTAAGTCTGTTTCACCAGAACATTCGGTGGAGGAAACACATTACACATCAGAAGACCTTATACACCAACCAGAGGGGTCTGGCTTTCTCCTGAAAGTTCCTGAAGTCATGGAAGGGTATTAGGGAGTAATGCTGTCAGAGTGCTTCTAGAAAGCCTACTCTGGTAACATTGAGCAACAAATAGGAGACCAGCTAGGTGTAGGAGGCAGGTTAGTACTGTAGGTATTAATAATATCAATGAAGATGAAAGAGTGATGTATCAGAGAGGTGGAGATAAAATCAGTAAAACTTAAACACTAAATGATAGGGGAAGGTGGAGAAGAGGAATGAGCCTAGAAAACATAGAATATAATGGTTCTAAAATTAACCAAAGTAAGGAACACAGGCATTAGAGTAGGTTTTGCAGACAATGAATGTTTTAAGACACACACAGGTGTGTGTGGGACAACCAAGTAAAGTGCAGCAGGCAGATGGATTGAGGAGTTTGGCTAAAGATAAGGATTTAGGAATTGCTGAACTGAAATGACCCAAGCGTGAGAAGTGGTGTTATGATTAAGAGGAAAAAAAAATGGAGGCCTGAGGAATAACATTAAAGGAATAAATGAAGAAGCTAAAAAGGGGGGGTTCAGGAGTGAGCAAAATGTAAGAAATCAAGGGAATAAATCTTTCAAGTACAGGTTGTCAAAAATGTCAAATAAGTAATAGCTTGTGAATTAAACTGTGGATTTAGAATTGATTTTAGACTTCACAGGAAGGGACTGTTAACTATACAGCCAAACGGCAGATTTCAGTTGCGGAGCCAGTGGAAGGTGACAAAGTAGAGGTAAGAATATCCCTTCAAAAGGATTGGCTGTTAAAAAAAAAAAAAAAAAGGAAAGGAAGCATAAGATGAGAGAGAGGGATACACAAAAAATGGCCATTTGAACCCACACTGTATTTTATGTAGAGTGATCACTTCATAGTCTTTTGAGTCTCCAAGAGGATTGACTTATTTAGTGGGTTAATGTCTTTCTTTTCCTGCCTTAGAGAAAATGAAGTGGCAGAGGAAAATAGGTCACATTATTAAACTTAGTTCTGCGATTATTCATTTAAAATATACTGAATACATATGCATACATTCATCCAACAAATATTTATTGGATACCAAGTATGTGCTTGGCACTGTAGCAGGCCTTAGGGACACAGAAGAAAAAGTGTACAGCAGTGTCAACTGACATTTCTTAACCACTATATAAATAAACCCCACTCTACTAATAATGGGACATTTCAACATGTTATACCTGATAAGACATATGTAAAGAGGGCACATGATTTTGAGGTATATAGCTTTTTCTCTACAATTACCATGTGATATAAATTCCTAAACCCCTTCAAATAGCTTTATAAATGAAGAGCTTCCATTAATGAAAACCTCCCAAAATTACAGTTCAGTTTTAGGGAGACAAAGGAACTTCATGTATAAAAAACAAAACTTAAACTGGGTATGGTGCAGACACCTGTATTCCCAGCTACTCGGGAGGCTGAGGTGGGAAGATCACTTCTGCCCAGGAGGTCAAGTTCCAGCCTGGGCAACACAGCAAAACCTTGTCTCTAAAAAAAAATTTTAATAAAATAAATAGCCTACCCTATTACTATACACATCAAGCGTAAAACGGGCAACAAAACTCAAAAAGAACTTTAGACTGGAACTTGAAATTATTATTTATTCTAAGGCTTATAGTGGTATAGTTCCAGAATTGTGGGAGGTTTTTTTTTTTTTTTCTGAGAAAATCATTTTTAGAAATTATTCAGTATTACACACTGAAGTATTTAGGGTTAAAGGGGCATGATGCCTGTAACTGACTTTCAAATGATTGAGGAAAAATTGTGTGTGTGTGCATGTGTATGTGCATGTGAGTGTGTGTGCGCACGTGTGTGTACAAAGAAAGCATGAAAGATAAAGTACATATGAACAATTAGTGAATCTGGGTAAAAGAGCTCTTTGTACTATTTTTGAAACTTTTCTGTAAATTGGAAATTATATAAAAATAAAAAGTGTTCCCCAAATTTTATTTAGTATTAGGGAAAGTATTATGAGAATAAATATATAATCTATTCAACTTTTCACAATGTTTAGAAATCTCCTGTGCCTTTGAGTTGTTATTGTACATTTCTACACACAAAAATAACCCAATCAAAATAGCAATATCATTCTAAAAGTGATTTGTTTCATACCAATGTATTTTAGGATTGCCAGATAAAATACAAGACTCCTAGTTAAATTTGAATTTCAAACAAATAATTTTTTAGTATAAGTATTTTCCAAATATTCCATGTAACATATTAAAAAACTAATTGTTGTTTATCTGAAATTCAAATCTAACTAGACAATCTTTATTTTTATTTGCTAAATCCAGCAACCCTAAATGTATTGAAAAATTCTACATTGCTAATTACGGGTCATTCATGAGGCCTCCTTAGCATTTTCCTATTAAATGCTTGCCACATTTACCATAGTTTTATTTATATTACATCTTATTACACAAAATGCTAGTTTCAGACACTTAGAACATTCACTTTTATCATATATGAATTTGATAATCCTCCTTTTATTCAATATTAAACTTTAAAATTTGTACCACATTATTAAAGTATTACTTTTCCTCACAGTAGTATTATACATAGACTTAACACAATTTTTTAAAATGTGTTTACTTAAAACAATATAATTCTCCTTTACAAAAGCAACTTTATATAAAATGTTTGGCTTAAGACTGTCATTGCTATTATGCCTTTGAATGAAATTCCACTCTTTGGCCTCCACTGTCCAGAAACAGGCACATATCAGCTTGTTTTCTTTAATGAATACTTTGTAACAAGTTCCTGAAGTTTTCTAATTCTTTCACACTTGTAGAAATTCTGTAACCAAAAAATATTTCACTCAGAAACCATCTTAGATAAATTTTATCTGTAAAAGTTACTCACTTTGCATTTTAAAACAACATTTTTAAAGTAACTTATTTCAATAAATTTCAGGTGCATAAAACATTTAATATATTTTAATATATTTTAGTTCTTAATTTGACATGGTAAAACTAAGGTATTAATGTCCAGAAATTAGTTATTTTAAAAGTATTTAAATATGCATGCCAGATTCAGTGATTCACTCCTGTAAACCCAGTATTTTTTGAGGCCAAGATGGGAGAACTGCTTGAGGCCAGGAATTTGAGACCAGCCTGGGCAACACAGGGAGACCCGGTCTCTACAAAAACAATTTAAAAATCAGCCAGTCATGGCTGTGTGTACCTGTAGTCGTAGCTACTTGGAAACCTGAAGTAGAACTGCTTGAGCCCAGGAGTTCAAGGTTACAGTGAGCTATGATCATTCCACTGCACTCCAGCCTGGGCAACATAGCCAGATCCTATCTCTAAAAAACCAAATTCTTTTAAATAAATAAAATAGCCAGGTGCAGTAGCTCATGCCTGTAATCCCAGTGCTTTGGAAGGCCAAGGCGAGCGGACCACTTGAGTCCAGGAGTTTGAGACCAGCAAGGGCAATATGGCAAAACCCTCTCTCTACAAAAAATAAGAAAATTAGCCCAGCATGGTGGTGTGTGCCTGTATCCCAGCTACTCAGGTGACTAAGGTGGGAGCATCTATTGAGCCTGGGAGGCGGAGGTTTCAGTGAGCTGAGATCACATCAGTCAATCAATCAAATACCTAAGTATGAGATACATAAGTATTTAAATACTTCTGTATTTTAAGCATTCATAAGTATACTCCCTTTATATTAAAGCATATAGTATTTGGTATAAAATATGTATGTATACAAATATTATAATATTTAGGTATAAGTATTCATAAAAGTATTCATATGCTTAATATTAAAGAATATAAGTATAAAGTATATAAACACAGAACTATAACTGTTTTTAAATGCATAAGTATATGAATACTTAAAATACACCATATTTAGTAAATGTAGAAAGAATCAATGCTATTGGCCTATAAAGAGTAAGAATATTAAATGTATGACTACATTGTTTTCAGTAATTTTTGTAAAGTAAATTTTGTTCATTTTGAGTGCAGTTAGCTCTGCTCTCTATCATGAAAAAAATAGTAGAATAATTAATGAAATATTAACTATCAAACCCCTGGGTGCGAGAGACACAATTTTGAAGGTCAATTATTTCAAGCCCAAAATTATAATATTTTTTAAATGAGGAAATGTAGTCCTTTAAAAAATATTAATTTTTATAAATCTCAGCATTTCTTGCATGATAGGCCAGAAAGAATGCATCTGTAAATATTTTAATATAAGTTCCTTATTTCATGCTTTTCTTTAATCATTTTGATGGGAAATAATTGTTTTAAAAAGAATCATTAACCTTTTTATATAATGGTGAATTCACAAAGAGATTTACATGTACACCTATGTTAAACATGATTTTTCTAGCACCACAAAAAAAATTGGATAGCAAAAAAAAGTGCTTTTAAACAATTTTTAATATACAAATTCAATAAGATGAATATTCAAATTCAATCAGTAATTATAATTATGATTTTATATTTACATGTATGCACATTTTTTTCTTTCTTTTTTTTTTTTTTTTTGAGATAGTGTCTTGCTCTTCTGTTGCCCTGGCTGGAGTGCAGTGGTATGATCTTGGCTCACTGCAACCTGTGCCTCCCAGGTTCTAGCGATTCTTCTGCCTCAGCCTCCCGAGCAGCTGGGACCACAGGCATGCTCCACTACGCCTGGCTAATTTTTTGTATTTTTAGTAGAGTTGGCCAGGCTGGTCTCGAACTCCTGGCCTGAAGTGATCCACCCACCTCGGCTTCCCAAAGTGCTAGGATTACAGGCATGAGCCACCGTGCCGCGCCCTAATTATGATTACAAAAGTCAAGAGATGAAAATAAAGACCATCATGTACCAATTGTATATGTCTACATACTTGAGGTATTTCATAATATCCCATAATTCTGTAATGAAATAATTTCTTCAAAAAAAAAAATTCCTGGCTGGGCACAGTGGCTCACACCTGTAATCCAGCACTTTCAGAGGTGGAGCCAGGCAGATCACCGGAGGTCAGGAGTTCAAGACCAGCCTGGCCAACATGGTGAAACCCTGTTTCTACTAAAACTACACACACACACACACACACACACACACACACACACACAAATTAGTCAGGTGTGGTGTCATGCCCCTGTAGTCCCAGCTACTTGGGAGGCTGAGTTGGGAGAATCACTTGAACCCAGAAGGCAGAGGTTGCAGTGAGCCGAGATCACACTACTGCACTCCAGCCTGGGCTACAGACCAAGACTCCATCTCAAAACTAAATAAATAAATAAAATAAAAAGGATATTCCTTACCCAGTTTTTTCTGAGAGCATATATGTTGCTTTAGACTTACTTGGCTACCAGAAGCAATTTCAGTACATTCAAACTAACCTTCCAAATGCGTTGAATAATGATACTATTTCTTGTCTGGTTAGATGGAATTCATAACTAGGTCCACTTTCTGGCATATTTGCTATCAGTTTCTCAGAAAACAAGATCTTCAGAGCAGTGCCCAAACCCTGAGTCTATAACAGAAATAAGAAAAAAATAAAAATTAGAAAATTATTCATGCAAAGGGTAAATGAGAAATAGGAATGACTAGATTTGCTTACCTGAAGCTTTCCCCACAGACGACATTTAAAACAACCAACACAATCCATGATTCTTGAAATATTTCTAAAATGCAGTCGAAAGTCCTCCTGAAAACAATTTAACAAAATTTTATTAAGATGTACTATACAGTCAATTACTGAGTATTTTCAGAGCACGTTCTATGTGCCTAACACTGTGCAAGGTACTATGGGGTACCAAAAATGAGAAGAGCACTAATATTCATTGATTTTACATACCAGATCCTTACATATACAATCTCATTTAATCTTCACCATGAATCCAAAGGTAGATATTATTATAATCTACACCTAATGTAAAAAACAAGATTCAGAGTGTTTAGGTAACTTGCCTAAATTCCCACACTAGTAAACAAAAAAACTTAGAACCCAGGCCTGCCTGACTCCAAAGCTAAACTATCTGCAAAAATACACAAAATAACTTTGTCAAGGTGTCCATTGTAGATGATTAACTACATGTCAATAGGTGGAGAAAGGAGGGTGAGGCAGGGTTAGAGACCATC
>NW_012106475.1:4056467-4061189 GCF_000951045.1 Mandrillus leucophaeus | reverse complement strand
TTTTTGTATTTTTTTAGTAGAGACGGGGTTTCAGTGTGTTTGCCAGGATGGTCTCGATCTCCTGACCTCGTGATCCGCCCGTCTCGGCCTCCCAAAGTGGAAGTCTCTGTTCTAAAAGATTGTGCTTGCTTTTGTAGATGCTAATTTCAATGTCCGATTCTACGTTAATTCAAATACTTGAAAGTGATAGCTCTTGAGTAAGTCTTTGTATGACATGTACAGAGAGCAGGCATGGTTGCTTACAATAGCCAAATAAACACTGTAAAATTAAAACCAAGCACATCAAATAGCATGCATCTTCTGCTTAAGTGAACTTAATATGCTAGGACCAAATTAATAGGCTAGAAATTTACTAGATCAAATTAGTAAGGATTTCACAGGAGAAAATCCTTGTGACTTAACAAGTAACAATCATGTACAATAACTTGAGTATATCCCCTAATTATCTCAGGTTAGAAAAAGTATGGTCCTTAAAATAACCAGTACCTAAATCACTTACAGATTTTACTTGTTTAGACATACAGTTTTAGGTCATCACTTTAAATTACAGCCAGTCAACAGAATGATCAAGCATTCTGTGATTCATATTCAGTGAAACCAACTGACCAGTTCTTGCGCAAATTCTCAAATATTTTACAAGTCTTCAAATGAGATCAAATTCTATTTGAATTGAATGCTAAATAATTCTCCTTCATGTAAGTCCTCTATTTCTAACCATACATTGATAGGGTACTAAGGAAACAAGATGAGATTTTTAAAATTAATTTATAAATATGACTGTTCAAATCGATGTTTACCAGAAACCACTTTTTAAAAAAGTAAATCTTTGATAGTAGCATGTTTTGTTTTTTACATCTTTCCTGTAAAAGATTCAGAAAAATTCTCTGTTACATAAAGAATCTCTACCTAAACTTCATAGGACATTAAAGGTGAGTGTTTCCGAGTTTTGATCAAATTAAAACACTGTGAGAAATCCTTCTAATCTGCACGATTTAAAAAGAGCTGATGCCAGAACACTTTCCAATAAAGCAGCAAGTAAACTAAAAAAAAAGGAACATATTGAAAATAGTAGGAAAAAAAGAAGTCTTATTACAGCATCTTCCCCCTCACTTTCTAGTTCCTGGAAGCTGTTTAGGCAGATTATATAAGCACTGAGGTATGTATTTGTAGCAAGAATGCTTCAAGTAGGAGGTAGATGGGAAGTCAAGAATAAGTATTATCTAACAGCAAAAAAACTGAGTGCATAAAATCAGCTTCTTTCATTACAGAAAGAAAGAATAAGAAGCAGAGGAAGATATTTGTAAATATTTTGATGAAATCAGGCTGGCTATGGTGGTGGCTCACACCTGTACTCCCAGCACTTTCGGAGGCCAAGACAGGCGGATTGCTTGAGGCCAAGAGTTCAAGACCAGCCTGGGCAAAAACAGTGAGACCCCCCAACTCAACAAAAAAATTTTAAAAGTTAGCAGGGCATAGTGGTGCCAGCCTGTAGTCCTAGCTACTCAGGGGGCTGAGGTGGGAAGACGGCTTGAACCCAGGAGTTCCAGGCTGCAGTGAGCTATGATTGTGCCTCTGCACTTCAACTTTGGTGACAAAATAAGACCTTATCTCTTAAAAAAACAAAAATATATATACAATATGTATGAAACCAGACATATTTATACAGAAATTTATCTATACATATCTACCATATCTAGTATCTATATCCAGTATCTTAAGACAAAGCCCAAATCATTGTTAATTGTTACCAAATCTTAACAATATTCTCTATCTTGTGTTTCAGTACCTGTTCAGTAAGAGGTACTAACTTTATTTTTACTATTTTTCTATAACTAGATGACATCCAAACAAGAGGTACTAATTTTAAACCTACCTTAAAAAAAAAAAACTACTCAATAATATTACTCTACAAAGATTCTGTGACATATATATATAAGATTTCATATGTACATATATATAATTGCGTGTGTGTGTGTATATATATATATATAAAAAATCAGATCAAGCCCAATAGTACGGAGGGCCACCTGCCTCTACTTACCAGTAGAACTTTGTAAGAGAGAAGAGAAATATAATTTTACTTGACCCTCTCTTGAAATCCCTTGAGGGTGGAAGCTCTCTTTCCTTTTAATGACAAAAAATTGTGCTGTGCACATAATGAGTGTGTAATAAATCTTCCTGGTGATGTTTGATATTTATAGTATTATGTGGCAAATACATACTCAGAGATTGTCTTGCCTGAGGTTAGACCCTATTAAAAGGCAAGGCAATGACAAGACCCCATTCTGTGGGGTATTGAATCTATTCTTTCCCAACTGCACACTGGTATTCGTAACTGTCTTTAATTCCCAGTGAATAAGATGAATGGAAGGGGGTGCAATGGCTCATGCCTATAATCCCAGCACTTTGGAAGACTGAGGTGGGAGGACCACTTGAGCCCAGGAGTTTGAGACCAGCCTGGGCAACAGAGCAAAACCCTGTCTCTACTGAAAAAAAAAAAAAAAAATTAGGTAAGCATGGTAGTACATGCCTGTGGTCCCAGCTACTCAGGCTACTCAGAAAGCTGAGGTGGGAGGATCGCTTGAGCACAGAATTTCAAGGTAGCAATGAGCCGTGATCATATCACTGCACTCCAGCCTGGGTGACAGAGTGAGATCCTTTCTCAATAACAATAAAAAAGATGAATGACAAAACATCACACTGTGCCTTCTCCCACTAATGAAGATCTGTTAATTAATATCATCTTCAGAATTCTCTTCAGCAAAAGATAGACTAATATGCTACTCATGCATTGGATCCATTTCCTTTAATTTATTACATCTATTACATGAGATCATCAATGTGAAAGGCATCTATAAGGTGTACAGCAATATACAGATATCAGTGTTACTTTGAATATAATGCAAAATAGACTTTAAGTGGCACCTGCCTTTGGACTTGATTTTTTTGAGGAAAAGAAAGATAATGATTCTGATTTTTTTCTTATTAATTTCAAGATGTATATAACAAGATTTACTGTTAAGTATACATACATGTATTTATTTTTTAATTGACAAAAATTTTATAGGTTTATGGATACAATGTGATGTTTTAATGTGTATTTACAATGTGATGTGATTAAACCAGGCTAATTAACAAATCCATCACCTCACCTAATCATTTTTTGTATAGTGGAAACTTTAAAATCTACACTTTCGGCAATTTTGCAATATACAATGCATTATTACCACAGTTACCATTCTGTGCAGCAGATCACTAAATCTTATTCTCCCTAACTGAAACTTTGTACCCATGGATCAACATCTCCTTTTTCCCCACCCACCCCCAACCCCCAGCCTGTGGTAACCACCATTCTACTCTTTTTTTTTTTTTTTTTAATTAAAGACAGGGTTTCACACCATGTTGCCCAAGCTGGTCTTGAACTCCAGGGCTCAAGCAATCCTCCCACCTCAGCCTCCCAAAGTGCTGGGATTACAGGCCTGAGCCACCGCACGTGGCCTACTCTCTACTTCTGTGAGTACTATCTATGGATTTATATTCGTATCTGCATAAGTGTTAATCAGTTTGTATCTAACGATTAAGATAAAGTATAAAATAATTACCTTTAGTTTGTGTGCTTCTTTTTTATCCCCAGCAAAAAATGAATTCTCATCAAAATGCAAAGGAAATGACCTGCATTTTAAAACAGAGAATATTCATTTTCATGTGTTGTAAATATTAAAAGTACTGCTAATACAACATTTTACTGGTCATGATAAATAAAGAGGAGAAAACATAGTAAAACCAATACTCCAATGCCCAAAACAAATTCTTATCCTCAAGCCTCAAATCTCGATTCTAACTGCATAAGATAATTATAAGTACTGAAATTTGACCCCAAATCCAATTTGTTCAAATAAACATGAAAATAATATATTATCAAATACTAAAAGAATGGCTCTTAAAACTAAAAATGTGTGCCTCTCAGTACCCAAGTCAAAATAAAAACAAAAGCAAAATTCAATTTGAAAAGACCTACAAGCAAAATTAACTTTTAATTATGTTCTAAATAGTTTTCCTTTCTCTAAATGAATACTTAAAAATTTCAGGCAGAGCACAGTGGCCTGCACCTGTAATCCCAGCACTCTGGGAGGTCAAGGTGGGTGGATCACTTGAGCCCAGGAGTTCGAGACCAGCCTGGACAACATGACAAAACCCCATCTCTACAAAACATACAAAAATTAGCCCGGTGTGGTGGTTTGCACATATAGTCCCAGCTACTTGGGCTGAGATGGGAGGACTGCTTGAGCCCAGGAGATCGAGGCTGCAGTGAGCCATGATCGTGCCACTGCACTCCAGCCTGGGCAACAGAGGGAGATCCTGTCTCAAAAAAAAAAAAAAGAAAAGAAAATTTATTTTGTACATTACTTGTCACTCTTCTATTAATGTATAAATTTTAATATATAATTTACTTGATTTCATGAAGTATTTCCAGAAGTAACATTTTGTTTTCCTCATCCTGAATTTTATTTCCAGTAAAGAGTTGAAAATCTGGGCGCTCGAAGAATGGTAACACTTTGGATAAAGCCCTTAGTTCTATTAAGTAGAGAAAATACAAGTTCTTAAGCCTTCTTGGACCTTCTCCTTGCGTCAAAATTCCATCAAATCGCTGTTGAAATTCTGTAATGTTGTGTCCCCATTTCTTTTCTAACCAGGTCTCTAAGGAAGAAGAATTAAATATTA
>NW_012106475.1:4054262-4055743 GCF_000951045.1 Mandrillus leucophaeus | reverse complement strand
AGTTCTGCTTAAACATTTTAAAAAATGTGTTATGTATTTTTCTTTGAACATGTGGTCTCTCTGCCTGCAAACATACAGAATTTTAGTTTTGATTTACATAGAGTTAGCTATGGACATATATTACTCTAAAAATAAACCATAGGTGCAAGAAAATTATAGAGTAAGTGTGTTTGGGTGAGTATGAGTTTGTACCTGTTTTCAGAAGAACAGAGCAATATTGGAACAAAACAAATATTTTAATAAGGTGACTAATTTACTAGAAAACTGAAAACCTCAAAAATGCTGAAAGCAAATCTATACTCTGCTTTTTATTAAATTCATTACTGTAAAATCTTCTGACTTATGATTCAGAATTTTCTGTTTTTCTTTGCCTAATTCTTATGCTAGACTTATAATTCTCTTGTCTCTTATAATTTTTTTTTATAGTTTATGAGGTATTCATTATGTGAGCTGGTCATGACTAATAAGAATGATTTTTATAAAATTTAGTAGTGCACACAAAACAATTTTTAGATGTATTTCCAAAACTGTGTATTATATGTTATTTAATTAGGACATTCCATTTGTTCTTTTACTCGAAGAATTCTACATAAGCCTATTTTTTTTTTACTTAGTTTATTCTCATTATAATTGACATAAGCAGATTTATATATTTATTGAGTCAATTTGTTCAAGAAAGAACTAGGGATGCTTCACAAGTCATGAGGATGTTTTTTATATATAAATGTAGCAAACAAACATACAATACTTGCTGTGTAACAAATGCTCCATGATAAGCCATAAATATTCCTGCTACAGTTAGTTTGTAAGTTCAAGTCAGAGAAGGAAAATATTAATAGTGAAGAAATAAGATTGATTCTTCATGTGGAGATAACATTTTTCCATGCTGAAAAGCTAAATCTTGCTGAATTTAAAGAGAAATTCTGTTTATTTTATTTCCTAGTTATCTTTAGTTTTGTTTGTCCTATTATGTGTCTTCTAACTGTGTATTCATCACAGCCCTTCTTTTTCTATGAGATGGCTACAGTTTTCTCACTGTTGTCTTCATGCTATGTCATTTTACATGGTACTTTGTAGGTTGTGATGAGAAAGTTGGTATTTTTAATGCACTCAAAAATTGGTTTTAACTAGAGAGTTTGCTTATCAATATAACTTTCACATCAGTTAATTAAGATAAAAGGCAAACACTGTCCACAGGTGAGAGGATTAAATAACTTAGCATTGTTTTTCTCTGCTTGTAAAAGGAAAATCTTATTAAATTCTTACACAGGTGAGGCGTGGTGGCTCACGCCTGTAATCCCAGCACTTTGGGAGGCCAAGGCAGGTGGATCACGAGGTCAGGAGTTTGAGACCAGCCTTACCAACATGGTGAAACCCCATCTCTAACGAAAAACACAAAAATCAGCCGGGCGTGGTGGCACAGGCCTGTAGTCCCAGCTTCTCAGGAGACTGAGGCAGGAGAATTGCTTGAACCCAGGAGG
>NW_012106475.1:4041901-4054212 GCF_000951045.1 Mandrillus leucophaeus | reverse complement strand
GTCCAAGACCAGCCTGGCCAACATGGCAAAACCCTGTCTCTACTGAAAATACAGAAATTAGCTGGGCGTGGTGGTGGATGCCTGTAATCCCAGCTTCTCAGGAGACTGAGGCAGGAGAATTGCTTGAACCCAGGAGGCGGAGGTTGCAGTGAGCCAAGACTGCGCCACTGCACTCCAGCCTGGGCGATAGAGCAAGACTCTATCTCAAAAATAATAATAATAATAATTCTTACACAGTGTGACACATATCAAATTTGCTAGAAAATATATCATAGAAATTAAATTAGGAGTTAATTGTAAGTGAAGAATTTTAAATTTAATGTTCTATGATACACTTACAGCACGTTTCCATGCAAAATCTTTCATTTTTAAGTGTGAATGTTAAAGGTAGAAAAATAATAAAATGATCTCTGTGGATTTGAAATTTGAAATAATATTTCTTTTCCATATTGATATTACAACTCAGAAGAATTTCTCACTCTTATTTTATGTGATTTTTTTTTTAGTGGGTGAAGGTCAGTCTACAGCTTATATTCTTAGTCAACTAACTGTAGTCAACTTCTTGGTCATTTTCTCTAAAAAAATTCTGAAGATCATGGCAACTTTCAGATTAAACCATTTTCTGGTTTTTTAATGCAAACTTGTTTATTGTGTTCACAAAGTGGCCAGTCATAAGACCATAAGCAACGCCTGCCCTTTCAGTGGCTTTCCTACCATTACCATCTGTAATCAATAAATGTATATTTATTTTGTAAAACATAATATTTGGAAGTATATATACATTATCAAATGCTTAATTCTAGGTAATTATGCCACACAGTTAACGTTTCTGTGGCAAGAGCAAGTGACATTGTCAGCATTTTTCAAAACTACAAATACATTATTTTGATCTATAGTCACTACACTGTACAAAAATATCTCTTGAACTTATTCTTTCTATTAACTATAATTATGTATTTTTTTATCAACATCTTTTCAAACCCTCCTTTCTCCTAAATACCTTGGTGTCTGGTGGTCACCACTTTACTCTCTACTTCAATAAGATTAAGTTTTTTAGAATCCCTTTGTAAGTGAAATCATGAAATAATAATCTTTGTGCCTTGCTCATTTTGACAAATATGTCCTCCAAGTTCATTCATGTGATGGAAAATAATAAAATTTCCTTTTTTAAGGATGAAAAAATAATAATAATCAAACTTCTGAATATAAACATATTCATAAAACATAAATACACAATTTGAAAATGATGATCTAAAATTACTAATGAGTTCAGGCCAGGTACAGTGGCTCAAGCCTGTAATCCCAGCACTTTGGGAGGCCGAGGCAGGTGGATCACCTGAGGTCAGGAATTCGAGACCAGCCTGGCCAACATGGTGAAACCCCGCCTCTACCAAAAATACAAAAAATTAGCAAGGCATGGTGGCCTGCACCTGTGGTCCCAGCTACTCAGGAGGCTGAGGCAGGAGAATCACTTGAACCCAGGAGGCAGAGGTCACAGTGAGCCAAGATCACGCCACTGCACTCCAGCCTGGGTGACAGAACAAGACTCTGTCTCCAAAAAAAAAAAAAAAAAAAAAGGAAAATTACTGATGAGTTTAAACTGCCATTTAAAATCAAAGTTATGGCCAGGCACAGTAGCTCACGGCTATAATCCCAGCACTCTGGAGGCCAAGATGGGCAAATCACTTGGGCCCAGGAGTTCAAGACCAGACCAGCCTGGGCAACATGGCCAAACCTTGTCTCTACAAAAAATATTTTTAAAAATTAGCTGGGCATGGTGGCATGCTCCTGTAGTCATGAGGTAGAAGGGAGGACTTGGTTCAGGAGGTGGGACTCAGGACACTGAACCAAATTGAAAACTAGCTAAAACAGGGAGGGGGTTGAAGCAGCTTTCCATAACGCACACCCACCAGTGTGCCATGTCAGTTTCTCATTCCCACGGCAACATGCAGAAGTTACCACCCCTTTTCCATAGCAATGACCTAGAAGTTACTACCCCTTTCCTAGAAATTTCTGCATAATCTGCCTCATAATTTGCATATAATAAAAAGTGGACTATAAATATGGCTGCAGAACCGCCTCTGAGCTGCTGCTCTGGGCACACTACCTAGGGGGCAGCTCTCCTCCACGAGGGGCAGTACCTCTGCTACTGCTGTACCCTGCCACCACCAGCTGGCCTTCGAAATTTCTCCTGGGCAAAGCCAAGAGCCTTCCCAGGCTAAGGCCCAGTTTTGGCCATCATACGCTAGACTGGGCAATAGAGTGAGACCGTGTCTCAATCAATCAAGCAATCAATCAATGAATGAAATGGAAGTTTCTATATTTTGTTTCTCAGAGTTGTGATACTTTAATTCCAGAAGAAACATGATACTGATGAAAATCAACCACAGTCTCATTTTCAACCATATTAAGGCAAAAACAGCAGCAGGAAAGGCTTTTTACCCATTTAAACTCCAGGCCTGATACTGGCACACAAATAAAAAGGTTCTGATAAAATAATATCTATCAAATAGCAAACTGTGCTGTTAGGAGCTATTTAAATTCCCACAAGAGAACAAGAATATTTCCAAAGTGATATGGACAATTTTGAGCAGCTTCTTAAAAGAAGGTAAAGAGAGTTAAGAGTATGTTGAACTGTTCAATTATATCTATAGTTACCACCTTTCTGATGACTACCATTTAAGAGTGAATTTTTACTTCCTAATATTCAATCAGGTCAACCTTTTCCCATTCAGGTAAATGCCAGGAAAATTTTAAGAATATCTAAAAATAAGAGTGGTAAACTGAATAAAAGTAAATGTCACATACCTTGTAAAAGATATCTTGCACTCAAATGCACATTAATGCTTGCATGTAGGCCAGATATAAGTCTGTAGAATGCTCTTTTTTCTACACAGAGACCTAAGAAAAAGCAGTGACTTAGAAATAAAATTTCATATGTGAATCTTGTAGACATAAAATTAATCTCATAAGAAAAAGAAATCATTGAAATTTATTTTAAAGTTTCTAATTACCTTCTAGCCAACTGTAAAAAGTGTTCTCTGAAATCAAAAGAAAAATAAGTCATAAGATTGGAAAATGCCAAAATACAAGGTTTTCAAAAGTTTTAAAGCATTATAGCAAATTTGTGCCAAACAGCAATTTAAAGATTGTTTAACCTAACAGTCCAAGTCTTAATTGTAATTTCTCGAAAGGAAGAAGAAAAGTTTGTGGTATGGATTCAGTTAAGTACCAATCTGCTGCTTGGTCTTTAAAAGGCTTTAGCATTGTCGTGTTTTACATGAGGTCAAAATGCAGAATTTAAATAGTAAATCAATCAAGAATGGGAAAATACCTATCCTTGATAACAATTCATGCCATGAAGACTAAGGATTCATTACATGCCTTTTAAATTATAAAAAAATTAAAATGATGACAGTATTGGAGGGGTACTATTTGTATTTAGCTGATAATATTACATGCCATTCACTATTTCAAAAGAGCAATTCAGGAAAATGTTACAAACACCAAATATCACTTATATTCTTATGACCTAGTAAGATCATTCTCAATATATTTAATGCCTAGTAATTCTACAAATACAATAATGCCTAAATTAACATGACAGAACACTACCTAACTAGTCAACATGGTCAAATAACATACAACTATGAAAATAATGGCAGGGCACAGTGGCTCACGCCTGTAATCCCAGCACTTTGGGAGGCCAAGGCGGGCAGATCACGAGGTCAGGAGTCCAAGACCAGCCTGGCCAACATGGCAAAACCTTGTCTCTACTGAAAATACAGAAATTAGCTGGGCGTGGTGGTGGATGCCTGTAATCCCAGCTACTTAGGAGACTGAGGCAGGAGAATCGCTTGAACCCAGGAAGCAGGAGTTGCAATGAGCCAAGATCGTGCCATTACACTCCAACCTGAATGCCAAGAGCAAAACTCCATCTCAAAAAAAAAAAAAAGAAAGAAAACAACAAGAATGTAAAGAATGTAGAACATGGCAATACATAAAAATGTTTACTTTAAATATACAAAAGGCATCAGAAATAATCATTACAACTCTATAAAGATTCATGTATGCATTTGCTACAGAGATGATAAACACTGTACAGTGTTTTCTACTAAAGTTGCTTACAGTAATGTTAAAAATGAACCAAACAAGCATAAAAATAATGGAAGGAATGGCAAAGGGAATAAGCAATAAATTGGAATATATAAAAACTCAAAACATCTATTTGTCAGAACACTTCATAAACAAAAGCAAAATGCAAACAACAAATTCGGTAAAATGTATGTTGCAAATATGACAAAGGGAAAAGATCCTAAATATATAAAAAGCTCAGAAACTAAATAAAAATGCTGAAGTGCCCACTTAAAAAGAGTATATAAATAATACGAATTTTAAAATTCACAAAGGAAAAAATAATATGGTAATAAGAGGCAAAAAATGTTTGATCTTACAGGCAATAAAAAATGCAAATGAAAATAAAAGATACATGACTTTACCTATCAAATAAGATAAAAATATGATCATCTTTAATGCTGACAAGTGTTGGACAAAACTACTTATATATGTAAAACATAAATATCAAAATGTTAGCAGAGAAGTGTATCTGGTAGTAACTAAGGGTGTGGTTCCTAGAGTCAAACTGCCTGATTTAAATCTTAACTCTGCTACTTACAAATCATATTATTTTAGGCAAGTTGCTGAACTTCTCTTCATCTATAAAATGGAGACAGGAATAATACCCCTAGGATTGTTGAAAGAATTAAATAAAATCATATTTGTAAATTGCTTAGAAAAGTGCCTGGCACAGAGTTATTAATTATTTGGGGATGGTGGGATTATAAGGAATTTATTTCCTTATAAAAATTTTCAAGGTTCTTTTTTTCAAGTTTTTGATCATGAATTAGGGAGTTAGGGGATAATACTGCTTAGGACCTAGGCTTCCAGTGAAATTTCAGTTCATTGTGTGTCTGTGTGTGTGTGTGTGTGTGTGTGTGTTTGTGTGTGTGTGTGTCTTTTTTTTTTTAAAGACAGAGTCTTGCTCTGTTACCCAGGTTGGAGGGCAGTGACTCCATCTCAGCTCACTGCAACCTCCGCCTCCCAAGCTCAAGTGATCCTCCCGCCTCAGCCTCCCGCATAGCTGGGATCACAGGCATGCACCACCACACCCAGCTAATTTTTCTATTTTTAGTAGAGACAGGGTTTCACCATGTTGGCCAGGCTGGTCTCAAATTCCCGGCCTCAAGTGATCAGTCAGCCCTGACCTTCCAAAGTGCTGGGATTACAGACAGGCATGAGCCACCACACCTAGCCAAGAAATCAGTTCAATATTATAATCCTGAAGTACCTATTCTCAAGTTGACCTGACTGTGGTCTAAACAATCAATATGATAGCTCTCAGGAATAACCCTTTGATATTTGGCCAAAATCAATACTTGTAATAAGACAGTTTCTCTAAGGATGGCTCCCACAGGTTAACGATCTTTTTTCTGATACTAAGAGGTCTTCAAATAGAATTTTAAAATCATAGTAGCCTCCTTTAATGTGGCTACAGTATAGCATAGAACTAGGTTAACACTCAAGGCAAAATAAGGTTACTCAAAACTGAAAATTGTAGAATCACATGTACCAGTAGCAAACATGAGGCATCTTTGGAAAAATAATCTCACTGCTAAACAATTTCTCTTCCAAACAGGTCTGAGTCAGCATTTTATTTAGCTGCTACAGTTACTATAATATAAAGTACAATAATAAAATAGCAATGTTATCAGACTTTAGTATTCTGTTATCTAGACATAATGCAAAAGCAATTCATAAGAATAATGTTCGGAAGAAAATAGAAGATTTTGAGGGGAAGAAAAGTGATACTTCACATTTTAGCAATTTCACCTAGATAAACTAAAGCTAAGCGCCATTAAGTCTTTTCATATTGTTAAGCGTATGGTCTTAAGAATACCAAATGTTGGCCGGGCGCGGTGGCTCAAGCCTGTAATCCCAGCACTTTGGGAGGCCGAGACGGGTGGATCACGAGGTCAGGAGATGAGACCATCCTAGCTAACACGGTGAAACCCCGTCTCTACTAAAAAAAATACAAAAAAATTAGCCGGGCAAGGTGGCGGGCGCCTGTAGTCCCAGCTACTCAGGAGGCTGAGGCAGGAGAATGGCGTGAACCCGGGAGGCGGAGCTTGCAGTGAGCTGAGATCGCGCCACTGCACTCCAGCCTGGGCTACAGAGCGAGACTCCGTCTCAAAAAAAAAAAAAAAAAAGGAATACCAAATGTCATTTCAATTTCATCCTTGAAGCAAAAAGAAAGTAAACCTCATGTATGTTGAAACTGTTAGCATTAGTTAGACTTGGCAATGACACCTACATCAAACGAGTCAGCATCAACCTTAGAAGCCAGCTCTGAAATCTACACTCATCATTCCCAGAACCTTCCCACATGAAACCCAGCAGATCCTAGAGTTCAACAGTAAAAGAGACAGGACATTTCCCTGGCCTGAGGCAATGGGGGAGATGGGGAGTGGACATGCTTCTACATTCAGGGTGGTAAAATGTGCAAATGAATGATCAGAGGCCGAGGCACGCTGTTTCTAACGTCTGAACCCAGACACAAAGTCACTTTCCCTTAATCTGTGCTAGTACCTCCAGACTTTCAGATAAATAAGTAAAACTTGAGTTCTTCTGATTTTTAGAGGTGGGAAGAAAAAATAAACTTTGCCATAATAAACATTTGAATGTATAAACAAATTCATATATGTAATATATAATAAAGAAATTATACTTACCTTCACTTTTCCCTGAAAAGCAAAACAAAATGTTTATTAAAATAAATTCCTTCCAGTGCCCCTTTTATAATGCTACACTTTCATAAAAATAAGACTAGCCATTATGGCTAGTTTTAGTCCAACAGTTCATTCACACAAGTAAAATCTGAAAGTGAGACATTCGTGACTGCAACTCTATCTGGTAGTGATATGAATTATGCCTGATTTGACTAAATGGTGTTATCTCCATGAGTGTGCATAAAGAGGTTCAGCTCATGTGAGATTTAATATACCCTGACAGGAGAGAAAAATCTAATCCATCACCTGAGAGTAGTTTTCAGTATCTTAAGGACCTATGTTTATTTGGCTAGCAGAGACTTTTTCCACCTTTATTTATCCTAAAGCTGTAATATAGTTTCTGTTAAAGATTTTTATTATTGCTTTGAAACCTCCAGCCTCACCTTATAATAATTAACCTTAGTCAGGAATATTTTCAGACTATTTATAAGATTCAAATTATACATAATACAGTAATTTGTGTGCCGCTGCTTATTTACTACTGAAAATGTCTTCAAAAATTTTGCCCACTTTTTTTAATGCCATCAGTTTATTAAAGAAATATATAATCACTGCAAATACATGTTTTATAAAAAACAGGCAGAATAAAAAATTATTCATAATTCCCCAGCTCAAAGATAGATACTATTTACATTTTAGTGAATGTCTTTTTTTTTATAGATATATTAATTATAAATATACATATTGTTTTGATACCTGCTTTTCCTCACTGTGTTATTGGTCACTTTTTGATTTAAATGAATAAAAATTTACAGCAACATTTATAATGGCTATTTTCTACTATGTGACCACACCATAAGTCATTTAACCAGTTCCCTAATGATAAACATTTAAATTGCTCCTATGTATCTTTATGGTAAGTGATGTGGTTAATAACTTTATCAAATCATGTGAGATCATAATGATCGCCTCCATTAATTTGCATTTCATCTGATATTAAATCAATGGCTTCCACTGAGTCACCACACGTGACTCTGTATAAACTCAAAAGCCTTAAAGATTTTTCATTCCTAATCTAAGAAAGAGAAATCCGCCAGAATTTAGGGAATGATGCAATCTCAACCGCTTCTAGGAGGAAATTTGTTAACTATTTGAGATCAGCATCTTTTCAAATAAATTTTAAAAATGAAAACCTTACACTTTTGCTGAAAGCACATTAAAGATTTTATCAGTAAGCACATATTTGAAGAGAATAAGGATACATAATTTCTAAAGAAACAGTCTGAACTCATACACTGAAATGGCTTATTCAACAAACCATTCTTCATATTACAGACAGGGCAGGGTTTCTGTAAGTTTTAATTTTACAGCCCGTCTGGCATCTACACAGTGTCTAGCACATATTAAATGGTGGATAATCATTTGCTGAAAGAACAACTGACTTTCACTATTGTAGACAAGACCACTAAATGAGAGCAATTTTCACTGATCATGTATCTAACAAACTACTCCATCTATTATATGTCAGGCTCTATACAGAGATAAAACAGATAAATGCTACCCATATCTTCGGAGTACTAGGGTAGATTGATAGATATGTAAATAATAATAAAATAATGCTACACAGTGGAAAAGGCCGTATGAGGAAAACAAAAGAATTAAAAACAAATGCATGCATCAGATTACTTCATGAGGAGGGAGCGATACTTCTGGTTATAAGGACCAGGGAAAGTTCTATGGAAAAAGCAGCATTTGAGCCAGACCTTGAGTGAAAATAGAATATTAAAAATGTTATTAAGATATAAAGACATGTAAAGTTGAAATCAAATGCCCAATATATGCAGTAATTTCAAGCTTTAGAAAAAATTTGAGAGTTCTGGATATTTATTTATCTGTGGGATGAGTAAAGCTTTTAAAACACTGACACTTTACTATGTCTGCAAATATATATATAATAAATATATACCCTAATCTTTATTTTTTGATAATCTAATACCAGGAACTTCATTATAAAAATATTTTTTACTGAAGTACAAATAATTTAAGCACCAATCTCTGCAAGGGTGAGGCATAACTCTACGGAAACGGGACTGTGGATTTTATGACCTCAACTGTTACTGCCATTTATCTTGCGTTCCCCTTCCTTTGAATTAAAGTTCCCTAGCTGAGAAATAACATAACAATGCAGTAAGTAACTTACCTTGACCAGAAGCCAAAGGATTTAAAGGTCTTTTAATTGTCTGTGGCCTAGAAGTAAAAAGAATTAAAAATATAAACACAAATGTGTTACCAATCATGTTATATTTAAGTGATATTATCTCAGAAAGTTGCTTAATATCCAAAATCAAATTGTTTTATTGAGATTATAAAATACTTAGTTTCCTCTAAATGCTTTAAGGGAGGGTGACTATTTGTTGTAGTAATAATAGTTCCTTATCTTTTCCCACTGTAGCGGCCAGCAGGCCATTTCCTAATCACTTCTTCAAATGAAAGAAGAGAAAATAGCAGCCAAGCTCTTCTCTTAGAGTCACTACTATGTTTTTATATATACAATATATATATATACATCTGTGTATATGTGTGTGTACGTATAGCACAAAGTGTACCCCTAATTAAAAGACAAATAAGCAAAAAATATTCAATATAAGCATTAAAATTAAAAAATGGGAAAAAAATAGTGTAGATTATTTTCCACTTAGGTAACCTTTAGACACATCAATTTGCCCTGTAGCTAAGTTTGTTACAATTTAAATAAAAGTTGTTTGTTCAGTAGGAAAAAATAGAAATTTTCTGGAGAGTTACTATGTCACTAAAGTGCTTTTAAATCCCAAAATAAATATGCATTAGTATTAAGAGTAAACTATAGGGATTGTTTTAACATCTATTTTTAAAATTTGCACAACTGGAGACATTTTGAGAACAGAATATGTAGCCTATATTTTAAAATACACAATATAATTAACTTAGCCCTTATACATTGTTTATATTGTTAGAAATTATGGGAATCAGGATACAAATTAGTAAGAAAATGACTGCAAAACTAATACAACATGGTGAAACCCTGTCTCCACTAAAAATACAAAAATAAGCCTGGTGTGGTGGTGCATGCCTTTAGTCCCAGCTACTCAGGAGGCTGAGCATGACGTGCTCGCTCATACATTGTTCCCAAAAACCAGTAAGTACAAAGTTTAGAGCCTCGAGGCTTACATGTGAGTAACCTGAAGCATTTCTCAGACACCTGGTGATCAGCAACTGCCTCCAGCCTAATGGTTACCAGGACAAAATGGGCTGTTTCACTTACTAGATCTTTGACACAACACAAATCATACAACCTCTCTAAGTCTCAGTTTCTGTCTATAAAACAGTGATGACTGCAACACAGGGTTACTGCAAGGACTAAAGGAGAAAACGTATATAATGTGCTTACCACAATGCATAGAATACAGTGAGTGCTCAAAAATGAAACCTATTATAATTGTTCTGTGAAATCAATTTAACTGTAAAATAACTAAAGTCACAGAAAGGGGTGTGGAGAGCACCAAAAAGAGAATTAAGAGTTGTATATTCCTTTCTTGACACCGCCACCATGTGATCTTGGGAAATGAAGTAAACCTCTCCAGCTCTAGGTTACCTCATCTATAAAATGAGATCCTATAATCTACTCAAGGAACATTTGTGAAGGGCCTACAATACTCCCATGAAAGTCTAATATGCCTCTAAGTCTTAAAAAAAAAAAAAAAGGAAAAATTTGTGGAAACTCATTTCCCCAGAAGGAAACTGGATTAATTAATAGTTATGTTTCTTTGTACAAATACATCTTTTAACAAAGTGAATTTTATTTTTAATTTTAAATCATTATGATTGTTTATAAAGAGAAATCACCACATCTTACATGACTTTTTCTAAATGAAAATGACACATACTTAAAACAGTTTTCTTCATAGATGACATTCCATATTTTCCAAGCATCTGGTCCCTTGTAACCAGTGTAGCGCTCAGGATTAAGAAGCAAATCTACATATTCAGCATCAGGGGACTGAATGTCTGTAAAATAAAATGTCTTATTAAATCATTCTTATCCTCAGTTACCTTAAAAAGCTAGTACACAAGACTGTATTCCATTGATTCTAACACACCACAAATTTAACAATGTGTCAGCAATTTTAAAACAACTTTTCAGGAGAAAGAAAGGAAGGAGGCTGGGTGTGGTGCTCACGCCTGTAATCCCAGCACTTTGGGAGGCCAAGGTGGGCGGATCACTTGAGGTCATGAGTTCAAGGCCTGCCTGACCAACATGGTGAAACCCTGTCTCTACTAAAAATACAAAAAGTAGCCGGGCGTGGTGGTGCACGCTTGTAGTCCCAGCTACTCCGGAGGCTGCAACAGGAGAATCGCTTGAACCCGGGCGGCAGAAGTTGGAGTGAGCCGAGACTGAACCACTGCACTACAGCTTGGGTGACAGAGCGAGACTCCATCTCAAAAAAAAAAAAAGAAATGACGGAAAAGAGAGAGAAACACACACTGCCACATTAATTGTACATACTGGCTACAAAAACATTATGATTTAGGAACTGTAAAAACAGGAATATGTGAATTTTAGAATCAAAGAAACATGGTAATTCAATTCTCATAAGCGATCCAGACAAAGAATATAACATACATTTCCCTCCACATTAACCACAGCAGTTCATCAATAACTACAGTAAATGAAGGAGTGTTAGTATCATACATTGCTTGTTACCAAATACTTTCTTCTTAGACGACCACCAGCAGGATCTGCTACCAATCTGGCCAAAAGCAAAAGTTACAATGCAGCATGATTCTGTGTCAACATTTATAAAAGGGAAAACTGGAAGCAACCTAAACATCCAACATCACAGAACAGTTAGAGCACGGGCTCTGGAGCCAGAACACCCAGGCTAGAATCCAGACCCTGTTACTTATTTATCATTTATAATGTGTTATCACCTCAAAACAAAAAAGATGGTCCCAGGGTGGGCGCGATGGTTCATGCCTGTAATCCCAGCATTTGGGAGGCCTGGGGGCAGACCGCTTGAGCCCAGGAGTGATTCTAAAATTCACAGGCAACCTGGTGAAACACCAGGCATCAATAAAAAAATTAGCCAGGCACCATGGCACGTGCCTGTGGTCCCAGCTACTCGGGAGGCTGAGGTGGGAGAGTCACTTGAGCCCAGGAGGTCCAGGCTGCAGTGAGCCGTAATTGCACCACGGCACGCCAGCCTGGACAACAGAGTGAGACCGTGTCTCAAAAAAAGATGGGCCATAGTCCTCCAGTGGCTTTGGGAAATTATTTGGTACTATAATAATACTTTATTCATATATAAAGCTTAACAGTATGAGCCAACGAAGAATGAAACAAAAAATGAAAAAGTGGACAAAAATGGTCTCAATGCAACCAAAGTGAATGACAAAAATATGAGCACAAAAGTGCTTAGAGGAGAGTCCATCAAGCTCTCAACTATACCTATTTTTATTATTAAAAAACAAATACAAAAACAAAAAAAA
>NW_012106475.1:4038046-4040986 GCF_000951045.1 Mandrillus leucophaeus | reverse complement strand
TCTGTAAAATCTAAGAAAAGACATTTAAGAGCCCATTTGGCCCTTATAGGAAGATGACAATATCCAGCCCTAGAAGCAGAAAATGTGTGTTGTGCAAAAACCTATATGATGTGCTGTTTTCTATCACTGAATAGAACCTGTTTTTGACAAAAGCTCAAATTTCCAATTAGGATTTTTAAAATACCTTCTATATTTCACATACCATTTACATCCATTATTTAGTCCTGCTAAAGCTGTCTTTCTTTAAAATATTCAGCTTTTTTAAACAGAAGAAACTAATACAAATGGGTAAGTGATTCACCAAACTCCACCATGTAAGAAATGAATCATTGATTCTCACTTGGTGCTGCACATTGTGGTCACAAAAGGATACTTTGTTAACGAAGGTTAAAATATTACCATCCTTTTTCTAACATTGGAGGACTAAAAAAAATTATAGCTGCATACTATAAATTTAGTTTTATCTCACAACAACATTTAAGGTTAAAAAAAAAAAATCCTTGTAGAAAAGATGGCAAAATAAGGGAGTTGGGAGAACATCTTATCCCCTTCCTTTACTAGACCAAATCTTGATATAGGTCTATGCCCCTTATACAACATGCCTAGGACCATGCGTGTCTCAGCTGGAATGGAGAACTTTCCAGATTTTACAAAGGTAATACAGTACATGCAACATCTATTGCATATTACTCCAGCTGGACCTGAGGCAGCAATCTATTCAAATACATAAATATTTCTACAGTGAAACATATGAATACTCACACTAAATGAGCCTGTGCTAAACGCAGGGGGAGAAATGTTCAATTTTCAGAGTTTTCAGATTTTAGAATTGGAAATAAGGAATTATAACTAAGTAATACCAAAACATGGCTACGGTTTCCATTAAGGAAAGCAATTTTCCCCAAAAAGAAGCCACAAAATTAAAAATACTTTCTCTTTTATGGAGATTGTAGGCTTCATCTTTTGCTTATAATTAAAAGAATTTATATCACTGTTTTCACTAATTTGTTGTGGTTGTTTTGGGAAAGCGTCTCACTGTCTTAGGCTTGGAGTGATGCAATCAGGGCTCACTCCAGCCTCAACCTCCCTGGCTCAAGCAATACTCCCACCCCCCTCGAGTAGCTGGGACTACTGGCACATGCCACCAGGCCTGGCTAATTTTTGTATTATTTGTAGAGACAGAGTTTTACCATGGTGCCCAGGCTAGGCTCAGCAATCTTCCCTCCTCGGCCTCACAAAATGCTCGGATTATAGGCATGAGCCACCAAGCCAGGCCTGTTTTCACTAATTTTGGAAAGATCATTAGTCCACTAGAAAAGAGCCACAGAAGAATACCAAAACTCAATTTGATTTGATTTTTTTTTTAGCAAATTAAGAGGCTAACAATTCAACTTAGAAAAAGGAAATAGCACAAAAAGGAAGAATTGGAAAATCTATACATCTTAATCAGAGGTTTTTATTCTTTGTTGGTTTGTTTCTTGAGACGGAGTCTTGCTCTGTTGCCAGGCTGGAGTGCAATGGCGCAATCTCAGCTCACTGCAACCTCTGCTTCCTGGGTTCCAGTGATTCTCCTGCCTCACCCTCCTGAGTAGGTGGGATTACATGCATGAACCACCATGCCATGATCAGAGTTTTAACTCCTAGATTTTAACAGCACCAGAACTCTGGTTTAACTTTAGACATTACAAACTCGACCAATGGTTCAATATTCTCTTCTCCAAAAGCAACATGGACCATCATTAAGGAAAATACGTAACAAACCAACAGCAATATAACTGAAGGAGGTTTTTGTAATCCCTACATTTTAGCTATTTATGCAAAATGTATATACAAAATTTTATAAACTACTAGCTACACTGAATGGCAACACTTAAGAGGTAAATTTTTTCTAGAAACTGAGCTTTTTTAAACTGTGGTAAAATAGATATAATAAAATTTACATTAACCACATTTAAGTATACAATTCAGTGGGGTTCATTATCACCACTATCTGTCGCCAAAACTTTTCCAGCACTTCAAACAGAAACTCTGTAACCATTTAGCAATAACACCTACCCATCCCAAACTCTGACAATCTTTAATTTACTTTCTTTCTCTATGAATTTGCCTATTGTTGACATTTCATATAAGTGAAATCATTTAATACTTGCCCTCTGGTACCTGACCTATTTCACTCAGCATGTTGTCAAGGTCCTTCTATGTTGTACTATATATCAGAGCTTCATTCCTTTTTCTGGTTGAATGGTATTCCACTGTGTGTTTTATATACCACATTTTGTTTACCCACTCAAACAGTGCTGGACAATGGGGTTGTTAAGACCTTTTCACTACAATCAACATTATTGCTTTGCTATCTGTTTGAGTCCCTGTCTTTTAATTTTTTTGAGTATATACCTAGGAAAGGAACTGTTATGTCATATGGTAATTCTATGTTTAGGTTTTTGAAGAACCACCAAACTGTTAGAAACTGAGCTTTTTTCTTTAATAACATTTTTTCTGAGATGGGGTCTTACTATGTTGCCCAGTCTGGATTCAAACACCTGGGCTCCAGTGATTCTCCTGCCTCAGCCTCCAGAAAAGCTGGGACTACAAGCACACAC
The DNA here is from genome assembly GCF_000951045.1 of Mandrillus leucophaeus. NCBI lineage: Eukaryota > Metazoa > Chordata > Mammalia > Primates > Cercopithecidae > Mandrillus > Mandrillus leucophaeus. Next base: position 4,038,386 of record NW_012106475.1, on the reverse strand, counting down.
CACCATGCCCAGATTAAAATAATTTTTTTAAAAAATTTCTTAGGTATAATTTTAAACATAATGCATACTATCAAAAATATTATACCATCAGCTTCACAGAAGTTATCTGAAGAATCATCATGCTTGGTCCACTGAAGAACAGCCTTCTGTGTTTCCTCACTTCAAACAAAGAAAAAAAATAACATTACTATTTTATAAGTTAATATGTAACATAAAGAAACATGAAATACTACTGAAAAATAAAATCAAACCTCAGAGATTCATCCACTGCTCCAAGTCGTTCAGCTTGTTCACATTCTTCAATGAGATTATTGGCTTCTTCAGAATACTAAAGTGAAAA
>NW_012106475.1:4037008-4037541 GCF_000951045.1 Mandrillus leucophaeus | reverse complement strand
CTTTGCCTCTTGTTTTTTGGGGGGAACACAATTTACTATTATGTTCACAAAATAAAGAATACAGTTCTGATAACTCATTACTAAACTGCCCACGAATAAAATCTTCAAGGTTTTAAGAAAGTCATGCGGTAAATGGTCAACAGGCACTGTCTTACTTTTCTAATGACGTAAGTGTGGGCATCAGTTTTCTCTTCCATAAAATAAGCAGTTGGACCAAATCACGTGTGTCTAAAGTCCATCCCATGCCATGATGCTAAGAATGCCTGGGAACCTACCAAGTCATAGAAAAAATATTCTGTAATCTCAGCACTTTGGGAAACCGAAGTGGGGATCACGAGGTCAGGAGTTTGAGACCAGCCTGACCAACATGATGAAACTCTGTCTCTACTAAAAATACAAAAAAAATTAGCCGAGCATGGTAGCACGCGCCTGTAATCCCAGCTACTCAGGAGGCTGAGGCAGGAGAATCGCTTGAACCTGGGAGGCGGAGGTTGCCATGAGCCCAGACCATGCCACTGCACTCTAGCCTGGGT
>NW_012106475.1:4030839-4031363 GCF_000951045.1 Mandrillus leucophaeus | reverse complement strand
TTTTTGTGTGTATATACACACAAAAATGTGTACACATGCAAAAATACATGCATATATATACACAAAAATGTGTATTTTATATATATAATACACATATACAAATGTCCATTTATTTTATCATGCTTTTTGTGTGTCCATATATGCACACAATAAGTATGGTAAAACAAATGTGGCCAGGCATGGTGGCTCACACTTGTAATCCCAATACTTTCGGAGGCTGAAGTGGCAGGATTGCTTGAGTCCAAGAGTTCAAGAACGACCTAGGCAACACAGCAAGACTTTATCTCAAATAAATATATATATATGTGTGTGTGTGTGTGTATAGATACATATACACATATAAACATAAAACAAAAAATAAATGTGGTAAAATATAAAAATGTAGTGAATCTGCAGAGTGTACAAAATGTCTTTATATTAATGTTCCAACTTTTCTGTGAGTTGGCAATTATATCAAAATAAAAAGTTAAAAATACTGGCTGGGCGCGATGACTCACACCTGTAATCTCAGCACTTTGGGAGGC
>NW_012106475.1:4026240-4027989 GCF_000951045.1 Mandrillus leucophaeus | reverse complement strand
CTAGGACTACAGGTGCACACCACCATGCATGGCTAATTTTCGTAATTTTTTCTAGATACAGGGTTTCACCATGTTGCCCAGGCTGGTCTTGAACTCCTGGTCTCAAGCAGTCTGTCTGCCTCGGCCTCCAAAAGTGCTGGGATTACAGGCATGAGCCACCACATCCAGCCACTTTGTCATAATTGCAATTTGTTAAACCTTAACAGCTAAACTTTGTTTCTTCTTTATGCATTCCATTCATTGATACTAATTTTTCACTGATTTAGAACAAATTGCAATAAAAACTTGGAGAGGTTCATTTATTAAAAACTGATCAATACTACTGAGAAGCTCTTAGGTTGTTTTACAAAGTAGTTCCTCGAAGCCTCAAAACATTTATAAAATCTGATTGATAACAGACAGCAAAATAAGTACTATCATACTGAAACCATACCAAAGTAAATTTTTTCAGCATCAGCTTAATCTCAAAAATTTCACAATCATAACTTAGTATGTATACAAATCACATACTAACTTTGACAATTACTCCTTTTTTTTTCTTTTTTTTTTCTGAGACAGGATCTGGTTCTGTCACCCAGGCTTAAGTGCAGTGGCACAATCTCAGCTCACTGCAACCTCTACCTCCAGGACTCAAGCAACCCTCCCACCGCAGCCTCCTGAGCAGCTAGGACCACAGCTGTGTGCCACACACTCAGCTTATCACCGCTCCTATCTTAACTGGCAAAATATCACAGCTTGTGTGGACACAATTATGAATTCTGTGTATATTTTTATTATAAATGCATTTCTGTTTCATAGATGTCTTGATTTATTAAGGACACTGGTTTTTACCCAGAAAATTGCTTTTATCAAAATTTATATGTGTACTACCACAAAATATTTTATCTTCAATTTTGAGCTTTAACTGAATTTATACTAGCATTCACAATAGTAATAATGTTTTCCTTCAACAGAATGAACTTCCAAAAGTTTTACTTTCAGTCCATTGATTAAATGAAATAAATCGAACAATTTTTTTTTCTCTGTCTCCCAAGCTGGTGTGCAGTGACGTAATCATAGGTCACTGTAACCTGGACATTTAGGTTCAGCTTCCTCCTGGTCTCAGCCTCCTGAGTAGCTAGGATTGTGGGCAGGCATCACCACACTTGGTTAATTTTTTTTTAGTTTTTATTTGTAGAGATGGGTCTCGTTATGTTACCCAGACTGGTCTTGAACTCCAGGCCTCATGCAATCCTCACATGGTGGCCTCCAAAAAGCACTGGTAAGCCACCATGTGCCCAGCCTCAAGCAATTTGTTAAATGAAATGAAACAGTTGATAATGACACCATTCAACTATGTGCAAAGTTCTTCTGCCACTGGAACCAAGTCAAAAGCTATGACTTCATTCTTTGACTCTGTGTGTGTATAAGAAAACATGGAATTAAAAATGGGCAAAATTAGTTTAGAATCTACGATGGAAAATGTTCAAAACAGTGGTTACCTCTGAAGAAGGAGTGTGGTTTGAATGGAATAGGTATGAGGAAACTTTGTAGAATAATGCTAACATTCTATATCTTAATAGAAGCCTAGGTTACACAGGTATATGCATTTGTCAACATTCAGCAAATGCACACTTAAGATTTGCATATTTCATTGTATGGTAATACTTTTATCAGGCCGGGTGCGGTGGCTCACGCCTGTAATCCCAGCACTTTGGGAGGCCGAGGCGGGCGGATCACGAGGTCAGGAGATCAAGACCATCCTGGCTA
>NW_012106475.1:4020897-4024815 GCF_000951045.1 Mandrillus leucophaeus | reverse complement strand
CACTCCAGCCTGGGTAACAGCGCAAGACTCTGTCTAAAATAAATAAATAAATAAAATAAAACGTTAACAAAAACAAACAAAAAGAATGAGAGCTATTCAGTATAAATACTTCTCAAAGGGTTTCACCGACGGAAGCAGATAAATGGGATAGTATGTACAAGGCAGGTTTTTTAAGTTTTTCGTTAAGATACTAGACACATCAATAGGTATACGTACATACCTTGTAGCTCGCAGATTTAATTCCATCAGGAACCTCATCCTGAAAAAGACAAAATATGTTTTTAGATGGCATTTATTCTATCTTTTTAAAACATATCTTAAATTTCTATGATTTATGAGAAAAATCCATAAAACAAATTATCGAAGTTGGATTTTTTAACAGAATAGTTAGGTAGTATTTATATGATTTCTTAAAAGTAAATAAAAATTCAAGAACAAATTATTCTATGGATTGCTGAGCATACACTATGTATATTACAGCAAGGAAATGTAAAAATAGTCATTTAGCCATTATTCCTTTTGATGTTCAAATTGTCCCATATTTGGCCACTAGGAGATCCACTGAGTGCTAACTTGATATTCATACGTGTGTTCTTTTGATATTACTCCAGTGGTCCTTAGTAGAATTTTGTTTTGTTTTGTTTTCTGTGATGGCCAGATAGTCTGGGTTCTTGGAACCCAGGGGTTTGGGTCACAGAGACAGATCCCTCATGAACAGCATGGTGCCATCTATGAGGTAATGAATTAATCTATTAGCTCTATTATCTAGAAGTAGTAAGTTCTATTATCTAGAACTAATCTATTAGTTCACTTGATACCTGGCACCTCCCTGCTCTCTCTTGCTCTCTCTTGCCACGTGATATGACAGCTCCCTTTTTGCCTTCTGCCATGATTGTAAGCTTTAGGCCTCACCAGAAGCCAAGCAGATGCTGGCACCATGCTTCTTCCCACTGCAGAACTGGGAGCCAAATCTTTGGAAGATATTATCCATCTAAAAATATTCTTAGTTTGTAAATACAGATAATGTTAGCTTAGCAGAGAAGTGCCACGATTAGATCAGAGTTAGAATGCTAACTGGCAGTATTGTGGGGAGTGTGGAATAGAAGATGAGATGGGGAAGAGTCTGGTAAAGTAACATAAATGTGTTAGTCCATTTTGCATTGCTATGAGGGAACACCTGAGACTGGGTAACTTATAAAGAAAAGAGTGTAACTTATAAATAAAAAAAATAGTGAAACCTTGTCTCTACCAAAAGTACAAAAAATTAGTTGGGCATGGTGATGTGTGCCTGTAGTCCACCTGTAGTCCCAGGTATTTGGGAGGCTGAGGTGAAAGGATTGCTTAGGCCCAGGAGGCAGAGGGTACCGTGAGCCGAGATCACACCACTGCACTCCAGCCTGGGCAACAGAGCGAGACCCTGTCTCAAAAACAAGCAAAAAACACAAACAAACAAACAAAAAAGTATTGGCATGAAAGGCATTTTGCCTTTCAGTTCTTCCCAGCTCTGCAGAAGCTTAAAATAACCAGATCCTGACTCAATTTTTCAGTGCAAATTGGTAACTTTCACCTGATTCTTTTATAGCACTTCTATACATTCAAATCAAATAATAAATATATATTTAACATTTCTCAAATGCTAAAATTGGTTGTTTTCTCTAGGATTTACAATGAAATATATCTCATTCATCAATCTGTCAACTGATGGAATCAATAAGCTATTATTTTACGCTACAGTATCTTCAGCATTTCTGCTCCCTCCAATCTTCTTTTCCAAATGGCATCTCCTAGTTCTACACCTCATCAATAATAATCTGAAATAATTGCTATCTCAAGATGAGATTTGACTTTGCAATAACTGTAAAATATTTATATTTTCTAATATTAATAAAAAGTTCATTTAATGAAGAAGTATAATTAAATGTCTTTATTAAGCATCTACCATATTTCAGCATTTTTACTAATTCATATAACTAGGATACTGGTAAATTTCCCCAACTAATTTTTTCTATTACTAAATTATAAACGTAAAACTTAGAATACAAAATGTTTACATTGTTAATATCACTTTAATGATATGCTCATGCTTTAATAGTAAAGTATTTCATAAATTAATCCTTTAATTTTCAGTAAGTTGTGTCTATATGAGGATTAATGTAACAAAAAACATGCTTCTCATTCTCATGGTAAAATGCCCATAAATAGTATTTGACATTGGCCTTAATTCCACATGCTAGATAAGTCTGGATAACAATATTTACATATGTAAAATTAAACCACCCAAAACCACAATACCACTTCACACCCATTAGGATAACTATTATCCAAAAGAACAGAAAGTAAAAGTATTGTCAGTAATGTGAAGAAACTGAAACTCTTGTGCATTGCTGGTAGGAATGTAAAACGGTACAGCCACTGCTGAAGACAGCATGGCAGATCCTCAGAAAAAACAAATGGAACTAACACATGATCCAGCAATTCCACTTCTAAGTATATATCCCAAAAAACTAAAGTAGGGACTGAAATAAATATTTGTGCATAGCAGCATTATTCACAATAGCAAAAAGGTAGAAATAACCCAAAAGTCCATCAACAGGTGAATGTATAAACAAAACATAGTATAGGCATACAGTGGAATATTATTCAGCCTTAAAAAGGAATCGAAGCTGGGCATGGTGGCTCATACCTGTAATCCCAGCATTTTGGGAGGCCGAGGCGGGCAGATCACCTGAGGTCACCAGTTCAAGACCAGCCTGACCAATGTGGACCAACATGGAGAAACCCAGTCTCTACTAAAAATACAAAATTAGCTGGGCATGGTGGCGCATGCCTATAATCCCAGCTACTCGGGAGGCTAAGGCAGGAGAATCACTTGAACCTGGGAGGCGGAGGTTGCGGTGAGCTGAGATCGCACCACTGCACTCCAGCCTGGGCAACAAGAGCAAAAAAAAAAAAAGGAATCAAATTCTGATACATGCTACAAACATGTATCAGGCTAGAAACACTGTGCTAAGTGAAATAAACCATGCAAAAAAGGACAAATATTGTATGATTCCCCTAATGCGAAGTACTAGAATAGTCAAATTTGGAAAGAAAACCCAAATGGTGGTTGCCAGGGACTGGGAGGAGGGAGAAATTAAGACTTATTATTAGGAACAGTTTACAGTTTCAGTTTGGGAAGATGAAAAGTTCTAGACATAGATGGTGGCAATGGTTGCATAACAATGTGAACATACGTAATGCCACGGAACTGTACACATAAAAACTGTTAAAATGGTCAACTTTCGAGACCAACATGGCCAACATGGTGAAACTCTGTCTCTACTAAAAATACAAAAAATTAGCTGGAGGTGGTGGTGCACACCTGTAATCCCAGCTACTTGGGAGGCTAGGGCAGGAGAATTGCTTGAACCCAGGAGGCGGAGGTTGCAGTGACCTGAGATCGTGCCATTGCACTCCAGCCTGGGCGACAGGGTGAGACACCATCTCAAAAAAGAAAAGGTCGACTTTATTTTAAAAGTAAAATAAAAAGATGTACTTTTAAAGGGAATAAATTGTCATTCAAAAATATTTTTAAAATTCTATTTTCACAGTAGGATACTTCAAATGTTAAAGCTCTGAAAATTCCTAAGTAAAACCAGGTGTTTTGTCCACTCACACCCCAGGAAATCCAAGGCAAAAATACACCCGAAAAAAGGGGGGACAGAATTTTGTTTATACTTCCATTAATTTCATTTTATTATGCTACATACATAACTTGGTTCAGTAAAAGATGTAAGAGGAAAAACAAACATCAAGCCAAAAGAACTACTATCAATCTCCCTAATAAGTCAAAGGACTATATTAACCACAAAATGTTAATTCTATTATTATGAAGGCAGTGTAATTCAAAATAGGTTTTATAAGTTTGGGTTTTTAATG
>NW_012106475.1:4006166-4019822 GCF_000951045.1 Mandrillus leucophaeus | reverse complement strand
AAAAAAAAAAAAAAGACACTGACCGCCATTAAATAGACCCTGAGCAGAGGGCAACTAGGAGCCAAAGTAGCTCGACTCACATTCTTTTCAAACAAGAAAGGGTTAACAGATAGAGAATAGACAATTGTAAACTCTGACTACAACTAAATACTCCATTGGTCAGGTTTTCTAAACTCTTCTAGTAGATATCTCAAGATAAAACAGCACAAGTCATTTGTTAAAATAATATAGGTCAGGATAAAGTCATGATTCTACAAAAAATATTTAATTATTTTAATTAATTGAAACCAATCTGATGTTTTAGAAAATTATTATCTCACCATTTTGATAACAATATATAATAATTTCTGTCCTAACTTCAATTTAATCAACTAGGTTCTAACTCTATTGTGTACAATTCAGTTACTAAAATTATCCAATGGATGGTTTCAGAATCACATGGTTCACTCTTATGAACTGAATTTTCTTAACAAAGCCTGTATCAATTTTAATTAACAACTACAATGTTGAAGCTCAGTAATTCTTAAGAAAATGTAATTATCCATTTAAAGCATTCATATATAAAAAAATTAAAATTAAAAATACCTTGTAATATCTAAAGTAGTCACTTTCGAGAAGTTTTTGTAGTCTTGGGAAAAGCCTGTAGTTATTAAATCTATCAATAGTTTCAACGTCACAGGTACAATCATCCAAGTAACCACTAACCTGTTACAAAGAAAATGAAATATTAAATTGAAATGTCCTAAATGCAACAGGGTTCTTTTTCCTCACATGGTTATTAGGAAACAGCCCCCTATACAACCAATCCTTATCCTCCCTCCTCCCACATAGTTTCTTGAGATGGGGTATGACAATAATCTAGTAATACTGCTGCTCTTGCTATATACTGAGGAATGGATTGGATACTTCTGTAAGGTGTGCAGAGCTCATCACACACACACACACACACACACACACACACACAGAGTTGGTCCCCTGGCAACCATTTATTTTGTAACTCTGCCCTCCAGGCCATAGTTGACCTGACCAAGGGTAGGCATCTAACTCAAACCAGGTCATGGTCCCCCTCCAGGATCCTAGAATTGAGAATAACAGGGAAAGATGTCTCCCTGTGGCAAGACCAGTAAACAAATACTCCATCATGTGAACTGAGGAGCACATGAGCCAGATGGCAGAGAGCAGAAAAGTTTTAAAAGATACACAAAGCTTGATTGTGCTTGGAATTCTTGGGGGGAAAAAAAGATACACAAAGAAGCAGAAGTAGGAGATAGAGAGAAAGTACATGCTACTTGGATATCTGAGGGATTTCCAGCTCCCACTTCCACTTCTTTTCTGAGGCACAGCTGCATTCCCATCCTTAGCTTTCAGTAAAGATCTAACAACCCTCAAATAATAGGCTGTAACAATTTCTTAAAGGTTTGGAATGGTGCTTAGAAACTACTTATCATTAGTAACAATGAAACAGCAAACTGACCTCAAAGTCAGTCTGCTCTTCAAATTTTTAAAGCTAATGTCTCAACGATATGTACTAAATCAAGCTATTAAATGTGCATATCCTAGGATACAATGGTAATGATAATAAATATTATCAGTTATGAAACTAGAATTCTTTTTTTCTTTTTTTCACCAGTGTTACTTGCCAAATTAAACTAAAATTCTTAGGTGTTTATTTGAGCTAGAAAAACATCTAACAGAATTAAAGATTGCTTTAAGAAACAAATACGATTCCAAAAACAAAAACAAACCTAGAAAAAAAATGTTACATATAGCATGCTCCAGAAAAGAGATATTTATCATACTCTGGTCTAGATATTTGCATTTTAATCTACTTTGGATTATATTTTAGGAGGATCTATTGCCTAGAAATAAATAATTTAAAAATCTACTGACAAGGAAGCAAATCAATAATACTCTATTGAAATACTGAATTAAGATTCAGTATTTTAGAATACTGTAAAATCCTAAACTTTAATTTGAGAATATCACAAAAGAGTAATGGAAATTTTTCACCTAAAAGAAATAAGAATACTTTGGATGACAACAGCAATATTCAAGAGGAACTTTTTACTGCTTTTCCTATTCTTACTTGTTTTGGACTAATTCAGTTTCTAGAAATCTGATCTACATATTTTGTCATGTAATAACTATTTTCATTTCATATGCAAATTTGTCCTTGTTTCCTACTAAAAATTCTCTGAATACACAAGAATCTCAGAGTCCTAATTTTGGATACCAACAACACAAAGTACTTTTAACCTAAATGATTTGATTTTTCAAACTTTCTTTTGAACTTTAAGAGCAGAACTTCTAGGGACAAAAAAATAGCTGTTTCTCCTCTTTGATACGAATTATTATACAAAGAATGACAGACACAGAGACTGCAAAGGCCAAAGGGACATATGCAAAGTAGAGACATTAAGTTACAAAAAGAAATACATGAAAAACTTGAGAGCAAGTTTCAAGACATCCATTCTTCCCCCAGAGGAATTCATTTTTAAGGTAAAAAAAATCTTCAAGACTCAACTCAGTATCACCTTTTTCAGCAAGCTGTCCTTCCAGTACTCCTTACCACCCGCCGGGTTACATGCCTCTTCCAGCTGCTCCCAGGTCACTCCATACACTATTATCTAAGTATTACTGTACCTCAGCAGTGAATTTATCTATTTGGCTCCTGCCCACTAGAGTATAAAATGCTTGAGTGAAAAATCATATACTTCCAGAAAGCACACAGTAGATGCTCAATAATTATTTGTGGCCTGTAATCCCAGCAGTCTGGGAGGCTGAGGCGGGAGGATCACTTGAGGTCAGGAGTTGGAGACCAGCCTGACCAACATGGTGAAGCGCCATCTCTACCAGAAATATAAAAATTAGCCAGGCATGGTGGCCCATGCCTGTAGTCCCAGTTACTTGGGCGCCTGAGGCAGGAGAATCACTTGAACCCAAAACGCAGAGGTTGCAGTGAGCCAAGATTGCACCACTGCACTCCACTGCACTCCACTGCACTCCACTGCACTCCAGCCTTGGCAACAAAGTGAGATCCTGTCACAAATAAATTATTATTATTAATTATTATTATTATTATTTGTGGAAGAGGTGGGTGAATACATGAATGTTGTCCATTGGCACTCATCACTGGGGACCAGCACCATACCGTCTCATTAAACATATCTAGAACCATGTCACCTATGGTATGCTCAGTGCCCCAGAGTACACAAGCACAGGGGCAGAAACACACATAGCAAGTAAAGCAAGCAGCAAAGGTAAACACCTTTTGTGTCCATCATTCTTCCTATCTCTATCCTCATTACAAAGGAAGCTCTAAGAAGCCCCAAACCAGAAAGAAATGCAAAAATCCTCCAGAGTAGAGGTGGCATATAGCCAAGAGACCTCAAAGGGAAAGGAGGCAGGATAAATGGTAGATTTTAAAATGTTCTTGGCCGGGCGCAGTGGCTCACGCCCGTAATCCCTGCTTTGGGAGGCCGAGGTAGGCGGATCACGAGGTCAAGAGATCGAGACCATCCTGGCCAACACGGTGAAACCCCGTCTCTACTAAAAAAAATACAAAAAATTAGCCAGGCGTGGTGGTGGGCGCCTGTAGTTCCAGCTACTCGGGAGGCTGAGGCAGGAGAATGGCGTGAACCCGGGAGGCAAAGCTTGCAGTGAGCCGAGATGGCGCCACTGCACTCCAGCCTGGGCGACAGAGCTAGACTCGGTCTCAAAAAAAGAAAAAATGTTCTGCCCCTTCTGAAATACGGAGTACGAGGTATTCTTAACTACAACCACAGGTGGCAGGGCAGCTAAGGGAGTATAATAAGGGTGGCAGGAGTTTCAATGGATGAAGACAGTTCAGTAAAGAAAAGACAGGAAGATTCTCGGAAATCCATGCCATCTGACAGCTCAGATAAGCCTGCCAACCTGATCCCTGGGAGAGAGTCTGGCAAAGATGGTGGCAGGATCAGTTCTAGAAACCAGAGAACAAAGCATAGTTACTAGAATAGAATCTCAGTCAGGCAGTGGCTCATGCCTGTAATCAGCACTTTGGGAGGCTGAGGTTGGTAGGTCTCTTGAGCCCGGGAATTCCAGACCAGCCTGGGCAACACGGTAAAACCCTGTCTCGGCCAGGCGCAGTGGCTCACGCTTGTAATCCCAGCACTTTGGGAGGCCGAGGAGGGCGGATCACAAGGTCAGGAGATTGAGACCATCATAGCTAACACAGTGAAACCCCGTCTCTACTAAAAATACAAAAAATTAGCCGGGCGTGGCGGCGGGCACCTGTGGTCCCAGCTACTGGGGAGGCTGAGGCAGGAGAACGGCGTGAACCCGGGAGGCGGAGCTTGCAGTGAGCCGAGATCACGCCACCAGCGGGGCGACAGAGCGAGACTCCGTCTCAAAAAACAAAACAAAACAAAACAAAACAGAAAAACCCTGTCTCAACCAAAACTACAAAAAAAAAACAGAAACAAAAAAAAACTTAGCCAGGCATGGTGGCATACGCCTGCAGTCCCAGCTGCTTAGGAGGCTGAGGTGGGAGGATGGCTTGAGCCTGGGAAGTCGAAGCTGTGATGAACTGAGATTGCGCCACTACACTCCAACCTGGGCAATGGGAGTAAGACCCTGTCTCAAAAAAAAAAAAAAGATAAAGAGTAGAGCTTTAGGAAAGGGCTAAGGTAAAATACAGTTAATAGACACAGAACAGGATCCTGGAAACAAAGCAAAATCCTATTACCTCAACTAAGACCAAAGACAGGTGCCAACTTGGAACAGGGAGGACTGGATGTTGTTTCAGGAAGTGCTAAGGCTGCCTAAATAACTACTAAATGGAACAAAGGTAAGGTGGAAAATAACTACTACACTATATCCCAAGGTGAAACAGAACTCTGACCTACCATAGAAATCTAAATTTTTTTTAAAAGCTAATGTGTTTTAAAGGTTAGTATCCTAACGTTTGAGGTCCACTGCTCTAAGCTTCAAGTAATGACAGTTTTTGGTAGAGGGCCAATCTAATAAGCAGAGATAAGAAGGCCCCAGTTGAGGGACGATAAATAGGAGGACCAAGGTAGGCCTGACACCTTAACATGGACCACTTCAAAATTCTAGCCTTTGGTCAGGCATGGTGGCTCACACCTGTAATTCCAGCACTTTGCGAGGCGAAGGCCAGAGGGTTGCTTGAGTCCAGGAGTTTGAGACCAGCCTGGGCAACACAGTGAGGCCTTATCTCTACAAAAAAATAAAATAACTAGCCAGGCATTGTGGTGCACGTCTGTAGTCTCAGCCACTTAGGAGGCTAAGGTGGGAGAATCGCTTGAGCCAGGGAGGTCGAGGCTGCAGTGAGCCATAATCATGCCAATGTACTCCAGCCTGAATGACAGAGCAAGACCTTGCCTTAAAAAAAAAAAGTCCTAGTCTTTTTAAGAGTTAGAGAGCCTTGGAAGGCTTTCTATTACAACCGCCCAAGCAAAACAGAAAATGCTTCTATTAATATCCCTCAAGGAACAGGCAGTGTGTAATAATAGTGTGTACATTCTAACATCAGACCTCCTTAGGTTTGAATCCCATCTCTTCCAGTCATTAGTTTTTCACTTATTTAACCTCTCTAGGCCTTGGTTTCTCGTATTAATAGAAAATAGTGGCCGGGCGCAGTGGCTCATGCCTGTAATCCCAGCACTTTAGGAGGCTGAGGCAGGCGGATTACCTGAGGTTGGGAGTTCCAGGCCAGCCTGACTAACATGGAGAAACCCCATCTCTACTAAAAATACAAAAATTAACGGGGTGTGGTGGCGTGTGCCTGTAATCCCAGCTACTCGGGAGGCTGAGGCAGGAGAATCACTTGAACCCAGGAGGCAGAGGTTGTGGTAAGCCGAGATTGCGCCATTACACTCCAGCCTAGGCAACAAGAGTGAAACTCCGTCTCAAAAAAAAAGAAAGAAAAGAAAAGAAAAGAAAACAGTAATAGTTTTCATCTCAAAGATGTGATACCAACGTAAATAGTACAAAGTAAACTGTTATTACCCTACTTCTGCTTAAATGCTTCCAATGAAAGGGAAGCATGTATTACTTCCCAAAGTAGCACATGGCATTTTCATCATGAATAAGAAAAATACAGCCAAATTTGCAGCTAAAATTTCCCAAAAATTTGACATCTGTAGCCCCAATGGAACAAAGAACTAGATAACCAACAGTTAGCTATGGAAGGAGCCTCAATTACTTTGTCTGTTGACTCTGTCTGATTTGACCAAATGCAAAAGGCAGGATAAAGGAAAATTACCACATACTGCTTGTTCACTATTCTCGCGTTACAGGTATCCTTTAATTTGCAATGAAAGACAAAACAACACTTTCTAAAGTTTTCTTGTTTATCAATATATTCTAGTCTTATCATACATTATTTTATTTTTTCACTCAAAGCGCTGTAAGAATCTATTCCTCATATACTTTTTTTTTGAGACGGAGTTTTGTTCTTGTCACCCAGGCTGCAGTGCAATTGTGCGATCTCAGCTCACTGCAACCTCTGCCTCCCAGGTTCAACAGACTCTCCTGCCTCAGGCGCCCACCACCACGCCCGGCTAATTTTGTATTTTAGCAGACGCAGGGTTTCACCATGTTGGTCAGGCTGGTCTCAAACTCCTGACCTCAGGTAATCCACCCGCATAGGCCTCCCAAAGTGCTGGAATTACAGGCGTGAGCCACGGCGCCCAGCCCTCATATACATTTTTTGTGAAATATCTTTTAAACGTGCTCAAAGTGTGAATTAGGAAAGAGAAAAAAATAAAAGGTATCCAAATAAAGAATAAGTAAAATTGTCTCTTTTTGCAGATGACATGATCTTATGTATAGAAAATCCTAAAGACTCCACCAGAAAACCATTAGAACTAATAAATTCAGTAAAATTGCAAGAAACAAAATCAACATACGAAAATCATTTGTGTTTCTATACACTAACAATGAACTATCCAAAAAAAATTAAGAAAACAATTCTATTTACAATAGAATGAAAAAGAATAAAATACTTAGGAATAAATTTAACAAGGAGAGGAACGATCAGTATGCTGAAAACTATAAAGCAGTGATAAAAAAAACTGAAAATTACACAAATAAATGGAAAGATAACCCATGTTCATAAATTGAGAGAATACATACTGTTAAAATATCCATACCACCCAAAGTGTTCTACAGATTCAATGCAATTTCTATCAAAACTCCAATGGCATTTTTCACAAAAATAGAAAAAAAAATTGTAAAATTTGGATGGAACTGCAAAAGATCTCAAGTAGCTACAGCAATTTTGCAAGAAGAACAAACCTGGAAGCAGCGTACTTCATAATTTCAAATTATATTACAAAGCTACAGTCATCACAACAGTATTGTATCAGCATAGAAACACATACATAGACCAATGGAAAACAATAGAAAGCCCAGAAATAAACCCACACATATGTGGCCAACTAATCTTTGACCAAGACCATACAATGGGAAAGGACTGTCTCATCAATAAATGGTGGTGGGAAAACTGGATATCCATGTGCAAAAAAATGAAATTGGATCTTTATCTTATAATATACACAAAAATCAACTCAAAGCTGATTAAAGACTTCAATGTTAGACCTGAAACACCAAGACCCCTAGAAAAAAACACAGGAGGAAAGCTCCATGACATTAGTCTTGGCAATGATTTTTTATGTGACACCAAAAAGACCAGCAACAAAAGCAAAAACAAGTAAGTGGGACTACATGCAACTAAAATGTTTCTATGCAACAAAGAAACAAGCAACAAAATGAAAAGGCAACCTACAGAATGGGAGAAAATATTTGCAGACCATCTGTCTGACAAGATGTTAATATCCAAAATATAAAAGGAACTCACACAACTCAACAACAAAAAAACAAATAACCCAATTAAAAAATGGGCAAGGGCCAGGCACGGTGGCTCATGCCTATAATCCCAGCACTTTGGGAGGCCGAGGAGGGCAGATCACCTGGGGTCAGGAGTTCAAAACCAGCCTGGCCAACAGGGCAAGGTGGCGGGTGCCTGTACTCCCAGCTACTTGGAAGGCTGAGGCAGGAAAATCACTTGAATCCAGGAGGCAGAGGTTGCAGTGAGCCAAGATCATTCCACTGCACCCCAGCCTGGGTGACAAAGTGAGACTCTGCCTCAAAAAAAAAAAAAAAGGATAAGGACCTTATATATCAAACATTATGTGCTACACCTTAAATATATGCAATTTTTTTTTCCTGACACGCAGTTTTGCTCTTGTCATCCAGGCTGGAGAGTTAACGGCACGATCTCACCTCACCGCAACCTCTGCCTCCCAGATTCAAGCAATTCTCCTGCCTCAGCCTCCTGAGAAGGTGGGATTACAGGCATGTGCCACCACTCCTGGCTAATTTTGTATTTTTAGTAGAGACGGGGTTTCTTCATGTTGGTCAGGCTGGTCTTGAACCCCCAACCTCAGGTGATCTGTCTGCCTCAGCCTCCTAAAGTGCTGGAATTACAGGCGTGAGCCACCACACCCAGCCAACATATGCAATTTTTATGTGTCAATTATACCTCAATAAACATGGAGAGAAATACATAAATAAATTGATGTGCTCAAAGTGTGCTTTATTTGGCAAAGAACTTCAGGTGTATTTATTGTGTTTTATGACCATAAAAAAATAACATGAAAAGTACTCATCTGTTGACACAAGTACACTGGGACAAGTCTGTCACTGGAAACAGGGAAATACCAAAGATTCCACACCAGGTAGTAGGCACCATTCTAAGGACCTAGAACGCTACAGGTCATTTTGGTTTTAAAGACTTAGTCTTGCTGAAACTTTAAATTGTCGTCAAATGACTGGCAACCATCAGGAAAATACTTCTTTCACACAGTTTATTCAGAAAAGCCTGGAATGCAGCACACAATGAGAGTCAGTGGACACCTCTCCAGTGTAACCTGTTTCAAAGATCCCTCTGACTAAGTTTTAATCCTGGGCTTATTTCCACCCACCACTCAACATATTAGCAAGTGTCTCTCCCATGGCTCAGCCACTGGGGCTAACAACTAAAACCATTGTTTCAATTGACCTAACAAGACAATTGACAGGTTAAATCTGCTAAATGCACGCCAAGCTAAAAAATATCCATTTTTGGAGTATTTATTTTGAACTCTGAGCTACTCTCCCCTTTCATTAGCCTGACAGAGATTTATCGTGCTCCAATAAGCTATCTTGAGTGCTACTAGCACTAGCCATATTAAGATTGATAAAACATCGTGAGCAGGCCAGGTGCGGTGGCTCACGCCTGTAATCCCAGCACTTTGGGAGGCTGAGGCAGGTGGATCATGAGGTCAGGAGATCGAGACCATCCTGGCTGACACGGTGAAATCCCGTCTCTACCAAAAGTACAAAAAAATTAGCCAGGCGTGGTGGCTGGTGCCTGTAGTCCCAGCTACTTGGGAGGCTGAGGCAGGAGAATGGCGTGAACCCGGGAGGCGGAGCTTGCAGTGAGCCGAGATTACACCACTGCACTCCAGCCTGGGCGACAGAGCGAGATTCCGTCTCAAAAAAAAAAAAACAAAACAAAACATCGTGAGCAAATCAGAGTTTACAAACATCGTGAGCCACTGTGCCTGGCCTAGGTTGTATACACAATTCTTACATGAGGTTACACATACAGATTCACAAGTCTAAGGCAATGAATCACTCATTTTGAGCAACTAACACTTAAGCACTATTATCAAAGGAACTTACAACATACAGTGAAAATAATTTTAGCAGGATTTGATGTCAACTAACAGGTGTATGTAACAACTGACCAGATTCAAAGACTTCGTTGGAGCTATCAACCAATCTGAAAGATCAGTTCCAGAAAACATGCAAATGGCTTGCTACGCAGAATAATTTTTAAAATATACTCCTGCTGGCATAGTGCTTGCATCTTATAATTTCCCTAGGACTTGTTGAGCATCAATTATTTACCAGGCTCACTTCTTAGAAGTGTCACACCTTTTTTTTGAATTCATTTTTTGATCTCCCAAAAATTGTTCACAGTAGGTTTCAACATATGCTTGATGAATTTCATCTGATTACTTGTAGAGCTCTACACATTTTAATTCAATGACTTTCTAAGGCCACAGCTCTGGCTCAAATCAGAGGTGACATTCTGTGAACTGAACGCTACAATAAGCCAGGCACCATGCAACAGTGTGATGATGGATGGGGATGTGGTAACCCAAGGCAGATGTGGTAAGAGGGACAGGCAACAGGAAGAAAAGATAAAACTATTACCAAAACAATCAACGGGACTGTGCAGCTCACTGGATATTGTAAACAGAACCAGAGAAGATTTTAACTTGTATTTCCAAATATTAGGTGAAAATTTAGTTTTTAATTTAGTTTCTAGCAATATTTCCTAACTTGTTTTTTTAAGTGCTTAGGATCTGTGCCTCCCACGAATCCCCAATGAACATTATTCACTAAACTATAGCTCTTCAGGGCAGGGATAATGCCATAATTATTTCTGTGTCCCAAACACTCTGGTCAATGTGCAGAGTGGTTACGTTTGTTGAATGAATGATTAGTACCATTTATCTCCCCTTTTCTTTCTTCATTGTTTTTTCTTTTCCCTCTCATGCTGTTTCTCTGTGTATGTCTGTCTATATGCTTACCTCTACTTTTCTCTGCATGTCTATTCATCAGTGCCACCTTTCCTTCCTTCTCCCCTCATCCTCATCCCTTCCATTACCAGCCCTATTGTTTCATTTATAGAATTGGAATCGATAGTCTCTGTTCTTAGTTAAGTAGATCATTTTTTTTAAATTTTTTTCACTTAGGCTCCCTCAAATCATGAGATATGTAGACCATTCTAAATTTCTAAATTTCTGTTAAAACTTTTTTTAAACTATATGATCCTTGGTTTACATTATTATTATTACTATTATTATTATTATTTTGAGGCAGGCTCTCACTCTGTCACACAGGCTAGAGCACAGTGGTGTAATCATGGCTCACCGCAGCCTCAAACACCATAGTCAGTGGGCTGGGAAAGGCAGACCCACCCTTAATCCAGGTAGGCACAATCTAATCAGCTGCCAGCACAGCTAGAATATAAGCAGGCAGAAAAATGTGAAAGAGAGACTGGCCTAGCCTCCCAGCCTACATCTTTCTCCTATGCTGGATGCTTCCTGCCCTCAAATACCAAACTCCAAGTTCTTCAGTTTTTGAACTCAGACTGGCTCTCCTTGCTCCCCGGCCTGTAGACAGCCTATTGTGGGACCTTGTGATTGTGTGAATTAATACTTAATAAACTCCCCTTTATCCCTTTTTATATATATATATATATGTGTATGTGTGTGTGTATATGTGTATATATATGTGTGAATATATATATGTGTGTATATATATGTGTGTGTGTGTGTATATATATATATTTCACTGGTTCTATCTCTCTAGAGAACCCAGACTAATACAGACCAGGTCTCCAGGCTGGTCTCGAACTCCTGGGCTCAAGCCATCCTCCTACCTCAGCATCCCAAGTATCTGAGACCACAGGCACACACCATCACACCCAGCTTTTTTCTTTTTTAAATTTTTTTGCAGAGACATGGGTTTTACTATGTTGCCCATGCTGGTCTTGAACTCCTGGACTCAAGAGATCCTCCCACCTCGGCCTCCCAAAGTGCTGGAATTACAGGCTGGAGTGACCACACCCAGCCCAATTTACTATTTTTCAGGGTTGAGTCTGAAAAGAAACACATTTAGCCACCCTCGTTCTAAAAGAAAAAGGGGCTTAACAGAAGTTTATGTTAGGGAAGTATTTGAAAGAGGAAAAGTTTAATCACTAGTTAGAAGAAAAAGAAAATAAATGTAAAGAATTTAAAGTTCTCCAATTTTAAGCAGAACTCCAAAAAGGTTACTAAGGGAAAACAAAAGTAAAAGTTGAAGAGTTCAACATGTACTTTTATTCCACTATCCAAATCTCCAGAATGTAGTTGAAAATGTTACATTGAACATCTTCTTTCCCTAACGAATATTTTAAAGTCACTTATTTCTATCTTTTTTTTAAATGTTTAATCTCGGTGTTGCATTGTATTTCTAAACAGAAGAAAAATGACCTTTTTTCCTTTTAAGTACTTGATTGTGTGTCGTTGGCAATCATTGAAGGTAAAGGACTTTTCAATGTCTTAGTTGTAAAGTAGCAATTTTCTTTCAACTTCCCGTAGTTTCCTAGGTAACACTAACCAACTCCCAAATCACTCAGCAAAACAACAAAATCCAAGAATGTAAAGCAGTGGAAGAGAAACCTTTCATAATATTTAAACGCATCTTTCCTTCTACATGGTATCATGCCCCTAAACACATGTTATTTCCGGTAATAAATTACTAGCAAAATCCGCTTAGAAATAATATGGATGCCTACCCCTTAGTTTTGTATAAAACGTAATTTTTATCAACAGAGTCAACCAAAAGGTGGCTTTGACAAGAGTAATCACATTGAAATACCAGATATGGAGGATAATGGAAACCTGTAAGTTTTTCTGAATTTTTTGCTCAAGGAACCACATCTCTTACAGAAGGAAATGATCATAATCCGCTTGTAATCAAACTTGTGCACTGAAGAATAAGGACCATCCTCCCAATTCATACCAGCTTAATGGGTGTCACGATAAGAGAGTCTCATTACATTCGAGAAAAAGAGCACACAGGACCAGAAAACAGAGGGCAACTGCGGTCCCAAAGACATTAGTTAGTCGGGCTTAGACACAGAAAAACCACACGCAGCCATTCTTCCGCCTAACATCGAGATCTGAGAGGAGCCCACAAACGTCTTAGCCAGAAAGGCTGGCGAAATGCACGCAGCACTGGCACTGGGTACACAAGTTCCCGGTCAAGGGGGAAGTGAGAAAGATCTAGGCTCTGTGAAAATAGCAAATACTGGCAGTGCGTTGTACACTGTGCACACTCTCCCTGGGCAGAGAAGACCAACAAAGATGCATAAACCCACTCAACCGCGTGCACCTAACCCCTCTCCTGGGCCGAAGCACCGGAGGGCGCGCCGACGTCCAGGCTGCCGTGGAGGCCCGGTCCACGCCAAGCCAGATTCAGCCCCGGCCACCGGGCAGCAGCACAGGAGTCTCATTCCCGGCGGGACGAGATGCAAGGACGCACCCCCAGCCGCTCACCTGCCAGGGCGTGCGGGACAGAGCGCGCCGCGGAGGGCGCCGGGACCCACAGCACCAACCGGCACATCGCTCACCTGGCAGAAGCACCTCTGTGCCGCTGTCTCCGGGGGCTGCTGCTCTCCGTGGCCCGAGCTGAGCAGCCACACGGCTCCCAGGAGGCCAATCAGGAATCCCCAACCGCGGTCCATTGCCGCTCCGGCAGCTCGTCGCTCCACGCCTGGGAGTCCAGTCCGCACGCTCGGTCGCGGCCCGTGCGCCCTCAGATGAAGCCGGGCGGGCCGGCCCCGGCGGCGCCCCACCTCGGGGCCGCCTCCCAGGCCCGCCTCGGCCCTCCCGCCTCTCAGCGGTTGCCACCTAGCGACCCAGCCTGCGGACGTGCCGCGGCGCCCGCGCCGGCAGCCAACTATATGATCCTTGGTTTACATTATTATTATTACTATTATTATTATTATTTTGAGGCAGGCTCTCACTCTGTCACACAGGCTAGAGCACAGTG
>NW_012106475.1:4004360-4005226 GCF_000951045.1 Mandrillus leucophaeus | reverse complement strand
AGGCGGAGTCTGCTCTGTCGCCCAGGCTGGAGTGGAGTGGCGTGATCTCGGCTCACTGTAATCTCTGCCTCCCGGGTTCAAGCGATTCTCCTGCCTGAGCTTCCCGAGTAGCTGGGATTACAGGTATAAGCCACCACACACTCCGTTAATTTTTGTGTTTTTAGGAGAGAAGGGGTTTTGCCATATTGGCCAGACTGGTCTCTTAACTCCTGAGCTCAGGTGACCCACCCATCTCAGCCTCCCAAAGTGCTGGGATTACAGGCCTGAGCCACCGCACCTGGCCTTACTTAAAAAAAAAAAAAAAATTTTTTTTTTTATCTGAGACAGAGTCTCACTTCCTCCCCCAGGCTGAAGTGCAGTGGTGCAGTCTCGGCTCACTGCAACCTCCACTTCCGGGTTCAAGTGATTCTTATGCCTCAGCCACCCGAGTAGCTGGGATTACAGGCCTGCACCACCACACCCAGCTAACTTTTGTATTTTTAGTAGACATGTGGTTTCACCATGTTAGCCGGGCTGGTCTCGAACTCCTGACCTCAAGTGATCTGCCTGCCTCAGCCTCCCAAAGTGCTAGGATTACAAGTGTGAGCCACTTCACCAAGCCTAAGAAGATAGTTTCAAGGTGAAACTGGCAGCTTTCCGACATCTTGCATGCACATTAGAAGTTGAAATAGTTCAAATGACTCAAACTCATGTATTTTACTGCAAACCCTAGAACTCTGCCTATCACTGCCAAGTAGACATGTAGTAAAAAGTCAACAACCCATGTGAGATCCTGATGGACCTGAGAAGCTCTAATTCTAGTATCTACAACATGTCTCACATACATATTAATACAATCTCCCTCCTAACCTGAAAGCTTTTTTTTT
>NW_012106475.1:3998095-3998680 GCF_000951045.1 Mandrillus leucophaeus | reverse complement strand
CAGGCCCTGCGCGGTTGTTGGGGGGTCCTTCCCGTTCCCAGAGCGAGAGCGAAAGCCGGAGCGGCCCGTGTTTTCCTGCGGCGCCCCGCCCCATCCCGCTCACTCCGGGCCAATCCTTCCGTATCTCAATGCGAGGCAATCAAATCGTACGAATTACGTGTCCACCGTGTTCCCGGCGGAGTCTTAAAGCTGAAAGGGATATTAGAGAGCATCTAGACCAGGGCGGCATATGTCATTTATATTTTTAGTAGCCACAGCAAAAGAGTAAAAATAACAGGTACATTTTATTTTTAAAATATTTTTATTTAACCCCGAATGTGCAAATTATTTCAAAATATAATCAATATTCAATTTATTCATATTTGACTTTTTTGTCTTTGAAATCCAGTGTGTATTTGATGCGAACTAGACCCATTTCATAGTCAAATGTGACTGGCTAGTGCCCACTGTATTGGACAGCGAGGGTGAAAGCCACCCTCTCTTATCATAGGAGGAAACAGGCCCTTCAGAGAAGTGAGGTAACGTGAGCAAGGATTGGAGCTGGGTAGTGATAGAGCCAGGTCTTGTGATCCCGAGTCCTGATCT
>NW_012106475.1:3952939-3996794 GCF_000951045.1 Mandrillus leucophaeus | reverse complement strand
TTTTTGAGACAGTCTTGCTCTGTCACCAGGCTGGAGTGCAGTGGCGCGATCTTGGCTCACTGCAACCTCCAGCTCCCTGGTTCAAGTGATTCTCCTGCCTCAGCCTCCTGAGTAGCTGGGACTACAGGCACACGCCACCACCCCCAGCTAATTTGTTTGTATTTTTAGTAGAGACAGGGTTTCACCATGTTAGCCAGGATGGTCTCAACCTCCTGACCTCGTGATTCACCTGCCTTGGCCTCCCAAAGTGCTGAGATTACAGGCGTGAGCCACCGCGCCTGGCCAAAAGTTTTTTCATATTCCTATATAAAGGCCCCAGTTATCCTTTTTAGGGCCAGACCCAGGAATTAAAATTGGCATGTCAGGCCGGGTATGGTGGCTCATGCCTGACCCAGCACTTTGGGAAGCTGAGGCAGGCAGATCGCTTGAAGTCAGGAGTTCAAGACCAGCCTGACCAACATGGTAAAACCTCGTCTATACTAAAAATACAAAAAATCAGCTGGACATGATGGTGTGTCCCTGTAGTCTCAGCTACTCGGGAGGCTGAGGTGAGAAAATTGCTTGAACCCAGGAGGCGGAGGTTGCAATGAGCCAAGATCCTACCATTGCACTCCAGCCTGGGTGACAGAGTGAGACTCTGTCTTTAAAAAATAAATCAATAAATAAAAGTAAAATTGATATGTCAAAGAAATATCTGCACTCCCATGTTCATTTCAGCATTAGTATGTAATCTTCAATGATATTTTCTACTTCATCTTTCTTCACTGAATTGTAACATCTTTAAACTTCTTGAGCAGGGATTGTGTTTCAAATGTTCCTGAGACTCCCAGAGATCCTTAACAAGGATCTTGTCTTTGTATATGTTCGTGGAATAAATGAAAACCTTTCATTGGCCACAGTACTAATAAATGAAGATTAGGCCATCAAAAATGAGAAACACAATAAGAAAAGGGGAAACGAATAAAGCCTATGATTTTAGAAGGAAGCAATTTGAATATGAATCAGCTTAAATTTTACCCTAATACAATGACCTGTAACCTAGGGGAGCTTAAAAATGGCAGTGTTCCCATGATAGAAATTATTTCCCATAAAACTCAAACTCTTTCCCAGAATAAATTTCTAGCAAACTTAGAAAAAGTATCCACATTTTTTTACTTTATTGTCTAGATAATTATAATGTTTTCTTTCAGATTTGCAAGAGATTTTAGAATAAGTAAATACAGTTTTATGTGTGTGATGTGAGTATCACTGAAGTGTCCCTGAGAATCTTTCAGGCCAGAAGGAAACTCCCTTTGTATGAATTTGCTTCTTCAAATACACCTGCTCAGGCAATCATCTCACCTGTGTTAGGGCCCATGCAATCACTGATTAGTCATTCAATAACTATTTAAAGAGCACTCACAGAGTACATAGATCAACCTTTGACTTCTGAAAGCCCAGCTTCCCATTCATTACAACTCTGCTAAATAACATTAAATTTTTTAGAGATGAACAAGGTCACAAACTTGTTTTTCTGATACTAGTGATTATAACAATAACATGACTTAGATTTAATGCACACAGCATTTCCTGATGGAATTCTGATTACTGTGTAAATACCAGCTACTATTTTTTTTTTTTAATGACCAAAGCAGGAAATGGCTTGAGCCCAATGTCTCAAAATGGTATGTGGGGATTTCTGTGGGAAGCTTCTCAGTACCTAAACAATTTCTGTCATTGGATAGACTGGAAGAAAATAATTTAAAGGAAATAATTTGGGAAAAGAAGAAAGGCTAAGTAAAAACCTAATGGGTTTGATGCTGATATTTTTATTAGAATCATTCCTGTCAATATTTACTGAATTAAGGTTGCACATATGGTACATTACTAAATATTTGTCTCAAGGTGCTTAGAATCATCTGAAGTGGGAAGACATGCCACATAATATCTTCACCTTCTTTACCTCACATTCCTGAAAGCAAGCTGTATATAGTCACTGACTTCACTTCTCATTAACTCCTCAACTTCCTACTCACATTTTAACCCATGGTGCACTCTGGTTTCCAGCTCTACTCCCCTGAAACTCCTCTTTACATGGCCTTCCTATTGCCAAACCCAATGACCAATTTTCATGAAATCTCTGCTGCATTCCGAAAATGCCGATTCCTCTCTCCTTCAATTCGATTTCCTGCACTCCAGCCTGGACAACAAGAGCAAGAATCAGTCTCAAAAAAAAAATTTTTTTTTATAAATCAAATAGTATACTGCTTGACATACATAGCCCCACCATGATACAAATATTGGATAGCAATTTAACCAAAACTTACATATATTGCATGCATGGAGGATGCAAGTAGGAAAAGTGGGAGTCTGGAGTGAGGGTGCTAAATCTTTATCTTCCTAATTTGGTCAGAAGATAAATCCTAAAATTTATATATCAAGAAATAGCAGCATAAGGATATTATTTAGAAATACAAAGGTAAGTATAGTAGAAACACATTTAAAAATTAAGGGAGCGGAACTCGGGATTAAAGAAAAGTGAGACAATAGACACCTCTTTTTCAATTTAATCTTTAGTACTTTTTTAAAAAGCTCTCTTTATGTTATTGCTTTATTAAAAGCACATCCCAGAAGCCTAGAAACTCTAACTTCTTTATTTTATTTTATTATTTTATTTTATTATTATTATTTGAGATGCAGTCTCGCTCCGTCTCCCAGGCTGGAGTGCAGTGGCAAGATCTTGGCTCCAGAGACTGCAACCTCTGTCTCCCAAGTTCAAGCAATTCTCCTGCCTCAGTCTCCCGAGTACCTGGGACTACAGGCATGTGCCACCACTTCTGGCTAATTTTTTTGTATTTTTGGTAGAGATGGGGTTTCACCATGTTGGTCAGGCTGGTCTTGAACTCCTGACCTCAAATGATCCACCTGCCTCAGCCTCCTAAAGTGCTGGGATTACAAGTATGAGCCACCATGCCCGGCCGGAACTCTAACGTCTATTCCTACCTCAACATCTCACTGCTTAAACATAGACACATTAATTTAAGTGCACTTTCTTTGTTTTTTGTTTTGTTTTGTTTTGTTTTGTTTTGAGGTGGAGTTTCACTCTGTCGCCCAGGCTGGAGTGCAGTGGCGCGAACGCAGCTCACTGCAACTTCCGCCTCCCAGGTTCACGCCATTCTCCTGCCTCAGCTTCCCGAGTAGCTGGGACTACAGGCGCCAGCCATCATGCCCGGCTAATTTTTTTGTATTTTTTAATAGAGACAGGGTTTCACCGTGTTAGCCATGATGGTCTCAATCTCCTGACCTTGTGATCCACCTGCCTCGAACTCCAAAAGTTCTGGGATTACAGGCATGAGCCACTGCGCCTCACCTAATTTGAGTGCATTTTCATAGGTATTTGGGAGTAGACAATTGGGATGAAACATTTCTAAACACTTGAGTGTTGTGGCCAGTGTGGGAGCAAAAGTAGTTGCTACTTGCCTATTTGATACCGTTTCCCAATTTTTCTCTTAAAAATAAATCTGTTCCTCTTGCATTTGTTATCTATCACTGTGTAACAAATTACCCCAAAACTAAATGGCTTCAAACAACAAACATTTATCATCTCATGGTTTTTAAGGACCAGCAATTCAGTAGCAGCTGAACTGAGTTGTGTGACTCAGTCTCTCATGGTGTTGCGATCAGTACTAGGGCTGCAGTAATCTAAAGGCTTGCCTAGAGCTGGAGGATCTCTGCCAAGAACTGCTTGCTCATGGCTGTTGGCAGGAGGCCTTAAGTTCCTGGATGGCCGTTCCTTGCCATGTAGGTCTCTCCATAGATCTGTTGATGTGTCCTCATGCCATGACAGCTGGCTTCTTCCACAGGGAGTTATCCAAGGGAGACTCAAAAGGAAGGCTAACACTTTTTGTGATCTAGTCTCCATTGTTGCACACTGTCACTTCCATTTTATTTATCAAGAGTGTCACTAGGTCCAAGGAAGAGGAATTATGCACCACTTCTTGAAGTGGAAAGTGTCAAATAATTTGTGTACGTATTTTAAAATGACCACACTCATCTGTGCCAAGTTATAGGAAAACAGATTGAGAAACTATCCTTACATGATTTTTGAAGGTCTACATCAATTTCATCACCATTTGTTATGACATCACTTTTAATGACTCCAAAATAAACTAAGATATGCCCGACCTTCTTATATCTCTTCCACCCTATATGTTCTAATTTTCATTTTTTGGTCACATTTGTATTTTTCTGTTTTCACTTTATGATATTTTAAGTTCCTTGAGTACTGGTCACTTTTCTTAGTCTTTTTATAACTCTGCTTACCTATCTTGGTGCCTGATATATTCATTCATTCAATATACATGTATCTCTTTTACTTCAGACACTGTGCTAGATACTGGGGATCCAATCAGGAGAAATAAATAGTCATAGTCCTTGTTTTCCAAGGGGTTACAGTCCACTGCAGGGAAAAGACTCTAAACATTTAGTCATGTTTAAGAATATATAATTACAAGTTGAGCTATGTTTTCAGATGGAGAGGAATACAGTCTTATAGGCATGTATAAAAAAGTAACGGCCAGGTGCAGTGACCTGTAATCCCAGTACTTTGGGACGCTTAGGCAGGTGGATCACCTGAGCTCAGGAATTTAAGACCAGCCTGACCAACATGGTGAAACCTCATCTCTACCAAAAATACAAAAATTAGTCGGGTGTGGTGGCGCATACCTGTAGTCCCAGCTACTCGGGAGGCTGAAGCAGGAGAATCCCTTGATCCCGGGAGGCAGAGGCTGCAGCGAGCTGAGATCACGCCACTGCACTCCAGCCTGGGCAACAGAGTGAGACTCCTGCTCAAAATAAAAAACAAACAAAAAAACCAAAAAAGTAACAGGGCTAGTGTAGGCATGGGGAAAATAGAAGATTCATCTGAAGTTGAAATGCTGCCAGATGGGTGACAGAAAAAGAACAAGGGTTAAAGGAATTTAAAATATTGATGTAATTAATGTTAAAATAACCTATCAGTATGTGCTCATAAATATTTGTTAAATTGAGCCAAACTGAACTATCTTTCTTTCTCTGCCTTGTCCTCTCTTCTTTACTTCTTGATGTCAGACGTTACAAATTTGGTATGGATGGACTAGTTTGACCAGAGTAGTTGCAACTGAGTGGGAGAAGGGACTATCCCTGCCCAATACAGCTTCTTTGTTCATTGTATGCTGCAAGAACCCAGTCATACTTAGAAAAATTGGCAGAATACGGTGGCTCACGCCTGTAATCCCAGCACTTTGGGAGGCTGAGGTGGGTGGATCACGAGGTCAGGAGATTGAGACCAGTCTGACCAACATGGTGAAATCCCATCTCTACTAAAAACACAAAAATTAGCCAGGCATGGTGGTGCATGCCTGTAATCCCAGCTACTCAGGAGGCTGAGGCAGGAGAATCACTTGAACCCGGGAGGTGGAGGTTGCAGTGAGCCGAGATCACGCCACTGTACTCCAGCCTGGCGACAGAGCAAGACTCATCTCAAAAAAAAAAAAAAAAAAAAAAGAAAAGAAAAATAGAATGGAATATTCACACAATACCTATGAGAATTGTTCCTAAAAAATTTGAAGGCATCCTTTACGTGACTTTGGGTCATTAATTTACACAAATTTGTACTTTATTTGTATATTTAGGATATACATATTTAAACTCAAACATTCATGGCCATTGGATATACCAAACAGAATCCATTTGGAGAATTTTACTCATTTTTTTTGGACAATAATTAATTGTCCCCAGGAACAATGATGGCAAGAGGTATAGCAACGAGGAACTGTACTGCAAAAATGGGAGTCATTAATACCCTTAAAATAAATATCTATTCAAAAGAACACTATTGAGTACTTACTATGCAGCAGATGTTGTGTTTAGGCATATTATCCTATTTAATACCATGACCCTAGTAGAAAAGTGCAACTATTATGATCATTTTACAGAGATATTGAGGCAGTCTGTAATTTTCCCCAAATCACAAAATCTGAAAGTTGACCAGGCATGGTGGCTCACGCCTGTAATCCCAGCACTTTGGAAGGCCGAGGCGGGTGGATCACTTGAGGTCAGGAGTTCGAGACCAGCCTGGCCAATATGGTGAAACCCCATCCCTACTGAAAATACAAAAATGAGCCCAGAGTGCTGGTGGGCGCCTGTAATCCCAGCTTCTCAGGAGGGTGAGGCACGACAATTGCTTGAACTGGGGAGGCAGAGGTTGCAGTGAGCCGAGATTGTGCCACTGCACTCCAGCTTGGGTGACAGAGCAAGGCATAGTTTAAAAAAAAAAAAAAAAAAAAAAACTGGCCGGGCACAGTGGCTCACACCTGTAATCCTAGCACTTCGGGAGGATGAGGAGGGTGGATCACCTGAAGTCAGGATTTCGAGACCAGCCTAGCCAACATGACGAAAACCCCTCTCTACTAAAAATACAAAAATTAGCTGGGCGTGGTGGCGCAGGCCTGTAATCCCAGCTACTCCAGAGGCTGAGGAAGGAGAATTGCTTGAACCTGGGAGGTGGAGGCTGCAGTGCGCCGAGATCGCGCCACCGCACTCCAGCCTGTGCGGCTGGAGCGAGACTTCATCTCAAAAATAAATAAATCTGAAAGTTCTCTCAGACTTCAAAGTTCCTGCCTCAGCCTACTTCAGCATCTTTATCTTGTACCCTACATCTCTACAACCCACCCCCTACTGGTCTCATTGGCCTCCTTTCTGTTCCTGGAAGTGAGCCAAGCTTTCTGCCCACCCCGCCCCACCCCACTCCAGGACTTGCGCTGTTTAGGTTTTCTTCAGTTGTTGCGAGGCTGGCTCCTTCTCATCTGAGACATCTGTTCTAGATTAATTCTTCCCACCATACTTCTTACCGTGTTTTAATTCCTTCATGGTATTTGTTAAACTCTTTTTTTTTTTTTAATTTCCCACCAAATGATAAGTAGATCTACCTTTAAGACCTCATTCACTGACTGAATGGATGGATAAAACTGCCTGCTTCTCCAGCACGTGGAGGTCTTTGGTATACTGTGTTATACCAAAGGCCATCTGTGTTGTGTCGACAGGCCATCATCGGAACTCTTTTGAGGTATTACACATTCCCTACGTAACTTCCATCTCAGTTTATTACAGAGCCTTTTATACTTCCGGGACAGCAGTGACTTAATACTGAGGCCTCTAAGGGGAAGACCGAGATAACTGAGTCCTGCTTTACCGTTTCGGCCTGCCGGAAACGGTGTGGGGACTACAGTCCTCTTTCAGTGTATGTCGGCGCTCTAGGTGAACCGAGACATAGAGGTGGAAGTGGAGTAGAAAGGCGGGGCCAACCGGAAGGGGCGGGTTCATGGGCGAACCCACCCCTCCAGGCCGGGTTTCGTCCCTCGCCCCGCCCCTTCCCCCGCCCGGACGGCCATGGCCATTCCCGGCATCCCCTATGAGAGACGGCTTCTCATCATGGCGGACCCTAGAGATAAGGCGCTGCAGGACTACCGCAAGAAGCTGCTTGAGCACAAGGAGATCGACGGCCGTCTTAAGGAGTGTGAGTGCACCTTTCTTTCCATGTAATCAAGTGCCTCGATTCGCTTCTGCCTCTGACAAAGTAGAAGCCTTTGGCCGAGCCCAGCAACCGAGCCTTAGAGATGACCAGGCCTCGGTGAGGGACAAGGCGCTTTGTCATCCGGCCCTGAGCTTGTGGAGCAGCACTCCTTCGCGTGTAGAAAAGGACCAGTTCAGCCCAGGTGACAGAACGGCCTTGAGGTGGAAATGAAAAAGAAGTAGAGGAGGAGCGGGGAAGTGGGCCGAGGATGTTTCCCAGGTTAGGATGCAAGGAGGGTAGTGCTGGTGGAGTCCCGGGACTTGAAGAGGGAAAGGCGCTTGAGTCAAGCAAGCTCAAACAAGAGATGAGACTCAGGGAGTCGGCTTGTTCTTGGAGTCGAAAGACGGCCGCGGAGCTTTAGAGAGAAGTGTTCCAGTTGTCATAATAACCCATATCGTCTTTTGTCGTGTTTCGTGTTGTACTGTATCAGGCATACAAATTTCCCTTACCTCCTGAGTGCTTAACTTTTTTTTCATTTTCATTGAAATGCATGAGTGGTTTAATTAAATGAAGGAGGACCATAATTAAATGATTCTGTGGAGAACTGCATTTGTTGACTTTATTTAGGGTAGTATATCAGAGAATAATCCAAGTGGGTGGGTGAAGAGGTGAGGAAGGGTCTGATTATCATTCGGATTTGTAGTCGCAAATCCTAAGTGTCAGGGTGTCAATATCTGTTAAGAATATAACTTAAGATGTGCTTAAACAAGTATTGCCGATCAAGAAAATAAAAATATGGTGCTTTCTCTGTAACATTTTGTTGTTATACATGCCACCTACTCATTACAAACAGCATTATGTCTTGTATGGTTTGAAATAGTGGATGGGAAACTTAGGTAAAGTGAAATAGACTTACGTAAACAGTAAAGTGAGAAGTAGCCACTTAAACACACTAAGATTACTGTTCAATTATAAATGTTCAAATTGTATTATTTCAGTAAGGGAACAATTAAAAGAACTTACCAAGCAGTATGAAAAGTCTGAGAATGATCTGAAGGCCCTACAAAGTGTCGGGCAGGTAGGTAATGGAGTTTGGGGAATAGGGGTCATGGTAATTTGCTTTATTATTTAGCTGTTGCCAAAAAGTAATGCTTTTTATTTTCTTCCTTAGATTGTGGGTGAAGTGCTTAAACAGTTAACTGAAGAAAAATGTGAGTGAATTAACTCATTAATTAGTAAAGAAATAGCCCACCTCTCTCTAACTTTTGAAATGCTTACTATTTTAATGACAATAATGCAGAGAGATAGTATTTTTGCATAGACTTAAGTTTTCCTTCAACTAATGTCTTCTTGGAGGACAGAAATACAACTAAACCCTCTATCAACGTGGATATGTATTTTTTTACTTTCTATTTTTCAATTAGTTCTTTTATGTTTTTTCTTCTAGTCATTGTTAAAGCTACCAATGGACCAAGATATGTTGTGGGTTGTCGTCGACAGGTAATACTTTATATTTGTATAGGGCCTGATGATTGACAAAAGTAGTTTCATGTAAGTTATTGTCTCTAATTCTTGAGGCAAGCAGGTTGGGCATTTATTCCCATAACTCACAAGGATGATTTGTTCAGACATAGCTAGTTATTAACAAAGCCTGAATTCAAAGCATGGGCTTTGACTCCTAGCATTCCGTACTTGCTACTGTATTACATTGTCTCAGTGAGATCTATTAATAGCCACTTAGAAATAGAAGTATTTTAGAACTGGAAAATAGACATTTTAATGTCATTTTTAAAGAGGACTTACAAGTGTTAGATACCATCCGCTACCTGTGTTTATATTTAGACATTCAGAACTGTTACTTATGGACTGTACCATGGCCTAGGTTAATTTTGTATAAGGTCATTTGGATTAGGGTAGGGCAAGTTGAAATAATTCTCAATTTTATTTTATAGTTATCAACGATGCCAACAAATGACCTCAAGTCATTCAGTAGTGTCTGAAATCAATTTATGTACTATTCTTTAGAAAGTGCCCTTAGATAGAGAATTCTTTTAAGTTCATTGGAAGAGCTTTCTCTGTTTTATTGTCATTTCAGGTTCAGGTTTTAAAACGTTCACAGAACATGGCTGTAAAAGATAATTTAATCCAGAAACTAAATCTCATATTAGGATTTTGCCTAGTATATAAGTGGTTGACATTTTCTAAGTCAAAATATTAGATACCTAAACTGACAAGGGGTTTTTATGTCCCTTTCAGGGCTCTGTGGATGCCAAAAGTTGGCATTTCTAAGATATTTCAGGTTGCATGAGGGCAAGACTGTATTTGAAAACTAGAAACATTAGAAAAGCCAAAGTATATATAAGTTGAGTATCCCTTATCCAAAATACTTGAGCCAGAAATATGCTTTTGATTTTGGCTTTTTTTTTTTCTTCAGATTTTAGAATATTTACATTATACTCATAGAGCATCCCTAATTAAAAAAATCAAAAATTCGACATGCTCCGATGAGCATTTTGTTTGAGCATCATGTCAGCATTCAAAAAATTTCACATGTGGAGCATTTTGGATTTTCAGATTAAGAATACTCAGTCTGTATTTCCTATAGATGTAAACATTGAAATAGCTTCATACTGATCTGTCCTCTTCTTTTTTCAAGTAACCTCACTTCTTAGCCGTTTTTCTTTCTTTAATTGTTATATTAATCCTAGTGTTTTGCCTGTCTTCCTAAATTTGAGCTCTTTGTAAAATCCTGTGACAAGTGGTAATTTATATGATTCTGAAATTGTATTGGCACGCAATTTTTTAAACTATTAAAAGGTAACTTGGCCAGGTGCGATGGCTCACGCCTGTAATCCCAGCACTTTGGGACGCTGAGGTGGGTGAATCACGAGGTCAGGAGATTGAGACCATCCTGGATAACACGATGAAACCCCGTCTCTACTAAAAAACACACAAAAAAATTAGCCAGGCGTGGTGGTGGGCACCCGTGGTCCCAGCTACTCGGGAGGCTGAGGCAGGAGAATAACTTGAACCTGGGAGGCAGAGCTGGCAGTGAGCCTAGATCACGCACGCCACTGCATTCCAGCCTGGGAGACAGTGAGACTCCGTCTCAAAAAAAGAAGAAAAAAAAAGTAACTTGGGCCGGATGGGGTGACTCATGCCTGTAATCCCAGCACTTTGAGAGGCCAAAGTGGGCAGATCATGAGGTCAGGAGTTCAAGACCAGCCTGACCAACATGGTTCAACCCTGTCTTTACTAAAAATACAAAAAAAAAATTAACCAGGCGTGGTGGCGTACACCTGTAATCCCAGCTACTCAGGAGGCTGAGGCAGGAGGATTGTCTAAACCCAGGAGGCAGAAGTTGCAGTGAACCAAGATGGCACCACTGCACTCCAGCCTGGGTGACAGAGACTCCGTCTCAAAAAAAAAACAAGAGGAACTTCATCTTTGAAAAGTAACAATATCCTGAGTGTGAGATGGATATCCTGAGTGTGAGATGGATCTATTAAATTCTATCTAATTTTAGCCAGATATGCCAAGAAGTTATTTAGTATGGTTGAACCTAATGTGTAATGTGCTCAGCATGTGCCTGTCATGTAGCAAAGGCATGAATGATGGTTGCTGGGTTTTGGGACTTTCATTTTAAAGCATTTTAATAAAAATCTCTAAGGGGAAACTGCATTTTTCCCTATTCTCATTAGCATTTAACACACATTCTTCCCAGAAGCTGTACATTTCAAAATAAATCTGATGAGCACACCTTTAAAATGCTTCCCTTTCCTCTCCCTAGAATGTTCACTAAGGGATTTTTCTATAAATGCTTTGGTAGCAATTCCCAAAGTCACTGTACCATTGCCACCTCAAGCTTTGCATAGTAGTCATTTCACATTTTACACTGAGATTACACAAAGGGGCATTCTTTTAAGGGGCAGGCAGAAATCACTTTAAATTACTTATTTTATACGCCATTTTGTTAGCATGGAGTTTATAATCTGATATTTGTGTTCTCTCTGAAGGGTAAAAATGAGTATTTGACTTCTAAATATTAAACTCTCGGTAGAGTGTTATTCCTTTTTTAAGTGTTTATGTAATATCTTTTGTTTTACAAAACTAGCTTGACAAAAGTAAGCTGAAGCCAGGAACAAGAGTTGCTTTGGATATGACTACACTAACTATCATGAGGTGGGTTTCTTATTCTATTGAGTTTACCTTTTATTTTTCACAAAGGGTGGTTTTTATCTGAGATACATGCTTCTTGAGATCACTGAATATTTTGACACTTTTTACCTTTTACTAGTTTCTAATTAAGCACATCTTTTTGAGATCAGCTGCAGGTGTTTGCATGAGCAAGTTATCTGTATGCTATCTGTAGGCTGAGAGAAAATATATCTTCCAAAATAAAAATACTTACCTTTTCATTCTAGATATTTGCCAAGAGAAGTGGATCCATTGGTTTATAACATGTCTCATGAGGACCCTGGGAATGTTTCTTATTCTGAGATTGGAGGGCTATCAGAACAGATCCGGGAATTAAGAGAGGTTGGTACTGTGTGCTTTGTTCTCTGAGCTTAGGTAATAAATACTAGTAGTT
This sequence comes from Mandrillus leucophaeus, assembly GCF_000951045.1. Classification (NCBI taxonomy): domain Eukaryota; kingdom Metazoa; phylum Chordata; class Mammalia; order Primates; family Cercopithecidae; genus Mandrillus; species Mandrillus leucophaeus. The sequence continues at coordinate 3,984,672 of NW_012106475.1, read as the reverse complement.
TTAGGATTCTTCACAGGAGAAACAGGATGAAAAAGTACTTTTTGTCTAAATTATCTAAATGGTAGTTAAGAATATTATGCATTTACTATTCTTGCTAAGAAGAATAACACTGAATTTCTAGCTGTGAAAATTACTGTTTTCTTTATTTGGAGATAAATTGGTTTTAGAAAAGTCCTGCTCTTTTTGTGGCAAAGGAACGGAGAAAAAGCTAAGAATAATTGATGTAATCTGATGTCCTGTGGTTTTGATTATCATAATAAGTTACTTGGGATAATGTGTGCAATGAGTTTTTTCCATAACCTCATTAATACTAGCTTCCCACGCTTACTGAAGGGTAGGGTACCTATTCCTTAAATATTTTATTTTGTTAAAGCTGTTTGCTGCCATTCAAGAAAACCACTGGCTTTAGAATTGTCTTAAATCTTTTAAACTTTTAGGTGAAGAATCAAATCAGGATTGCCTTACTTCATAGCACAGACAGCTTCTTAACTGTTATCTGTAAAGCAAATTACATTGTCCTATGGATTTCATCCTAAATTAGGCTGTGAATATTTAGGAGTTAATGGGAGTAATTGGAATGTCTTACACAATCTGATTTAAACCTTAAGCCAGTTTTCATACTTCAGTACATTAATTTTTTTTTGGAACACTTATTAAAAATACAGATTACTAGGCCCTCTGAGTGGTTTTGATGGACTAGATTGGGAGCAGGCACAGAAATTAGCATTCCAGGTGATTATGAAACCAAATTTTTCTTTGACAATACTTGAAGAAGCACTGGTCTAAGTGTAAAAAAAAAAAAAAGGCAGTTCACACCTGTATTTAATGAAAGGACAACAAAGGAAGAACAGGTGCTTCATAGAACGGTGAAAGCTTACTTTCAACAGCGATTTGCTGCATTAGCCATAGGAGCAGAAAGAATCCCATGTGTACATGCGGTATCCTTTACTGTCTGCAGATACTTTGCACTTTAGAGTATTGATTTCTCTCACTTCTGGCTTTTCCCAGTCACACTTTATGCACATATGGACACAACTTTTTTTTTTTGTTTTGAGACAGGGTCTGTTTCTTTTGCCCATGCTAGAATGCGATGGTGTAATCTCAGCTCACTACAACCTCTACTTCCCAGGCTGAAGTCATCTTCTCACCTCACCCTCCCAAGTAGCTCAAGGCATGCATCACCACACTTCACTAATTTTTTTATTTTTGTAGAGATGGGTTTTCACTATGTTGTCCAGGCTGTTCTCGAACTCCTGAACTCAAGTCATCCTCCAGCCTTGGCCTCCCAAAGTGTTGGGATTTACAGGCGTGAGCCACCACACCTAGCCCAACACAACTATTCGATAGAAATTTCTCTCTTGGTTGGTTGTGGTGGCTCAGGCCTATAATCCCAGCACTTTGGGAGGCCAAGGTGGGTGGATCATCTGAGGTCAGGAGTTCAAGACAAGCCTGCCAATAAGGTGAAACCCCATCTCTTCTAAAAATATAAAAATTAGCCAGGTGTGGTGGTAGGTACCTGTAGTCCCAGCTACTCAGGAGGCTGAGACAGGAGAATCTCTTGTACCTGGGAGGCAGAGGTTGCAATGAGCAAAGATCACACCATTGCACTCCAGCCTGGGCAATAGAGTCCGTCTCAAAAAAAAAAAAAAAAAAGGAATTTCTCTCTCAAGTTACTGGTACTATAAGTAATTTAAATTGGACTTTCAGATCCTCAATATCTCTAGTCTCCACTTTTCTTCCTTGAATCAATCTTGAGAGCAGAACATACTGTTCTTTTAAAGCTGCTGTGGCAAAACGCCAACAGATAAAAATTTTATATACCTTTTCTCTTGGTATGTTATCAAATCCATCCCCCATTTTAGAATTATTTTGTGTTGTATTTTCAAATGCAAACTAGTATAGATCTTTTGAGTTGTGTTTTTTGTTTATATGTTCTTTTGACTTAACTGATTTTTTTGTAGTCTAATTTTTAATTGAGATATAATTTACATTTAAAAAATGTAGATTCTTAAGTGTACATTTCAAATATGTTTGGACAAGTAATATATCTGCATAACCATCACCCCAATCAAGTGTGTGGTTTATTTAAAAAACACTATTTAAATTTTTTTAGATTTAAGAGATCTTAAATCTACCTAAAGCAAAACCTCTTAATATAAATGGTTTTACCTAGCATGGAAGTCTAGGTCTATTATGAATTATGATGTGTACACCTGATTAAGGTAATATTTGACTTAAAGTATTTGAAAGTATTAAAAATCTTGACTAACTTTTTAAGAAACATTTAACTTCCTTTCTAGGTGATAGAATTACCTCTTACAAACCCAGAGTTATTTCAGCGTGTAGGAATAATACCTCCAAAAGGCTGTTTGTTATATGGACCACCAGGTTGGTATTGAATTATTTCTACTCCACCAATAAGATAAATGAATTAAGGAATAAAAAAAATGAAAACTTTTTTAATTTTTATTTTCTTTTTGAGACAGGGTCTCTCTATTGCCCAGGCTTTAGTGCAGTGGCACAATCTTGGCTAACTGCAACCTCTGCCTTCCGGGCTCAAGTGATTCTCCCACCTCAGTCTCCCGAGTAGCTAAGACTGCAGGCATACATCACCATGCCTGGTTAATTTTTGTATGTTTTGCAGAGAAGCGATTTTGCCATGTTGCTCGGGCTGTCTCAAACTCCTGGACTCAAGCGATCTGCCCACCTTGGCCTCCCAAAATGTTGGGATTACAGGCATGAACCACTGTGCGTGGCCATAAGATGGAAATTTGATGTGGGTAGTTCCAACTTCTACTCTGTTCAGAGTGAGAATGAGAGAATATTTATGTCTACTGTTCTTTCAGGCATGCTTAGTGCATTTGTGCCTCACAGTATATTTATCTTAACAGGCCATGTGATTCTAGTTTAATAGTCTTCAAATTGTGGTTCACAGATCTAGAGGTGCTTTCATGGAATCTGTAAGGTCAAAACTACTCTACAATACTAAAATGTTAAGCCAGGCGCGGTGGCTCATACCTATAATCCCTGCACTTTGGGAGGCCGAGGTGGGCGTATCACCGGAAGTCAGGAGTTTGAGACCAGCCTGGCCAACCAACATGATGAAACCCTGTCTCTACTAAAAATACAAAAATTAGCCAGGCGTGGTGGCGCACACCTGTAATCCCAGTTACTCAGGAAGCTGAGGCAGGAGAATTGCTTGAACCTGGGAGGCAGAGGTTGCAGTGAGCCGAGATCGTGCTCCAGCCTGGCTGGACTTCTCAAAAAAAAAAAAAAATTTTTTTTATATAAGGGAAATGTACCAATAGCCTACTGCTTGACATACATAGCCCCACAATGACACAAAACAAAAAACTAAAATGTTGTTTGGCTCTTCCACTGTGCTGACATTTGTGCTGATGGTGTTAAGAGCAACATGGTTAAAATTAAATTACTTGCACTGTAGCGTGAATCAGCGTTAGTGGCATGAAACAGTACTAGTTAGTAACCATTGTGTTCTTTACTGCCACATACTTGCTGTGTAAAAAAAAAGTCAGTTTCACTTTAAAGTCCTTGGTGAAACAGTAAAAATTATTAATTTTATTAAATCTTCATCTTTGGGTAATATTTTGTGTTCTTTGTAATGAAATAGAAAATACATATAAAGTATTTCTGCTGCATATTGAATAAGATAGTTGTCTTTAAGAAAAGCACTTGTGCAGTTATTTAAGTTGCCAGCTGAATTCGTTGCTTTTTATGCAATAGTGTTTTTGCTTGAATGGACCATTTACAAACATACTGTGGTTATCAGACTGGTTACTGGTTATTAGTTATTGATTACTCAAGACTAGTTTTTGGTTATTTGGCTCACATTTTTTCCAAAGCGAACAAATTGAGCCTGTCATGTTAAACAACTGACACCATCTGTTGCCAGTGATAAAATTTGAATTGTCAGGTGAAAATTAGAATTTTTAAAAACATATATCTGGCACTATGTGGTTGACAGCTTTTTCTTTTTTTTCTTTTCTTTTTCCTTTTTTTATTTTTTTAGATAAGGTCTTACTCTGTTGCACAGGCTGGAGTGCAGTGGCGTGATCATCTTGGCTCACTGCAACTTCTACCTCTTGGGCTCAGGTGATTCTCCCACCTCAGCCTCCGGAGTAGCTGGGACTACAGGTGTGTGCCACTATACCAGGCTAATTTTTGTGTTTTTAGTAGAGGCAGGGTTTTGCCATGTTGCCCAGGCTAGTCTTGAATTCCTGGGCTCAAGCAACCCAACCACCTCAGCCTCCCAAAGTGCTGGGATTATAGACATGAGCCACATTGCTCAGCCACGGCAGCCTTGTAATATATTAATACTTAAAGACTTTTCTGATCGGATAAGTCGTGAGAATAACAAAAATTTTTTATATTGTGTAATGAAAAATGTCAACATTTGGAAGATTTCCATAACTCAACCAGTACTTTCCAAATAATCAATACTTGATGTTAAAATATTCATAAGTAAAAGATCCAGTGTGCAGGATAGACCAACGTATTTTAATGTAACAGCAGTTTCTGTCATAGTCCATGTTGTAAGTAGATAGCTATTATAAAAAAGACAAAAGATAACAAGTGTTTGCAGCATGTGGAGAAAAAAGAAAGAACCCATGTACACTCTTGGTGGGAATGTAAATTAGCACAGCCATTTTTGAAAACATGGAGGTTCCTCAAAAAACTAAAAATAGAATTACCGTATGATTCAGCAATCCCACTTCTGGGTTTATATCTAAAGGAACTGAAATCAGTGTGTCAGAGATAGCTGCCCTCCCATGATTATTTCACAATAGCCAAGATACAGAAATGGCCTAAAAATTGCCCATCAATGGATGAATGGATAAAGAAAATGTGGTGGCCAGGTGTGGTGGCTCATGCCTGTAATCCCAGCACTTTGGGAGGCTGAGGCAGGTGGATCACCTGAGGTCAGGAGTTCGAGACCAGCCTGACCAACATGGAGAAACCCCGTCCCTGCTGAAAATACAAAATTAGCTGGGTGTGGTAGTTCATGCCCGTAATCCCAGCTACTCGGGAGGCAGAGGCAGGAGAATCACTTGAACCTGCGAGGTGGAGGTTGCGGTGAGCCAAGGTCGCACCATTGCACTCCAGCCTGGGCAACAAGAGTGAAACTCTGTCTCAAAAAAAAAAGAAAAAGAAATGTAAATATACACACTGGAATACTATTCAGCCTTTAAAAAGGAAACCCTGTCATTTGTGACAATATGGATGAATCTAGAGGATGTTATACTAAGTGAAATAAGCCAGACACAGAAAGACAGTTACCACATAATCTCATTTTCGTGTGTTAAAAATTGAACTCATAGAAACCAAGAGTAGAATGGTCATTACTACAAGTTGTGGTGGTGTATGGGGATGGGGAGATGTTCAACAAAGGATATAAAGTTCACTTAGACAGGAGGAATAAGTTCTAGGTGATTTATTGCATAGCATGGTGACTATAATAATGTATTAGCTATTTCAAAATTGCTAAAAGTAGATTTTCAATGTTCTAACCACAAAGTAATGATAAGCATGTGAGGTGATGGATATGTAGATTCGCCTGATTTAATCATTCTTCAATATATACATATATCATAATATAACCCATAAATATACGATTTATTTGTCAATTTAAAATTGATTTTAAAAAATTATATTTTGATTAAAATTTTAATGTTGAGAGCAAAAGTACTTTGGAATTTTTTTTTATTTGAGACCGGGTCTTACTCTGTCACCCAGGCTGGCGTGCAGTGGCAAGATTATTGGCTCACTGCAACCTCCACCTCCCGGATTCAAGCGATTCTCCTGCCTCAGCCTCCCCAGTAGGTGGGACTACAGGCACGTGCCACCACACCCGGCTGATTTTTTGCATTTTTAGTAGAGATGGGGTTTCACTGTGTTTCAATCTCCTGACCTCGTGGTCCACCCACCTCAGCTTCCCAAAGTGCTGGGATTATAGGCGTGAGCCACCACACCGGGCCAAGTACTTTGGAATTTTAAATGAAAATTCTATTTAGGATTTAGCTTTCATTTTGGAAAATTTACTTGCCAAACGATTATATTCTTAAAAGGATTTTAAACGTTTGTTTCACATAGGCCGGGTGCGGTGGCCTCTGTCTGTAAGCCCAGCACTTTGGGAGGCCGAGGTGGCAGTATCACTTGAGCCCAGGAGTTCAAGACCAGCCTGGGCAACACAGAGAGACCCCGTCTCTGAAAAACAAACAAACAAAAAACTTAGCTGTGCGTGATGGCACGTGCCTGTGATCCCAGCTACTTGGGAGGCTGAGGTGGGAAAATCACTTGGGCCTGGCAGGTCACGGTTGCAGTGAGCTGTGATCTCGCCACACTCCAGCCTAGGTGACAGAGTGATTGCCTGTCTCAAAACAAATTTTTTCTACCTTACCATCTAATTAAGACTTCTTTTTGTCATTCTTAGGTACGGGAAAAACACTCTTGGCACGAGCCGTTGCTAGCCAGCTGGACTGCAATTTCTTAAAGGTAAAGGGAAGATTATTTTGTACTTACTGAAATTTAATTTTACTTGAATTGTCTTATATTTACCTTCCTGTTTTTCCTTTAATCAGGTTGTATCTAGTTCTATTGTAGACAAGTACATTGGTGAAAGTGCTCGTTTGATCAGAGAAATGTTTAATTATGCCAGAGACCATCAACCATGCATTATTTTTATGGATGAAATAGATGCTATTGGTAAGAATAACACCCTTGTTGAAAGTTTTAGGACTTTTTTTTAAATGTAAAAGAACAGCCGCGCACGGTGGCTCACGCCTGTAATCCCAGCACTTTGGGGAGGCCTAGGTGGGCAGATCACGAGGTCAGGAGATTGAGACCATCCTGGCCAACATGGTGAAACCCTGTCTCTACTAAAAATACAAAAATTAGCTGGATGTGGTGGCATGTACCTGTAATCCCAGCTACCGAGGAGGCTGAGGCACGAGAATCACTTGAATCCAGGAGATGTAGGTTGCAGTGAGCTGAGATCACACCACTGCACTGCAGCCTGGCGACAGAGCGAGACTCCATCTCAATAAATAAATAAATAAATAAATAATAAATAAATAAATGTAAAAGAACCTTTTTCCCCCGCTCTTAATCTGTAATTGTGACTTGTATGAAGTAGATAACCACAATGAATTAGATGTTACTTTAACCAGTTTTAATAACCTTTCATGGCCAGGTGTGGTGGCTCACGCCTGTAATCCCAGCACTTTGGGAGGCCTAGGTGGGCAGATCACGAGGTCAGGAGATTGAGACCATCCTGGCCAACATGGTGAAACCCTGTCTCTACTAAAAATACAAAAATTAGCTGGATGTGGTGGCATGTACCTGTAATCCCAGCTACCGAGGAGGCTGAGGCACGAGAATCACTTGAATCCAGGAGATGTAGGTTGCAGTGAGCTGAGATCACACCACTGCACTGCAGCCTGGCGACAGAGCGAGACTCCATCTCAATAAATAAATAAATAAACCTTTCACTCTAACAAAATGAGAAATGTTACACCAAAATCAAGTCTTAACTTTGTCAGCATAATTCTTACTCTTTAGTTTTCATCTTAATGTTTTAAGCACAGACTGTTATGTTCTGTTTTCTTAAATGATGGTTATAGAGGAAAAGAGTAATGCATATAAATTTCCAACTCTACTATTTTAGGTGGTCGTCGGTTTTCTGAGGGTACTTCAGCTGACAGAGAGATTCAGAGAACGTTAATGGAGGTAATATTTAGTAAAGGGGGTTTATAAAGAAACCAATGTTTATTAAATGAAGAGCTGAACATTGCATATTTGATAGTCAAATATATAGAACATTTTAAATGAAATATAAAATTTGAAAATATTGTCAGGAACGAACATGTTTCTCTATCACAAACTCTAAGAAAATGACTACTAGAAAATAAGGCTATCTGCCAAATTCCATTTGGTATATACCTGTACTGTTCTGTGTGTTTTGAGCAGATCAGTCATTCATATATTTAAATTGATTCTTATGAATGTGATCTTGTGGTAGTTTTATGAAGACATTTTATGTAATGGTCATATTAAGACCGTTGGCAATAAATGAGCTATAATTATGTATGCAACTGCTCTAAAAATTATTTTTTCTCTCACTTTATTGCTGAGACTGAGGCAATTAAAATAGTTTTGATAATTGAAGAGGATAGTTGACACAATGAAAGAATGCACATAAAGCTTTCCCCCAGTTTTACCTTTCCCCACTCCAAATTCTGTGAAAGTGATAGCAAGAGTCCAAATACATTTGCCACTTCAAATGGAAACTAGGTAGCATGGGAAATGCAGTGTCAAATTCTTTCTTCTTAGGAGTATTTGAAAAATCTCTTTTCATAAATTATACAGATCTGCTCAGAAGATACATAGTATTTGGAAATTATAAAATATCTTAGAAACCTTAAATTGAGATATTTTTAAAAGACAAATACTAATTTTATTCAAGTAACTAAATATATCATCAACTAACACATTGTCAGACTAGCTATATTTTAGTTTGTTAAATGCAGTAAGGTTTTTCATTTATTCAAGAAAACTTTAGAAATTGAGACAATATTTTTTATGTCTTTCAATATTTCTGTGTACAGAATTATTTGAAAAAATAGACCAGACATGGTAACTTCTGCCTAGCACTTTGGGAGGCCCAGATGGGCAGATCATGAGGTCTGGGCATCAGGACCAGCCTGGCCAATGTAGTGTCTCTACTAAAGATACAAAAATTAGCTGGACATGGTGGCACGCGCCTGTAATCCCAGTTATTCAGGAGGCTGAGGCAGGAGAATTGCTTGAACAAAGAGGCGGAGGTTGCAGTGAGCTGAGATCGCCCCATTGCATTCCAGCCTGGGCAACAGAGCAAGAATCTGTCTCAAAAAAAAAAAAACAAAAAAAAACAGTCCCTCAGCTACTCAGGAGGTTGAGGTGGGAGGACTGGTTGAGCCCAGGAGGCAGAGGTTGTAGTGAGCAATGATCAGGCCACTATACTCCAGCCTGGGTGACAGAGTGAAACTCTGTCTCAAAAAAAAAAAAAAATATGGGTTTACTATCAAATTTGTAGAAAAATCTTTGTATCCAGTTATCCTAATATAAATGTTGTATCTGACATATCATAAGCACTTTATATATTGGATTTTATTATTAGCTTTTATTTAAAAAAAAATTGATAAAATTTTGGACATTGGAAGTTAGATCCACATAGTTTAATTTCATAATTCTTGACATGATGGAAGCCTTCAGATTTATTAAAACTACCTGGTAGCTATAGAAAGATACATAGCTATTAAAAGGCACATAATCTAGCTTAGAACTTTGAGGCTAGAAAGTATATCCCTTTATATAATAGAGAGAAAATTAGAATTCTATCAAATGACCATTCTGAAGATAGAACATATCTATCAGTAGACAATACATTTCATGGCATTAGATATATAAAAGGTGCATGCTATTTTTTTAATGGTTAGAATGTTTGTAAAATCTGATTCTTAATATTCTTAGTTACTGAATCAAATGGATGGATTTGATACTCTGCATAGAGTTAAAATGATCATGGCTACAAACAGACCAGATACACTGGATCCTGCTTTGCTGCGTCCAGGAAGATTAGATAGAAAAATACGTGAGTTAAGGTTCTTCACCTACTACCCATTTCCCTTTGTGCCCATTTGTTTTTCCATGCTTCACTTCACCTTCCACTGTATTTTATAAAAGATAAAACTGGACTATAAAATAATTTTTTATTTTCAGATATTGATTTGCCAAATGAACAAGCAAGGTTAGACATACTGAAAATCCACGCAGGTCCCATTACAAAGCATGGTGAAATAGGTAAGGAAGTCATCTATTTTATATGTATTTACATTTGGTAAATGAAGAAAAATACTGTTAGAAATTACTGATAGTTTCCTAAATCTGGTTTTAAATTCAGCAAGTAGTTATTGAGCATCTACTATATGCTAGGAACCATTGTAAGTGTTTTGTAAGGGCTGACGATATATCAAGGAACAAAACAGACAAATTTCTGCCATTAGATAACTTACATTCTTGTTAGGAAAAAACAGATAAAGTTAGTAAAACAAAGTATAATAGATGATGATAAGTGCTATGGAGAAAAATAAAGCAAGAAAGTGGGGGGTGGGCATGGTGGCTCACTCCTGTAATCCTAATGCTTTGGGAGGCCAAGGCAGAAGGATCACTTGAAGCCAGGAGTTTGAAGCTGCAGGGAGCTATGATCATGTGACTGCACTCCAGTTTGGCAAGACCCTGTTTCAGGGGAAAAAAAAAAGAAAAGGGGGATAGGAAATTAGGGAAGTGCCAGGAGCAGGCATGAGGATATACATTTTTAAACGACAGGGAGGATTAGCATAGGGAAGGACTGACCAAGAAGGTAATTTTTTAGAGATAGGGTCTCACTCTTGGCCAGGCTGGAGTGCAGTGGTGTGATCCCAGCTCACTGCAACTTCTGCCTCCCAAGCTCAAATGATCCTCACACCTCACCCTCCTGATTAGCTGGGACTGCAGGCACACACCACCAACCCTGGCTTGTTTTTTTGTAGGGAAGGGGTTTCACCATGTTGCTCAAGCTGATCTTGAACTACTGGGCTCAAGCAATCTGCCCACCTCGGCCACCCAAAGTTCTGGGATAACAGGCATGTGCGTCTGTACCCGGCCTGGTTTTTTGGGGTTGGTTTTTTTGTTGTTGTTGTTTTGTTTTAAATTTGTTCCTGTTAAATGCTGACAATAGGTCAGATAAAGAGTTCTCAGAGTAGACCTTTGGATTTAACTATGTGGAGGTAATTGATAATCTTGTCAAAAGTAGCTTCTTGGGAGTGGTGGAGGTGAAAGCCTATTTCAGATGGGTTTCAGAGAGATTGAGAAGAGAGGCATTGAGTTTAGACATTTCTTTTTTAAGAGTTCCACAGAGGGGACAGAAAAAGTAGAAGGGGAATGCTGATGAGGATTTGGCAGAGTTTTCTTTAAGATGGAAGAGTTTACAACCCCCTCTTTTTTTTTTTTTTTTAATAATGCTGCTGGGAATGACCTAGGAGAAAGAGAAATTGGCAATGTTCTTTCCTTGAAGACGGATTGGCCCTATGTATATGTGTACTTTTATGAGACTGGAGGAAAGGCAGAGTACATAGATGCTTATGAGGACAGGTTCTTAGTGCAGGAACTTGTAGAAGTGTTTTTTTCTGAATGCTTCTGTTTTCTCAGTGAAGTAGAATGCACATTCAGAATGAAGATAGGGAAGTATTAGAGATTTGAGGACAGAGGAGAAGGTATAAAGTCATTACCTATGGAAGTGAGGGATTGGACTAGGGTACAGGCCAGTAAAACATGGCTTGTGAGCCAAATTCTGCCTGTCCTGTGTTTTTGGAAACAAAGTTTTGTTGTAACCCGAGCATGCTCATTTATCTGTTGTCTATGGCTGCTTTCCTACTAGAATAGCTGAGTTGAATAGTTAACAACAGAAACCATATGAGCTGCAAAGCATACAGTATTTACTCTCTGGCCCTTTACATAAAAAGTTTACTGACCTCCAGACTAGGGAAATCTAGTATAATTTCCAGGCAGCCTTAAAAACTCTTTAGAAGTTAATGGTCTGAAATAATGACAAATAGCTGATTGTTGCCTTTCACTATCTTCATTGCTCCTGTTAGAGAGTTTTGAACTGGAAAGACTGAACTGAACAAAGGATGTCAATGGATAGGTTTCTTCCACAAATACTGAACTCTTGCTAGATGCCAGATATTGTGCTAGCCTTGGGAATTCTTGCTCTCAGGAGGCTTACAATGAACTTAAACCTGATTAAAGACAATTCATGAATATCTGTATGATTTCAAATAGAGAACGACATGCCCTATATTGCCTGACCAAAGAGTGCATCATCAAAGTTATTCAAACTGTAGTAGCCTGTGCTGTCTTATTTCTCCTACTATTCTGTATCAGATCCATTGCTGCTACCCTAATCCTATAGCTCTTCGATTCATGTCTGTTATGTGGGTGGGTGGAGAACTCACTTTATTACTGCTACCATAGATCTGATACTTCACCACTTGAATCTTGCACAGAAACCAGAGAAGCTAGCTAATGCCTGCAGTAGCATTCAAAAATTCCATGTGATACAATTATGTCTGATTACTTTTCAGTTTTGCTATACTTTATATTTGGCTTGTATGATTAAACAAAATAAATTCCATTGTTATAATTGGTTTTGAGTGTTATAGGTTTATTCAAATTAAAGATTTGGTTACAGTTTTGATAAGAGTCATAGCTTAACAGGTATCTGGAGTTCACATGTGCATAGCTATTTCACTGTATAAAAATAGGTTAACCTATTGTTAAAAATAGGTTAATTTTGAGATTTTGGTGATATTTCCTGTTTTTAAAGTTTCAGGGGTGTGTCTAATTCTGCTTGGTACTGGTTTATTTAACAGAAGTCTTAGTTTTTGGATATTAATATTGTGGAATGTTAACAGAGGTGATGTCTAGCTGTTCAAACTCAAAGTAAGCTCTTCAGTTTAAATTTTCAACGTGGGCATAAATCAAGTAAAGGTCTAATTTTTAAAACTAATTTCCAGTATTTTTTCTAAACAGATTATGAAGCAATTGTGAAGCTTTCAGATGGCTTTAATGGAGCAGACCTGAGAAATGTTTGTACTGAAGCAGGTAAGGGTTTAAAGTACAGTTTTACTATTGATTTTTATTTTTAAAATTTGCTGAAATTGTTTTGAGTTTGTCCAAAAGCAGAGCCTACACTTTGCAAGGATTTCAGTTCATGCTGTTCTTTTAGGAATTGATTCCAGGAAATAGGAGAAACAGGGTAGCGAGATGGAAAGAGGGAAAGCTAGTATGAGGGTGCACCATTGAGGTAGGTGCTATAGGAAAGGGAGGTTAGATCTCAGAAACGTACAGAATGCCTACTAGGATCACCTAGCTGAAAGTTGGGAGACTAGAACATTGATTTACCAGTACTCATCCCCCATTGGATGAGATTTGCCCTTGGTAGTGTTAACTCCTTTGCACTTCCACATGCCTTAGGGCAGAATGTGAAAGGAGAGGCATGTAATAGAACACTGGCCCCCTGAAGTAAGTCTGAGGCTCTACAGAATTGCCTACTACACCTGTGGCTGAAATTAGAATGGGCAAGCACCAGAGGTATCTGCTGCAAAATGGATCATGTATGTTGTCTGGTACTAGTCTATGAGCAGTGTTTTGAAAGACTGATTTATGAATTATGTGATCATGCCATTTGTATAAAATGTAGTATTTAAATATAATTCTCTGTGGGTTGTGTGATACTTTTTTTTTCACTTCTACATTGTATGTAAAAATTGTGTGATGCTATTTTTATTTCCAGTACCAAGTAGCTTTCATCCCTACCTAGAATCATTTAGTTTTTGTCTTCCATACAGAATCTTTAAATAGAAAAAATAAACTTCTACAGTATAGTTACTGACTTTATAGGTTATAGATTTTCTTAAGTATTAGAATATGTGATTTCCTCTTGCTTTTCATATCATGTTTACCCTTAGTAAATTCAACACAGTGTTTAAAGTGGCTGCTCAGGGAGGGCTTCTCAGTACAAGTATCTTCATGGGTATTGGGTATGCTGTGAATCAGTATCTGCATCAATATGCAGCTCGGATACTTCCGTTCACGTCTAGAAATGCTGTCAATACAAATCAGGGTAAATCATGCTCACAGAGCCTTATCAATAAACTAAACTGTTTAGAGGTAAACCATCATATAGCTTGAACAAGTTAGAGTAATTTATGACATTCTCTTTCCAAAATATAAACCAGACCAAATTATTATCAGAAGATTGTTTTGGTTAGATTGTAATCCAAATGCAAGCTGTGCAGTGAACTTAAAGGCTGTCGCTATCAAATTATATGTTTTTTTCCCCTTACATATTCTTACAAATTTACCTTTAGTTATTGCAAATGAGGTATAACTTCTGTGTGGATTGAAATTTTAGTTTTTTAAACTAGGTGGGATATTCACATCTGGAAGCATACTGAAATTCTTACTTTCTTTTTAGACTTCAAGCCTTTTTTGTTAACATTTTTCTGTAAGTTAAAATACGCTTGATTCAACTATAGTTGCCCTTCCTGTTCAGGTCCTGACATTTTCTTTTTTTGGATTAGAATATATCTCTGTTTTATTTTTTCTTTTGAGACGGAGTCTCACTCTGGCCCAGGCTAGAGTGCAGTGGCATGATCACTGCTCCCTGTAGCCCAGACCTGATCATTTCTCCTTTATCTCCCAGTAGCTGGGACTACAGGCATGCACCACCACACCCAGCTAATTTTTGTATTTTTTTGTAGAGACAGGTTTCACCATGTTGCCCAGGCTGGTCTCAAATTCCTGGGCTCGAGTAATCCACCCACCTGGGCCTCCCAAAGTGCTGGGATTACAGGTGCAAGCTACCAAGCCTGGCCAGGCATCTCTTGTGCAGATTTACTCATTCACTAAAGAGATTTGGAAAACAGCCATGTGTGCAGGGTTTACAAAAATAACTCACGTAGTTTCACTGTAGCTTTCTAAACAAGTTTTGAAACTTTATTTTTTTAAAAATCAGTCATTTCCATTCACCTGGTTTCTAGGACAACATAGATTGTTTCCTTATGTAGACATCTAGAAAGGAAAGAAGATAGGAAATAATCCTTGAAATCTTCTATTTTAACTCCCTTATTTTATGTAAGTGAAAATTCGTTGCAGGCAGATCCTCAATGGAAATATAGAATTCATTTAATTAGTAAACAGCAATAACCTTATCTGCTTTAGTTTATCATGAGTTAGGATTATCTCAAAATCTGGGACCCATATCCATGACACAACTAATGTTTAATAAACTACATACAAGGAAACTTTCACCTCTTTGTCAAATAGTATTTGAGAAGGTACTTGTCAAAAAGTTGAAGGAAAAAATTGATTTGTGATACTCAAATATGAATCAAATAAAAATACCAATTTGTACATAAATTAGGTAAATTTTAACACATGAATAATGACTCTGAATTTTGCTAAAACCCGCTGTTGGCTTTCTGTGTGATTCCCTATTCTCAAAGTTTTTGATTATTAACAAAGAATGGCTATCAAACTTACTCAAGATTTTTTTTTCCCCATAAATGTGTGCCTTCTAGCAAATTGCTTCCTGTCAAGTTAAATTATGCTTAAAATGTGTACGTGTTGTTGGTAGTTTTGATTTGTTTTGATTATTTATGCTTGTTTTTAGTAAGACCTACAGTCAGATACAGGGACCATTTGAGCCTGATTTTATTTTATTTTTTTGAGATGGAGCCTCACTCTGTCAGCCAGACTGGATTGCAGTGGCATGATCTTGGCTCACTGCAACCTCCGCCCCTGGGTTCAAGCGATTCTCCTGCCTCAGCCTCCCGAGTAGCTAGGGTTACAGACGCCCACCACTACGCCTGGCTAATTTTTGTGTTTGAGACGGGGTTTTACCATGTTGGCTAGGCTGGTCTCAAACTCCTGACCCCAAGTGATCTGTCCACCTTGGCTTCCCAAAGTGTTGGGATTACAGTTGTGAGCCACCGTGCCCAGCCTTGAACTGGATGTTAAATATTCATATAATTGTCTCACCTGTTTTTGTTTTAGAAAATAATCACACCACCACTATGGATTTTTTTGGTTTTTTTTGTTTTTGAGATGGAGTCTTGTTCTGTTGCCAGGCTGGAGTGCAGTGCCGCGATCTCGGCTCACGGCAACCTCCGCCTCCTGGGTTCAAGCCATTCTCTTGCCTCAGCCTCTCGAATAGCTGGGACTACAGGCGTGCGCCACAATGCCCAGCTAATTTTTTTTTTTTTTTCTTTTTTTTCTTTTTTTAGTAGAGATGGGGTTTCACTATATTGACCAGGATGGTCTTAATCTCTTGACCTTGCGCTCTGCCCACCTTGGCCTCCCAAAGTGTTGGGATTACAGATGTGAGCCACTGCACCCAGCCTGTGGATTTTAATTGAGAAAAGATGGTGGTTTTTAGCAAATTGGAACTACTGGCTTAGAAGTAATAAATCTAAACTTCACATTTATTCCATAGAATTACATTGTTTTTCTTGTAATGAGCATATAATTCATATGTGATATATAGCAGTCATGTGGTTTTACTCTCCACAGGTATGTTCGCAATTCGTGCTGATCATGATTT
This sequence comes from Mandrillus leucophaeus, assembly GCF_000951045.1. Classification (NCBI taxonomy): domain Eukaryota; kingdom Metazoa; phylum Chordata; class Mammalia; order Primates; family Cercopithecidae; genus Mandrillus; species Mandrillus leucophaeus. Next base: position 3,968,471 of record NW_012106475.1, on the reverse strand, counting down.
TGTAGTACAAGAAGACTTCATGAAAGCAGTCAGAAAAGTGGCTGATTCTAAGAAGCTAGAGTCTAAATTGGACTACAAACCTGTGTAATTTACTGTAAGATTTTTGATGGCTGCATGACAGATATGGCTTAATATAAAAATAAAGTTAAAGAAAATAATGTATGTATTGGCAATGATGTCATTAAAAGTATATGAATAAAAATATGAGTAACATCATAAAAATTAGTAATTCAACTTTTAAGATACAGAAGAAATTTGTATGTTTGTTAAAGCTGCATTTATTGCAGCAAGTTACAAAAGGAAGAGTGTTGAAGCTTTTCATATTTGCTGTGTGAGCATTTTGTAAAACATTGAAAGTTGTTTGAGATAGTGGTATAAGAAAGCATTTCTTATGACTTATTTTGTATCATTTGTTTTCCTCATCTAAAAAGTTGAATAAAATCTGTTTGATTTAGTTCTCCTACGTATATATTCTTGTCTTTTCTAAGAGTACATTTACTATGGTCCTTTAGGTTCTTTAGCAAGTAAACTATTTGATAACCCAGATGGATTGTGGATTTTTGAATATTATTTTAAAATAGTACCCATACTTGGTGTTCATAAGATCATCTTCTTAAATAAAACATGGATGTGTGGGTATGTCTATACTCCTCCTTCCAGATAGTATTTACCTATTCTTCATTTACTGTGATTAAGCTCATTGTTGATTAATTGAAAATATACATGCACATCCATAACTTTTTAAAGAGTATGATTCAATGGAATATTTGCTAATATGTGACTTAGTTTTCTTGCTTTATGTAAGATGATAGGTCCCTGTTGAGGATGTGAAGGTCTGGACTCTCTTCCAGGAAATATTATAACATACACACAATTTTGCATATACTGTACTTTCAGGAAATGTATTGTTTCCCAGGCTCATCCAAGGACTCTTTAGGTATCTATGGATACCTGGCTAAGAGTGTATGATGTAGGGGATGTAGGAGTGTCAGAAATGTTCAAAACAAGATTTCTGTTACCTATACATGATTCTTTCTCGTATCATCTGGCAATAAAACTATAACAGTACACAAAGGAATCATTAGGCATAAATAGTTATTAAAGATGCTGGTGAAAAGAAAAACAACTTCAGTTTCATAAACACTAAAGAACCAAAAATACATGACCTAGCTAATTACACAATAATTCGTCAAATTAAAAACTTCCTAGCAGGATATTATGTGCCTTTTTTTAATTTTAAAAGACGAAGAACAGTTAAAATAGTGATAGAGAAAATGGAGTGCTCAAGTTAGCCATCTAATACTCAAATTATACAGTTCTGTTTCTATGTGTTGGCAGTGCATTTTATGTGACAATATAAAAAGAATGTCGGGGGAGGTTTAAGTCAAATATCTACGTGATCTTTTCACTTATAATTTGCATTTAGTTAATGAGTGACTTGCCTTTTACCTTTGTGGCGGTGGTTGTTTTTTAAAGAATCAATTTGGTGTACAAATCCTTTCTTTTCTGTTTTTGAGACAGAGTTTTGCTCTTGTTGTCCAGACTGCAGGGCAATGGCACTATCTCGGCTCACTGCAACCTCTGCATCCCGGATTTAAGTGGTTCTCCTGCCTCAGCCTTCCAAGTAGCTGGGATTACAGGCATAGGCCACCACACCCAGCTAATTTTTGTATTTTTAGTGGAGACGGGGTTTCTCCATGTTGGTCAGGCTGGTCTCAAACTCCCAACCTCAGGTGATCCGCCCACTTCAGCCTCCCAAAGTGCTGGGATTACAGGCGTGAGCCGCCGTGCCTGGTCCAAATCTTTTCATTGTGGGTTTACAGGCAAACGCCACCACGCCCAGGGAATTGAAAAAAAAAAGTTTTTTGGGGGGGTGTCTTACTATTTTGCCCAGGCTGGCAAACTCCTTTTAAAAGATATTAAAAGCCATGTGGTTTATTAATTTTATTTCAAAATATAATAATTAGTGGAATAAGCTTTACAGTATTATATACAATTTACTGAGTCAGCTATCAGTTCCTTTTTCTGATTTTTTTCAGTTGTCATTCTTGATATTTTCTAGGTAATCTAAACGGAGTCGTATTTTCAAGTACTCTTAAAATACTTTTAAGATTGTTAAAGCATTGAGCCGTTTAATTCTTTGCTTAAAGGTGATGGGTGTTTCATTTTCTGTATGGCACTACGTGATTTTAAATCGAACTCTTCATTTGGTTATAAACTCAGCATAGATTGTGCAGAATTTTGAGAGGGGAGAAACTATAGCTTTCCTTTCGGATGCCACTATCTGGTGGGTAGCAGGTTTTGCCTGTCTGTTCTTACGTTAAAGAAGGGCTCTACGTCCTGTCTGGAAAGGGCGGAGCTGGCTCGGACCGCCCCACTGCCTTTCCCAGGACCTTCACTCGTCCTGTCCCACCGCAGCCCCGCCTCCTCCACGCCGGGTGAGCTGTGGCCTAGCAGCAACCGAGGCTCCGCCCCCCCACCCCCCGGCGTCTGCGCTCTAGCGAAGGGGCGGAGCAGGGGTGGTGGCGCGCTGACACCTGGCGGCGGCGGAGGGCGGGCAGAAGGCGAACGTGGGCTGGGATTGGCTGAGGCGGCGCGGGTGGAGGGGGCGGGAGGGAGGCGGCGAGACGGTTGTCGGGCTGGTGCCCGTGCTGGATCCTGGGCGGCCTGAGGGTTGCGGAGACTTTAGGGGAGGGAGACGGCAGCGGCATGGCGGCCGGGTGTAAGACGCCCGACCCTCCTCTTATCCGTCTTGGCCGCCGCCGCCGCTGGAGTCACTGGGACCCTCTAGTCTGCGTGTGTTAGTTTAAGCCCGCCGCCCGCCTGTGAGCCCTCCGCTCCGCCGGCCCTCCTTCCTTCCGCCGCCGCAGCCAGCCCAAGGGTCGGCCGGCTGTGTAACACTCTCCCACCCCACCCACCAGCCCGCGGGCCAGCACCATGGAGGACATGAAGCTGGAGTTCCCGTCCCTTCCACAGTGCAAGGAAGACGCAGAGGTGAGTCGGCCCCGTGGCTGCCATGCACAGGCCTCTCCCTGTGGCTCTGGCCGAGGGGCGATCCCAGTCCCCAACCGTCTTAGCCCCCACCTGCGCGGGCGCCCTGCCTCCTGAGGGCGTCCCGGGACCTCTGAGGCCGAGCAGTCGGCTCCAATCCCGACTGAGTTTCTCGTCCTTTCCAGACCCCGCGGAGGGACGGCGTTTGGTGTACTTACATTTGAGAAGAGGAAAAGCAATCCCTGAGTCCCTAGGCTTGGTTGGCATCCAGGACTGACCTGGAGTAAGGTTCCTCTTTTATTGTCAAAGTAACTTGAAAGCGAAGTTGGTTTTAATCTCCTTTTGAGGAATGTCTGTGGTGTAAACGATTCACTTGTGGGACACATGGCCCCACATGCGGAGTAGACTCGGCGCCTGAAGTTTGGAAGCGCGCCTTCGAAAAGTTTCCCAAAGTTTTTTATTTTTAGACAAAGCTATGACCCGCACAATAAAGTGTCTCAAAGCTAGCTCATCTGAATCTGATAACTCTTAATCAGAAATCTCGACCTTTGGAGGAAAATTAATATTGAAAGTAAAATTCTATATACCTTTTCTCCTGGTTTCTAATTCGTGGCTATTTTTACTCCACCTTACATCCCTGCCTGCTGTTTCTATTCGGATTTTATTTTTCATCTGTTGCTAGTTTAACGTTTAACGGCATTGCAGACAACTAAATTAGAATTTTCTGGAGGCTAAATTAACAAGACGAAGATACTCAGCTATGCTTTAGTAGGATTAAGAAAGAAAATGTAACATCGCTAGTTAAAAATACCTTTAAAGTAGTTGGGAAAAATAAAGCCCTATTTTTAGGAGACCATTCAGTTTATTCCGAATATTTATTCTATTGAGTATCTTCATTTGAGGTTCTTTTTTTTCTTGAGACGGAGTCTTGCTCTGTCACCAGGCTGGAGTGCTATGTGGTGCGATGTCGGTTCACTGCAACCTCCGCCTTCCGGGTTCAAGCGATTCTCTTGCCTCAGCCTCCCGAGTAGCTGGAACTACAGGCGCGCACCACCACGCCCAGCTAATTTTTGTATTTTTAGGGGAGACGGGTTTCACCATTTTGGCCAGGGCGGTCTCGATCTCTGGACCTTGTGATCCGCCCGCCTCGGTTTCCCAAAGTGCTGGGATTGCAGGTGTGAGCCACCGCGCCCGGCCTAGGTTCACATTTTTGTTTGGAGGGCGCTCTTGTGGTATTGATGCTTGACAATTACATTTGTTTTAAGAGTAGAGACTTTGTGACTGGGTATCACCATTGCAAAATGGAGTGCAGTGGTGCGATCTCAGTTCACTGCAGTCTCGAACTCCCATGCTCAAGCCATCCTTTGACCTCATCCTCTCGAGTAGCTGGAACCACACCTGGCTTATTTTTATTTTATTTTTTTGTAGCGATAGGGTTGTTCCTTAGTCTGGTCTTGAACTCTTGGCCTCAAGATCCTCCCGCCTTGTCCTCCCAAAGTGTTAGGATTACAGGTGTGAGCCACTGCACCTGGCCCAAAACTATACTCTTTATTTATTTATTTATTTTTATTTTTTTCTTTTTTTGAGACAGAGTTTCACTCTTGTTGCCCCAGGCTGGAGTGCAATGGCGCTATCTCGGCCCACCGCAGCCTCCCCCTCGGGTCCCGGTTCAAGCAAGCAGTTCTCCTGCCTCAGCCTCCCGAGTAGCTGGGACTACAGGCTACCACGCCTGGCTAATTTTTTTTGTATTTTTAGTAGAGACGGGGTTTCGCTGTGTTGGCCAGGATGGTCTCAAACTCCTGACCTTGTGATCCGCCCGCCTTGGCCTCCCAAAGTGCTGGGATTACAGGCGTGAGCCACCGTGCCCGGCCAATTATACTCTTAAATAAGAAAAAAAGAGGTCATATTTAGGCTAGTTATAAAAATGAATTTATACTTAACATGCAATAATGTGAATGAAGAGTATGCTTTTATTTATTTGTTTGTTTATTTATTTATTTATTGAGACGGAGTTTCGCTCTTGTTGCCTAGGCTGGAATGCAGTGGCGCGATTTCCGCTCACTCTAACCTCCGCCTCCCGGGTTCAAAAGATTCTCCTGCCTCAGCTCCCTGAGTAGCTGGGATTACAGGTGCCCGCCACCACGCCCGTTTAATTTTTGTGTTTTTAGTAGAGACGAGGTTTCACCATGTTGGCCATACTAGTCTCAAACACCTGACCTCAAGTGATCCGCCTACCTCAGCCTCCCAAAGGGCTGGGATTACAGGCTTGAGCTACCGTGAAGGAGTATACTTTTATATCCTCAAAATGATACAGTAATTTCAGCACTTAACTGCAAGCAACCTTACAAATAATGTAGAGGAGTCCCACATTCCAGGTGAAGAAATTGTACCTTACTGAAAATAAGTGATGTGCCAAATTAACAACACAGTAGCACAAAACACCAGGAGGACCTTGGCCTCCTAATTTATTGTTCTTTTTAATACACTTCAATTCTTCCCTGCCCTAATCTTAAAAATTCTAGTTTAAAATTTTCCCAGACTTTGCATTTAATCTGGTACTGTATATATCATTATGTATGCCTTATTCCTGCAAAACTGATAAATTCTTGGTGGAAATATACCTGTCTTTTCTGTGTGGGACTGTTGAAAACATACTCTTTTTCTGTGCTGCCAGATGTGTGGGGATTTTTCCATACCAAGCAGTTTTCCAGCAAGCATGAACTGAATGTCCCATAATTCAATTCTGTCACGTATGTACCTGAAGTTAGTCAGATCCCACAGGTTAATGGCTCAGTCCCACAAGGGTGCCCCCAACCTCAGATGGTAACCACAAGTAGTAGGTTGTCACCTATACACTCCTGACTGACTGGAAATCAGGGTTCCCGTTACTCCCTCCTTGGTTCAGTTAACTTGCTAGAGTGGTTTACAGGACTCAAGGAAGTACATTTACGGGTTTATTATAAAGGATATTACAAAAGATCCAGTGAACAGACAGAAGGAAGAGATGAATAGGGCAAGGTATGGGGGAAGGGGTACAACACCATCCCCAGTATCACCAGTGAAGAGCCGTGATTGCAAGTTGTCCAGGTGCTTGGCGTTTTGAACAAAGAATTGGACAAAACTCCCAGCAAAGCAAAGACAGAATGAAGCAACAAAAGAACAAAAGCAGGGATTTATTGAAAACAAAAGTACACTCCACAGTGTGGCAGCCGCCCTAGCAGCCCCACGCTTTACAGAATGTTCTTGGTTCCAAATACCCCCTAGAAGTTTCCCATTGGCCACTCCAAGCTCACCTCATGTAAATGAAGAGGTGGCTTGCAGTTGGCCTGATTGGTTGCCAAACCCCCCACCTCCCGTCAGTCGGCTTGGTTGTGGACAGCAACCGTTCAGTGGCTAGAGTGAAGTTACAAAGTTGCAAACGAAGATTCCACCGGCAATCAGTCTTGATTTGTAGAGGACAGCCGATTTCCCATCTACTGTGCAGAAAAGGTGGGGGGTGGTTGCAACAGGAGTAGCCTCTGGTCCTTTTGTTACTTAGGCGTGGAAAGTTAGGGTTTTCCTTTCAATTTAGTTCTGGGAAGTCAGAGTGAAACAGCCTTAGATTCCCTGCCTCCTACTTGCCTCACTAGCACCTCCAGTGTTTCCATCCAGAAGCTCAACAAATCTTATCAACGGTTTTTATAGAACTTCATCTCCAGCCCCTCCCATAGAGGTGTGTGTGTGTGAGGCTGAGAGTGCAACCCTCTAGTCACATGGTCTTTCTGGTGACTGGCCCCACCCTAAATCACTTCATTAGCATAATCAGGTTTGATCATAAATAGTGGCTCATAAGTAACCAAAGACACTCCTATTAGAAAATTCCGAGTTTTAGGACTATGACAGGAACTGGAGAGAAAGATCATGTATTTCATATTGCATCACAGGGACAGAGGTAATGCTTAAAGCTACTGGATAATGATGCAAGTATTGTCTGCTGAAAGCCAATTCATTCCATATTTCATAATATTGCATGTTTGGTATCTTTTGGTTGCAAGCAACAAAAAACGAACTTAAGCAAGAAAAAGAAGAAGTAATTAAATGCGGCCGGGCTCACGCCTGTAATCCCAGCACTTTGGGAGGCCGAGGCGGGCAGATCACGAGGTCAGAAGATCAAGACCATCCTGGCTAACATGGTGAAACCCCGTCTCTACTAAAAAAAAAAAAAAAAAAAAAAAAAAAATTAAAAAAAAAAAAGTTGGCCGGGTGTGGTGGCGGGTGCCTGTAGTCCCAGCTACTCCGGAGGCTGAGGCAGGAGAATGGTGTGAACCCGGGAGGCAGAGTTTGCAGTTAGTCAAGATCTCGCAACTGCACTCCAGTGTGGAAGACAGAGCGAGACTCCATCTCAAAAAAAAAAAAAAAAAAAAAAAGGTAGTTAAATCCAGAAAGGTAGTGGTGCAGCTAGTTTCAAGGATTTGACTAGACCCAGGTATTATAAAGCATCAGAACTGCCTTTGCCTCTCATGAGTTCTTACCTCTACTTTCTCTCAGAGTCTCTGCTTTCTTTCCGGCTTCTCCAAGATGTGAAACTTGGCCATCAGCTGCTCTGGGGTCACACGTTTATGAGTTTGGTTATTGAGGAATAAAACTGAGCACTTCCAGCTTCTGTATTTGAAATCTAGAGGAATGGCCTCATTTAGGTCGTGTTCCCACACTTTGGATCAGTCACTGTAGCCAGGGAAGGGCAGATATGAGGGGCCCAATCTAGGTCATATCCCTAATTCCTTGACTAGAGGAGTGAAGTTTGTTGTTCGTAGCCCTCCCACCAAAACCATAGGAACATTTCCACAGGTAGAGGGTACTTTCGGGGCTGATAAAAGTATACATAGAGGCCACATAAATAAACTATTAAATAGGAGCATATAGTTTTTCATAATAAACTGACTAATAAATGCTGTTAATTTTCTAATCTCCAGTGAGATAATGCAAAGTGTCAAATGGTCTTAAGTAGTTAGAGTGATCAGCCAGCATTATTTCTTTGACATAGGGAGCACTACCTGGAAAGCCAAATTATAAACCAAATTTAATAACAATGGAATTCAAGCAGAGAGTTCAGTGAATGCTTTTAATGTTAATGTGATCAAGCTGTGATAGCTTGATGATTCTGTCACCTCTACAAGAATATTATTTTCATGTTTCTTGAAATATTGGTATTCTTTGTATAGGACAGTGCTAACAAAAATTTAGTCAGTTTGCAGAAAGATTGTTACTTTTTTTGTTTAAAACTTTTTCATGATTTTCCATTGTTTTGAAGATGAAGTTTAAACCCTTGACATTATTTCCAAGGTCCTGTATGGTTTGGCATCTGCATACCTCTCTAACCTCATTATGAGCTACTACTCTTGCTCCCTTCTGTGTAAGCCCTAGCCATATTTCTCTTTTCTCAGTTCCTGGAATGCTTTAATTCCCTTCCCCACCCCCCCCACCCCCACCTTTATGTTTGCTGTTTTCCCCTGCCTTGGCTCCAGTACTTCCTTACCCTCACCTAATTAACTGCTTACCCTTGGGTTAAATCCCACTTTAGGCAACATTTCTTCAGAAAAGCTTTTCCTGTTTGCTAGTTGCTCCAACTCCTTTCTTCATCCCCTAGACTGGTTCACTTCCCCAGGTACTATAGCACTTGGTACTTTAATAATACTTACCTTTGTAACACTTACAATTTTTGGTCATTGTCTATTTTCCATTTAGACTGAACCTTTCATAAGAGAACTTAGATATTAGGAAGAAGGAGCAGCTGATAGTACCATTTTTTAAGCAAATTGATTGTAGCTGGGGCAGTAGGTTTTATAATTTAAAAGTTAATGTTTTATCTTCTCTTCTGATAGAAAATGAAATATTTATTTACATTGCAGTATGGCAACTTTCCATGTTTCTCTTTCCATTTTTCTTGTGGATCCCATAGTACAGGATCAAAGATAGGGATTACTTAACATACCTGGCTGAGGATTCCTTTTCTAGCTCCTTTATTTAGAATGGTGCTTTTTAACCCTTCCTTACTGTAGAGTAAGGAATTTTTTAAAAATACTGATGCCTGGACCGTACCAGCACCTATTACAGTTTAATTTGTCTGAATGAAGCTAGATGGTTCTAATGTGCAGTCAGGTTTAAAAATTGCTGTTTTAGAAAATATCTTACTCCAGTGCTCTTCTGCCCCTGCAGTCCCTGCCCACCCTCTCTTTTTATTTGAGTGAAACATTTTGTTTTCTCCTTTGGTTTAAGCAAAGATCAAGCTTGGTGTGGGAATTAAAGGAAAAGGACTTTAGAGGGGTTTACCTATTTTTTGTAGCAGAGAAACTGCAATACTAACTTTTCTGTTTTGTGGAATGTCCCAGTGTAAGTCTAGTATTCTGATGATTTTTTTCTCCCCCAAACTGTTGCCCCCCACCTCCAGCCTATGTAAAATTTGTATTCTATTTTAGTATTGTGTATATAGGATTCGGCACTATCCTCAAACATGTGAACATATCACCTGTGGATAAAGGGGGACTACTGTATTTGTAAAAGTTCATATTTCATATTTCAATCCATATAAGAATTTTTTATTTTATCTAATGGTTACAGTCTATATCCTTCACTGATGTGTTTATTTGAGGGTCTTTGGACATTTTTGTAACTTTTTTTCCTATCCAAATGCAGTTTTATAGATCATTTTTATGGGAAGGAAGAAGATAACTCTGAAGGATGTTTTAACATGTGGTACCTTTTAGCGCATGTTGAAAGATTTTCACTTGTGAATTAATTTCTCTCAGAATCATGGTGTGTTTCACAATAGAGGATTATTTTGGTTTATCTGGCTTGCCTTGGTTTGGTAAATGTGGTTGAAGTGCTTGGCTACTCATAAGGTTTGGGGAATTGATTGTACTAATTAATTACAATAGTAGCTTAAAATAGATCATTGGTGGTGATACGAAGATGCTTCCATTAATACCACGGTTTCTAAAATGATAGATTTCAGGAGTAGTGTGGGTAGGCTGAGATTAAGAATTAAGTGTGATAGTGGTAAGACTTGGTTATTAGACACGTGTTCAGACAGATGGATATGTGGTAGAAGAAGACTATGAGCATTCAGACTTAAAATCTTGATTAGTAGGATCCATAGACAGGCAGGGTTTTTTTGTTTGTTTGTTTTTGTTTTTTTTTTTTTCTTGAGACAGAGAGTCTCAAGAAAGAGAGACTCTTTTTTTTCTGTCCCCCAGGCTGGAGTGCAGTGGCAAGATTTCGGCTAACTGCAAGCTCTGCCTCCCGGGTTCACACCATTCTCCTGCCTCAGCCTCCCTAGTAGCTGGGACTACAGGCGCCCACCACCATGCCCAGCTAATTTTTTGTATTTTTAGTAGAGACGGGGTGTCACCGAGTTAGCCAGGATGGTCTCGATCATCTGATCCCGTGATCTGCCCGCCTCGGCCTCCCAGAGTGCTGGGATTACAGACGTGAGCCACAGTGCCTGGTCGACAGGCAGGTTTAAGGTTTGTTCTGTAGGTAGTAATCTGGGTTAGGGCAGCGAAGAAGGTGGATTCTGAGATCAGCATCTGATGATAACACCAGGAATAGTTCCAAATGAACTTTTCTGTGAGAGAAAGCTTTCTAGGTTTCAATGGATCCATACCTATTGCAGTAATTACTTATGTTCTCTGAAGAAGGCTTCTTATCTGTCCTGTGACTAGGAATATTTTCATTCCCTCCTAGTATACAGCTTGCTTTTCCCTCTTATAATATCTTCCTTGTATATATATCAAGAGAGTCTTTCATGTTGTATTACATATAACCTTATGGAAAGCTCAAAATTTATTTGAAGCCTCTTGTTTTGCTAAAAGGTTCAGGTAAATTTTGCATTCTACCCCATATGTACCTGTTTGTTTTAATATAAAAATTGTTTAAATTAGTAACCAGTGAAAGTACTGTTTCTCCCTAAAGAAATTTTTTGATAAAATTGATACTTCAGTAGTTTTGAGTGTCTTTTGGCGTGTTGCCAAATGAAAGTGTTGAGGAAATGCCACTGCAAAACATGACCTTGGTAGATTGATTACTTTAAGTTGGAAACACTTGCAAAGTAGCAAATGGGGAGAAAGCCTTTCTCTGAACTCCTATTATCTACCTAAGGACAGATCATCCAAAAGAAGCTCAGTTTGCTCCTAGGGAGTTTCATCAACCAGGGAAGATTAACTCTTATCACTGGAGAGGAGAGTAAAAGTCAGCACCACACCCAAACTGTCACAAAGTATCATCTGTTATTATTCTGAGGGCCCGTTTGTCTTTCTCCAGAATTATAGTAGCTTAAAATAGATCATTGGTGGTGATACGAAATTGCCTATATACCCCTACCCCCATCCTATAGAAAGGGTATATAGGCTCCTAAATATCACTGTTTTGTTTTTTTTTTTTTTGGTATACACTTTTCTTTCCTGTGATACCCCATGTACATAATAAATTTCCATACCTTTTTCTTTTCTCCTTTTAGTTTATTTCATAGACTGGTTTTAAATATCACTGGCTTTTTTTTTTGGTATACACTTTTTAAAAATATCACTTTTTTTTGTACACTTTTTTTCCTGTGATACTCCCATACGCATAATAAATTTATATACCTTTTCTCCATTTAGTTTATTTAATACACTGTTACTGAATCCTGTCGGTAGAGGGAAAGTCTTCCCTCCCTTACACAAGTATTTCCCAGAATATATGTACACTATTCCTTGATATGTGTTACCCTGTTTTTTTTTCTTTAATTATACAAAATTTAGTGATTTTACTTCAGATAAATTCAAAAGTATACCTTTCTTTAATTGATTTTCTTCTTTTTCACAGCTCTGACAAGTTGCTTCAGGAAGATAAGGCTGGCTGTTAGCCTACTTAGGAATCTTTTAAAAAGAAAAACAAAGTCAATAGCATTTAGTGCAGTAGATCTCTGAAATGCATCTAGTTTGTGCTTATTCTGTGTCAGGCACTGTGCTTATCATTAGGACTACCATGACTAAAAAGAGTCTTTGGCCTAAAGTCTTTAAAAACTCTTTTCTTTTTCCTTGTTTCATTTCCTTTTTTTTCTTTTTTTTTTTCCCTTGAGATAGGGTCTGTCTCTGTTGCCCAGGCTGGAGTGCAGTGGCACCATCGTGACTTACTGCAGCCTCAACCTCCCAAGCCCAAGTGATCTTCCTGCCTCAGCCTCCCAAGTAGCTAGGACCTCAGTCATGCACCACCACTGCACCTGGCTAATTTTTAAATTTTTGTAGAGATGAGATCTCCCTATGTTGCCCAGGCTGGTTTTGAACTCCTGGGATCAAGCCATCCTCCTGCCCCAGCCTTCCAAAGGGCTGGGATTACAGGTGTAAGATACCATACCTGACAAAAAGACTTATGTATAAAAAGATTACCATAACACATTAGTAAGTTAAAGAATCTGAGCTGGGCGCGGTGGCTCACGCCTGTAATCCCAGCACTTTGGGAGGCCGAGGCAGGTGGACCATGAGGTCAGGAGTTCAAGACCAGCATGGCCAAGATGGTGAAACCCCATCTCTACTAAAAACACAAAAATTACCCGGGCGCTTGTAATCCCAGCTACTCGGGAGGGTGAGGCAGGGAATTGCTTGAACCCCAGAGGCAGAGGTTGCAGTGAGCCAAGATCGTGCCACTGCACTGCACTCCAGCCTGGGTAACAGAGCAAGACTCTGTCTCAAAAAAAAAAAGAATCTAGTAAACAATTATGTTTCCTTTATTGCTGGCTTAGAAATTATATGCTTTATTTCTATTGTGTTAATATCCATAAATTAATCATTATTTTATGCAGCCAATGTTTGTTTAATTGTAACTATATGTTTGCCGTAAAGTTCATTCTTACATTGAAAGACTGTGTAGTGTATTGATTAAGAGAATGAACTCTGGATTCAGACTATCTGGACCCAAAATCAAGTTACTTAGGTTCTCTATGACTAAAATAGACAATGATAGTATCCTTTTTTCAAAGAACATCTTAACTTTTTTTCTTGAAAGGTATTTTTCTGAGCATATATTCTTAATTAACAGTTATTTTTGTCCTGCCACTTTGAATGAATTATTCTTGTCCTCTGGCTTCTTTCATGCAATTGAGAAGTCAATGTCCATCTGATTGTCCTTCCTTTGTATGTAATCTGTCTTTTGTCTAGATGATTTTTTTTAATAAAAGTGAAATTTATGTAGTATAATGTACAAATAATAAGTGTACAATTCATTGAGTTTTGATAAACATACACTAATGTAATCTACCCCATCAAAATACAGGAATATTCTATTAGCATAGAAGGTTACATCTACTTCCAGGCATTTCCTCTCCCATTCCACAACAGGCAACCGGTAATCTGATTTCTATCAACATAGATTAGTTTTCCTTGCTCTTGAACTTGATACAAATGGAATCATGCAAATGGACTCTTTTGTGTGTGGCTTTCTTCACTGAACATAATGTCAATGAATTTCATCCATGTTGTTGTGTTTATGAGTACTCCGTAGACTTTTATCCCTGAGTACTATTCCATTGTATGAAGAGACCATAGACATTTGAGTTCTTAGAGACTACAATAAATAAAGCTGCTATAAATATTCATGTAGAAGTCTTTGTGTGGGTATATGTTTTTATATATATGTGTATGTGTGTGTGTGTGTGTATATATATATATATATGTATGTAAAGCCTAGGAGTGGAATGGCTGGATATTATAATAGGGTAGGTGTATGTTTAACATTTCATTTTACATTCCCACCAGCAATGTATGAGAGTCCCAGTTGCTCCACATCATCACCAGCATTTGGGGTTGTCAGTCTTTTTAACTTTAACCATTCTAATGGTATGTAATGATATCTTTTGATTTTATTTTTGAGTTTCGTGTATATGTGTGTGTGTGACGGAGTCTCACTGTTTGTGTGTGTGTGTGTCGGAGTCTCACTCTGTCACCCAGGCTGGAGTACAGTGGTGCAATCTCGGCTCACTGCAACTTCCACCTCCCAGATTCAAGCAGCTCTCCTGCCTCAGCCTCCCAAGTAGCTGGGACTACAGGCGTGCTACCTCCATGCCTGGCTAATTTTTATATTTTTAGTAGAGACAGAGTTTCACTATGTTGCCCAAGCTGGGCTCAAGTAATCCGCCTACCTCAGTCTCCCAAAGTGCTGGGTAATTTACAGGCATAGGCCACGGAACCTGGCCTACTCACTGATTTTTAGTTTCAATTATACTTCTTATTTCTACATATTCTGTGTTTTTAAAAATCATTTTCTTAGTCTTTGGTCATATTTTGATACCTAATTTCTTTAAATTTTGTATACTTTTCATTATTGCTTATAATATGTGCAGTTTTGTAAGTGTAACTCAGTTGTTTCCGCTTCCTATGGTGGCTCACTTCCTGTTTTTAAATTAGTTTCTGATTGTGAGCTTGTTGGGACTTTATCTGTGTGAATTATTTCTGATCTAGGTTTAAGGTGTGTTTTTCTAGAGAGTATGTATTTGCTTCTTCCAGGAATCCAGGATGCAATCTACCCGGAACCACTTACATTAAATTCTCACTTGGCCTCACAAAAGTAATTGAATTCTAACCCCAAACTTGAGTGGATGCCAGATTGTGATTAGGAAGACCCCACTCCACCACTACCAATACCTACCCAGAGCCAAAGCTAGGAAAGACAAGAGTACTCACTTCTATGGGATGAGTTGAATTTTTGGTTTTTTTTCCTTCCCTAGTTTATCTTTCACTGAGGATGTTGCCTTTGGGAGTTCCAGCTTTTTGGTCTTGATATGAGTTCAACTTTGAGCAGATCAGACTTTGTCTTGTGTTTACAAGTACATTTCCATTTAAAATAAGGCCATAGTGAAGATGTAGAACAACTAGAACTCCCATACATTGCTGGTGGGAGTGTACAATGGTTTTGGAAAAGTTTTGGCAGTATGTGGTAAAGCCAAGCATAGTTCTACCCTGTGTCAAAAGACAAAATAACAACAAATTTAGCTTAAAAATCTAACTGGCTTTTATTAGTGGTTCATCTATCAGGCAGTGTGTCATCAAAAGATTTAGAAAAGGCATTTCAGTGTGCTGTGCAGAGGAGGCTGGATTTATAGGCAAAATCTAGCTAAACAAAGCAGAAATGAAACAAAAAGTAGATTGGTCATTTCCAAGTTAGTTTCCTTGTAGTGTTGAAACAGAGGGGACTTCCTTATGCTGGCTCAGGATAACAGGCCTCCTCTGATTGATTGCTATGAATCTTTTGGATTTTTTTTTTTTTTTTTTTTTTCATAGGATGTAGCCTTAATTTGACTTTACCGTGGAAAAGTTCATTATATTGAAATCTACAAACAAACAAACAAAAAAACTATAGCACTGTGAGACCATACTTTCCCAAATCCATTTATTTTATTATGTCTTGCTCATCCCATAATGTACTCTGACAATATGGCATTCTTGGGGGAGAAAAAGGAAAAGAATGAATTTCCATAGGCTTATTCCTAACTGTAGCCTCAAGCAATAGAAGATTTTTAATGTGCCAAACA